>NC_141879.1:334774209-335085551 GCF_056163025.1 Triticum urartu | reverse complement strand
CAGGTCTGGTTCATCTGGGTGATGGGCTAGAGTGAAATGAATATGTCGGTAATGTGAGTGATGTGTTGAACACGATTTGGTAAAGGTATCGATGAGAGGCCATGTAGGAGTACATGGTGGGTTGTTTCATTGGAACTGTCCTTAAGCACCGAGATCTATATGTGTGATTTAAGAACCAGCTACTACCATGCATTGGGCCCGAAACCAATGGACCCTCTCGGCTTCTTAACCACCCTAGTTCTTTGTCCAGGAGTTGCAACTAGTTTCTGGTGTTTATAGGATATGTGTTGGCGGCCGTGCATAGCGCTGACCCTAGGGGTGGGCTATGATACGGTAGATACACCGTGGTCGGGCATGCCGGGCGCCCGTTTGGGGTCTCGGAATCATGTACACATCGTTCGGGCCGTATGTGGAAACCTCGGCTGGACTCCCTGCGGATGGAACCTGGATAGGCGATAAACCTGTAATAGAGACTTGAGTGTTTAGGTAGGCCGTGGCCGACACCCTCGTTGGGCTTCCGCTTCAAGGTTGCCGAGTACATGTCGTGTAAACGACGATAAGTGGTGAGAGCGTGTGTGAACAAGTACACCCCTGCAGGGTTAACAGCATCTATTCGAATAGCCGCATCCGCGGTAAAGGACTACTTGGTTGCCTATACAGTTCATAGACAAGTAAATGGATACTCCTAAAAGCCTCAAGACAAGTGTGAGTGCCCTGGATGGACCTTCCGTAGGATGACGGAGGAGGATCCACGATAGTGTATTATCGTGGTGAGTAGTGGACTCGTGTGCGCAAAACATTTACAAGTTGTTGTCTAGTTGGATAGCTTAGCCAAGAGTCAAAGCTAGCTTGCTGCAATAACCCCACTATCCTTCTTGAGAATGTTGCATGTGGGAGTCCTGGATTAGGGGGTCTCCATTAGCCGGACTATCTCCATTAGCCGGACTGTTAGACTATGAAGATACAGGATTGAAGACTTTGTCTCATGTCCGGATGGGACTCTACTTGGCGTGGAAGGCAAGCTAGGCAATACGGATATGTGTATCTCCTCCTTTGTAACCGACCTTGTGTAACCCTAACCTCTCCGGTGTCTATAACCGGAGGGTTTTAGTCCGTAGGACAACATACAATCATACCATAGGCTAGTTTCTAGGGTTTAGCCTCTCTGATATCGTGGTAGATCTACTCTTGTACTACCCATATCATCAATATTAATCAAGAAGGAAGTAGGGTTTTACCTCCATCAAGAGGGCCCGAACCTGGGTAAAACATTGTGCCCCTGCCTCCTGTTACCATCCGCCTTAGACACACAGTTCGGGACCCCCTACCCGAGATCCGCCGGTTTTGACACCGACATTGGTTCTTTCATTGGGAGTTCCTCTGTGTCGTCGCCGTTAGGCTTGATGGCTCCTACTATCATCGATAGCGATGCAGTCCAGGGTGAGACTTTTCTCCCTGGACAGATCTTCGAGTTCGGCGGCTTTGCACTGCGGGCCAATTCGCTTGGCCATCTGGAGCAGATTGAAAGTTACGCCCCTGGCCACCAGGTTAGGTTTGGAAGCTTAAACTACACGGCCGATATCCGTGGAGACTTGATCTTCGACGGATTCGAGCCTCTACCTTGTGCGTCACGCGGTCACGATGAGTACGATTTAGCTCTACCATCGGACGGTGTTCAAGAGATCGCACAGGCAGCCGCTCCGACCCTCAATTCAGAGACAGTTGCGCTGTCCATGGACGGGTGGATGGACCCTGCCACGGAGGCCTTACCCTCAGCGGCGATCGAGCCAAACATCGACCTTACCTTGCACAAGAGCCGTGTTGTTAAACTGCCAGATCCTTCTCCGGCCACGGACTTCGAGCCGCCTGCGCCCGTTCCTATCGAATCCGATTGGGCGCCGATCATGGAGTTTACCTCCGCGGATATTTTTCAGCACTCGCCCTTTGGCGACATACTGAACTCATTAAGGTCCCTGTCCTTGTCAGGAGGATCCTAGCCGAACTATGTCCGGCAGGACTGGGATGCGGACGACGAAGAAATTCGTGGCCCACCCAGCACCCACTTAGTGGCCACTGTCGATGACTTAACCGACATGCTCGACTTCGACTCCGAAGACATCGACGGTATGGACGACGATGTGGGAGACGAAGAGGAACCACTGCCCACAGGGCACTGGACAGCCACCTCATCATACAATATATACATGGTAGATACACCCAAAGAAGGCAATGGCGACGAGATAGTAGAGGATGACCCCTCCAAGAAGCAACCCAAGCGCCGACGTCAGCGGCGCCACTCTAAGTCCCGCCAAAGCAAAAGTGGTGATACCGGCAGAGGAGATAATAACACTCCGGATAGTGCCGAAAGCAACAACAATCCCCTCCAGCAAGATTTAGAGCAGGAGGATGGAGGAGCCAGCCCTCCTGAGAGAGCGGCAGATGGAGAGGCGGAGGATCATAATTACATGCCCCCCTCCGAAGACAAGGCAAGCCTCGGCGACGACGAATTCGCCGTGCCAGAGGATCCCGTTGAACAAGAGCGCTTCAAAAGCCGGCTTATAGCCACGACAAATATCCTTAAGAAAAAGCAGTAGCAGCTTCAAGCTGATCAAGATCTGCTAGCTGACAAATGGACTGAAGTCCTCGCGGCCGAGGAATATAAACTTGAGCGCCCCTCCAATAGTTACCCAAAATGCAGGTTGCTACCCCGACTGGAGGAAGAAGCGTATGACGTGGCTGATCGGCCACCTCGTGGCCGCGACAGAGAGGCATTCCAGCCAAAAACTCAGCATGCACCCCCACGCCATTCAAATAAAAAGGCATGGGGCGATACGCCAGACCTGCGAGACATATTGGAGGACAAAGCAAAGCATGCAAGATTGATCTACGGATCACGAGGGCACGCCACTATGCGAGACGATAAACGTCACGCCGGTTACAGTAAAAGTAAATCCAGCCGGGCCGAACACAGCGGGCAGGACCCATTCGACCTGCGTCGCGATATAGCCCAATACAGAGGCGCCGCACACCCCTTATGCTTCACAGATGAAGTAATGGATCATCAAATCCCAGAAGGTTTCAAACCTGTAAATATTGAATCATAAGATGGCACAACAGATCCCGTGGTATGGATCAAGGATTTCCTCCTCCACATCCACACGGCCCGTGGTGATGACTTACACGCCATCAAATACCTCCCACTAAAGCTCAAGGGACTAGCGCGGCATTGGCTTAACAGCTTGCCAGCAGACTCCATTAGCTGTTGGGAAGATCTGGAAGACGCATTCCTCGACAACTTTCAGGGCACTTATGTGCGGCCACCAGATGCCGATGACTTGAGCCACATAATTCAGCAGCCAGAAGAATCGGCCAGGCAATTCTGGACTCGGTTCCTAACAAAGAAAAATCAAATCGTCGATTGTCCGGATGCAGAGGCCCTAGCGGCTTTCAAAAACAACATCCGTGACGAATGGCTAGCCCGGCACCTTGGTCAGGAAAAGCCAAAATCTATGGCAGCCCTCACGACACTCATGACTCGCTTTTGTGCAGGAGAAGACAGCTGGCTGGCTCGCAGTAATAAAATATCAAAGAACCATGGTACTTCGGATACCAAGGACGACAATAGCAGGTCACATCGCAACAAACATAAACGCCGCATTAACAGCGATAATACTGAGTATACAACAGTCAATGCCGGATTCAAAGTCTCTAAACCCGGTCAGCAGAAAAAGTCATTCAAACAAAGTACGTCGGGCCCGTCCATCCTGGACCGTATACTCGATCGCTCGTGTCAAATACACGGCACCTCAGACAAGCCAGCCAATCACACCAACAGGGATTGTTGGGTGTTCAAGTAGGCCGACAAGTTAGTTGCCGAAAACAAGGACAAGGGGCCACATAGCGATGACGAGGAGGAGCCCCGGCAGCCACACACCGGAGGACAGAAGAGGTATCCCCCACAACTGCGGACGGTGAATATGATATACGCGACCCACATCCCCAAGAGGGAGCGGAAGCGCACGCTTATGGACGTATATGCGTTGGAGCCAGTCGCCCCAAAGTTCAATCCATGGTCCTCCTATCCGATCACTTTCGATCGCAGGGACCATCCCACTAGTATCCGTCATGGCGGATTCGCCACACTGGTTATGGACCCAATCATTGACGGATTTCACCTCACTCGAGTCCTTACGGATGGCGGCAGCAGCCTGAACCTACTTTATCAGGACACAGTACGCAAAATGGGTATAGACCCCTCAAGGATCAAACCCACAAAAACGACCTTTAAGGTCGTCATTCCAGGCGTAGAGGCCCATTGCACAGGCACAATTACACTGGAAATGGTCTTCGGATCCCCGGATAACTTCCGAAGCGAAGAGTTAATCTTCGATATAGTCCCGTTCCTTAGTGGTTATCATGCACTACTCGGGCAAACCGCATTTGCGAGATTCAATGCGGTACCGCATTATGCATACCTCAAGCTCAAGATGCCAGGACCTCGCGGGGTTATTACAATCAATGGAAACACAGAGCGCTCTCTCCGAACGGAGGAGCACACCGCGGCCCTCGCAGCAGAAGCGCAAAGCAACCTCTCAAGGCAATCCACCAGTTCGACGTTTCAAGACCCGGACACCTTCAAGCGTGCTCGGAGCAATCGGCAACTAGACTGCCTGGCGCGATCTAAGCTCGCGTAGCAATGCGGCCCCCACCCCAGTCCCAGCCAAACGACAAAACTCGTGTCACGCGTACATAATTACGCATTAAAAATACCATGGGCACAGGTGGGGAAGGGGGGCACAACTGCGGCACACCCCAAGACGCGGCTTAAACCGCACTAGGGGCTTCCCGTTTGGTTATTTTTCTCTTTTTCAGGACCTTAATCTCTGGAAACCCTGCCCGGCAGCACTATTGCCGAACACATGATGCAGCAACCAAGGAGGCAGAAAGCTACGTCACACCATGGAATTCCCAGGTGGATTACAATAACGAGCGAAATATTTGATTTAATACTATTCCTCAGCTTGCCCTTGGAAGGGACATAGTCCTACTCTTTGCTTATCACACCATGTGTATCATTCTGCTTTAAACGCACCTTTTTGAATAAACAATGCATAACATTATGACTATTATTGCATTCTTGTTATACATATATGTGTTCATTAATGACGCCTTGCAACCATACATTTCAGTACGGCCAATACACCAGGGGCTTGTCAGGACCCCGATTCCAAGCCACATCGATCTAGCCGGTAACACCTCATATCACTTTGCGGCCTCACGCACGGTATCCCACAGGTGTCGCCTTACCATGGCCCGGGACCGTTTGCGCCTTTTGGCTCACGTATATGATAGTGTCGCTAGCATCCATATGACAGGGAACCCGGGCCGACATGGCTAGTCGTGAACCCAAAGCAAAGACATCCGAATTTCTAGGGAAAATTGGACAGCATAATAGCTGTAAATGCTTAGAAAAAGATTTGACACATCCACAACAGTTCGCAATACCACTCAACAACATCATATCAAGGTTCTGATCCAAATAGCAACATACTAAAATAGTAGAAACTGAACTGGGGCTTGTAGCAACAATCCTATAAGCTACTGCGGATTAGTAACATGTGAACCTGATAGAAGAAGAGAGCCTAGTCCTTAACCCACATTGAATGAGAAGAGAATGACTCAGATCAGAGGCATAGGGTAAAGGAGTAAAAGAGCCTTACGTTCCCTCCCACAATCAATTCCCCTACATATTACTAAAGCATTTCTAGACTCGACATCGACCAGCTTGGCTCAACGAACCTACAGGCAGTCCGGCTCTGATGCCAATGCTGTCAGGACCCCGATTCCAAGCCACATCGATCTAGCCGGTAACACCTCATATCACTTTGCGGCCTCACGCACGATATCCCACGGGTGTCGCCTTACCATGGCCCGGGACCGTTTGCGCCTTTTGGCTCACGTATATGATAGTGTCGCTAGCATCCATATGACAGAGAACCGGGCCGACATGGCTAGTCGTGAACCCAAAGCGGCACAGACCTATGGAGACAGGCATACATGAATGACATCGAGCATGTCGGTCATCAGCGAGTGATTCCGGGCTGTAGCACTGGGCTAACAGGACTCCGGAAGTCTCCGCGTGACATTTCCCCGAAGGAACAGACATGGGAACGAAGTGAAACACATGCTGGCCAGTCAAGTGTCCTGAACAGTAGTGCTGGGCTAGCAGGACTCCGGTGAACCGGGCTGTAGCGGACTACTATGGCTCGAGGAACACTAGACTACATTTCCCCATAAGAAAGGCTGCCGAGGATAAACAACCAGATTGTCGGATCCCACTCATACCAAGCATTTCAATCATACACACAATATGCCTGATATGAGTACATACAACATGGCATCACAACAAAACTCTACAACTCAAGTACTTTATTTAAAGGCTCCAGAGAGCCATACATAACATGTTCATACAGACAGGGGTCACATGACCCGACACTCAAGTCATACAATCATACAAGCACATGCGGAAGCAACTAGTCTGAGTACAGACACTAGAAAGAAAGAAAGCTTCTCGAAGCCTGTCTATCTACATAGGGCCCTCCATGGCCAGGATCACCACCTGGGTGGCTAGTCACTCGTCGATGTCAAGGTCTACGTAGAACCCATCGGAGGGGTCGGCGTTGTCGTCTGAAAACAGTAATTAAGCAAACATGAGTACAAGGGCAATCAGCAAGTCTTACAACAGAACCTACTATAAATGCTTATTCTCAAGAAGGAGCTGGGGTTATTGCAGCAAGCGAGCTTTGACTCTTGGCTAAGCTATCCTACGGAACTCCACCAGTAAAATAGTTTTCGCACACGAGTCCACTACTCACCAACACAATACTCCACCGAGGATCCTCCCTCGTCATCCTACAAGAGGGCCATTCTCGGTACTCACACTTATCTTGAGTCTTTTAGTAGTATCCATATTAACTTGTCTATGAACTGCATAGGCAACCAAGTAGTCCTTTACCGCGGACGCGGCTATTCGAATAGTTTTATACCCTGCAAGGCTGTACTTCGTCACACATGTTTCCACCACTTAGTGTCTGGACACGACATGTGCTCGGCAGACTTCAAGCGAAAACCGACGTGGGTGTAGACCACGACCTGACTAACCTCACAAGTCTCTAGTGCAGGTTTATCGCCTATTCAGGTTCCATCCGCAAGGAAATCTGGCCGGGGTGTCCTCAACGGCCCCAAACGATGTGTACAGGGTCCCGAGATGCCAAATGGGCGCCCGACATACCCGGCCATAGTGTATCTACCGCATCATAGCCCACCCCTAGGGTCAGCGCTATGCACGACTGCCAACACATGTCCTACAAACACCAGAAACTAGTTGCAACAACACACCATGTGGGGTCATATTTCAAGGCCCAATGTGTGGTAGTAGCTGAATCTTAAATCACGCATATAGATCTCAGTTCTTATGGATGGTCTCAATGAAACAACACACCATGTACTCCTACATGGCCTCTCATCGATACCTTTACCAAAACATGTTCACCACATTCCTCACATTACTGACATATCATATCACTCTAGCCCATCACCCAGATGAACCAGACCTGACACAACTCTAAGCATAGCAGGCATAGCAAGGTAGGAATCACATACATGGCTCAATCAACTCCTACACATGCTAGTGGGTTTCATCTAGTTACTGTGGCAATGACAGGTCATGCAGAGGATAAGGGTTCAACTACCATAACACACAGCAGTTTGAATCGCGTTGTCTTAATGCAGTAAACCAGAGCAGAAGCGAGAACATGGTTTTGTATCAGAATGATCAATGGGTTGCTTGCATGTTGTAGTGGTAGTAGGGTACTGCCCTTCAGACGGATACTCGGGGTTATCCTCGGAGGCAGAACCTACCACGAAAGACACGCCGAAACATAATCAACACATGGCAATATGCAACAATATGATGCATGCTATGACATGGCAAGATGAAGGTGTCTTGGCCTAATGCAAGCTAAAACAGAAAGGGATGAACTCATTTGAGTCAAAGATTCAATTATTAGCTTATTAAACATGGCTTTATTAGTGCATTACCTCATTCTGCTTAAACAGCAAGGTTAACTTGTTTTGTCATGCATGAAACCATTACATATGGATAGATTGAATTTTTCTGATCATTTTTCATATATAAATCTTTGCATTTGGAGCTATGGTTGATTTTCTATGATTTTTAGAAGTTTTGATTATTTTCTGTAATTTCCTATTAAAGAATAAATCCAGAAATTGAATTAATGCGTCAGCACTGCATCACTGTGACATCAGCAGGTCAAAGGCGCCAGCCCAAGTCAAACCTGACTGGTGGGCCCCTTCTGTCAGTCTCTCAGCTAACTAACAGAGTTGGTTAGTGTTTAGTTAGCACTAAACTTGGTTAGTTAGGCTCTGGGCCCACATGTCAGTGAGAGAGGGGTAGTTAACAGCGTCATTAACCTCTAACAGAGTGATTAGCTCTAATTTAAACTAATCTAAATTAGTTAGAAGCCGGCCCCACACATCAGTGTCTCAGATGGAGTCAAACTGGGGTCAAACCCCTGGTCAGCGGGGCTAATCCTGCCGGCGTTGAGTCACCGGCGAGGCCGAGATGGCGCAGAGCTTCGGATTTGGTCCTTCGGTGACCAAATCGCCGGTGGAGACGTGCTACGCGTAGCTGGGGAGCTGCCGCATCCAGCGGTGCAAGTGGTTGGACACGGGAACGCCGGAAACGACGCCGGCGAGCTCGGCAGCGGTGGCCGGAGTTCGGAGGGGGTTGGGTTCGACGCTACGGTGCACGGGAGAAAGATCTGGTGGTGGCTACGGGCTCCTAGTGCTGCGCTGAGCACAACGATGAGCTTGGCTTCGAGCCACTGTGGCTCTAGCCACGGCGGCGCCATGGCCGGCGGCGGGGAGCTTTCGGGTGCGGTGGAAGTGGCGACTACAGAGGCCAAACGAGCACGGGAGCTATGGGAAGAGGAAGAGGAGCTCACAACGGGGTCGGAGAGGGGGTCAGCGAGCTCGGGGAGGTCCTGGCGGCGACGAATCGACCGGAGACGGCTCGGGTGCCCGAGGTTGAAGACGAGGGCGAAGACGGCGTTCGGCGGCATTTGGAGTCGCGTGGGTCAGCGGAGACGTCCAGGGCGACGAGGCGGAGCTATTGGGCTTGTCGGAGGGGCGAGGGGGTGGCTCTCGTGACGTCTATGGCGAACGGCGGCGAGGATCGCGCTCGGCCATCACGGGAGAGGGTGAGGGAGACGAGGGGGAGAGTGAGGGAGGATGAGAGGGGGACGTGGGGGTCGGCGTGGCATCCCTGGACGTCTCCAGGGCGTCGGCAGAAGCAGGAGGTGGCCAGCGTGTGGCCGCGGGCGCCGGCCACGCGCTCATCGTCCTCCTGGCGGGAGGAGGACGACGACTGGCAAGGCCAGTCGGCTGGGCCGAGCCAGGTGGGCTGGGCCAGCACAGGTAAGGCCCAGGTGGGCTTCCCTCTCTCTCTTTTTTTTGATTTGTTTCTGTTTTTCTATTTAACTACAACTGTTGGGCTTTATTAAAAATACTAAAATGTTTCCAAAAATCCTGAAAATAAACGAGGGCTCTATTTAGAATATTTCCAACAGTATACATTTATTTCCAGAATTATTTGAGCATTTAAATTATTTTATAGCATTTAAATTCCCAAAATAAAATACTTATGATTTAATTCAATGACCTTCTATTGACCTAGAAAATTGTGCACCAATTTTGCCAGAGGTTCTAACCCAAGACAAAGAGAGTGAACTTTTTAGAAGGGCATTTCAGGTTCATTGAAAAATAATTTTAGTAAACCCTAGTTGTTTTCAGGGGGGGTGTTGGGGGTACTGTCTTCCCCATTTCAAATTTAAGAGGAATTTAAACATGATGCACAATCTAATGCTTGAACTAACTAGGGTGTGACAACTCACCCCCACTCAAAAGAATCTCGTCTCGAGATTTAGGATCCTCTGGGAAGAAGGTGGGGTACTCGAGTCGAAGACGATCCTCCCTTTCCCAAGTGGCTTCTTTCTCGGAATGGTGTGACCATTGAACCTTGAGAAACTTGATATTATGACGTCGAGTGGTACGCTCAGCTTGATCAAGGATACGAACGGGATATCCCGATAGGAGAGGTTATCTTGTAGATCAAGCATTTCGTGGTCCACCCCACGGATGGGATCCACGAAGCAACGCTTGAGTTGAGAAACGTGGAAGACATCGTGAACTCTGGAAAGATGCGAAGGTAGTTCCAATTGGTACAACTTCTCCTCGTTTGGCAAGAATGCGAAAGGGTCCAATGTAATGAGGAGCCAATTTGCCTTTGAAACCGAAATGATGGGTTCCCTTTAACGGAGTAACCCGAAGGTAAGCCTTCTCGTCGACTTCATAAGTCATAGGCTTATGTTTACGATCATATTGACTATTTTGACAAGATTGGGCTGTTTTCAATTTCTCATGAATAACACGAACCTGCTCTTCTGCTTCCTGAATCATATCCGGGCCAAAGAGTTGTCTTTCCCCGGTTTCTAACCAGTTAAGAGGCGTTCGACATTTTCGTCCATAGAGAACTTCGAAAGGAGCCTTGCCCAAGCTGGCTTGATAACTATTGTTATAAGCAAACTCCGCGAATGGAAGGCATGTCTCCCAACTCATTCCGAATGAGATAACAGAAGGTCGGAGCATATCTTCCAAAATTTGATTAACTCGTTCTACTTGACCACTTGATTAAGGATGGAAGGTGGTACTAAAAGAGAGACGAGTTCCCATAGCATTTTGGAAACTTTCCCAAAATCGAGAGGTGAAGAGACTCCCACGGCCTGAGTTAATTTCCAATGGAACACCATGAAGAGACACTATTCGGGAGATGTATAAATCGGCTAGCTGGCTAGCGGTGATACTCTCACGAACAGGTAGGAAATGGGCTACTTTGGAAAGTCGGTCGATCACGACGAAGATGGCATTATTCCCTCTCTTGGTTCTGGGAAACCCAGTGATGAAATCCATACTGATTTTACCCCATTTCCATTCAGGAATAGCCAAAGGTTGAAGGGTGCCAGCAGGCAGTTGATGCTCTGCTTTAACACGACGACAAACGTCGCAATTAGCAATGTATTGAGCGATTTCTCTCTTCATCCTAGTCCACCAAAACCTCTGGCATAGGTCTTGATACATTTTAGTACTACAGGGATGGATGGTGAGAGGGGATTCATGAGCTTCCTTAAGGATCAACTGGCATAGATGTTGTTTCTTGGGAACCACCAAACGGTTCTCAAAGAAGACAGCACCCCGCTTATCCATGGAAAAACATTTAGCAACTCCGCTAGCAATGTTTTCCCTAATCCGGGATATGCCCTTATCATGCTTCTGGGCAGCTATGATTTGATCCATAAGGGTAGGTTTCGCCACCAGGGTGGATAGGAATCCTCGAGGAACAATGTGAACATTAAGCTTACGGAATTCCTCATGGAGAAGTGGTTGACTTTGTTGTAACATCAGGTTGTTACAATAGGATTTACGACTTAGTGCATCAGCCATGACATTGGCTTTGCCCGGGGTGTAAGTTATTCCTAAGTCGTAATCCGAGATCAAATCGACCCAACGTCTTTGCCTGAGATTCAAATCTAGTTGGGTGAAGATATATTTCAAACTTTGGTGTTCGGTGAAGATCTTGCAACGATTACCGAGGAGGTAATGTCGCCAAGTTTTAAGTGCATGGACTACAGCTGCAAGCTCTAGATCATGTGTGGGATAATTTTCCTCATGTGGGTGTAATTGCCGTGAAGCATAGCCAATTACCTGACGATCTTGCATGAGTATGCAACCTAGCCCTTGTCGTGAGGCGTCGCAATAGATAATAAAGTCCTTGGAGAAATCTGGTGGTACCAGTACGGGAGCAGATGTCAAGCGTCTTTTCAGTTCCTGAAAGCTAAACTCGCACTGTGGAGTCCACACGAACTTTTTATCTTTCTTGAGGAGTTCAGTTAAAGGTTTAGCAACCTTGGAGAAATTCTCGATGAAGCGGCGGCAATAGCTCGCTAATCCAAGGAAGCTCCGAACTTGCTTAACCGTCTCAGGTGGAGTCCAATCAAGGACGGCTTGAACTCGCTCGGGATTGACAGCAATACCCTTACCAGAGATTACATGGCCTAGATTGGTCACTTCTGGCAACCAAAATTCACACTTGGAGAATTTGGCATAAAGGTGATGCTCTCGAAGTTTCATCAATACCAGCCTTAGATGTTCGGCATGTTCCTCTTCATTCTTGGAGTAGATGAGTATGTCATCGAGGTATACTACGACGAATTTATCCAAGTACTCCATGAAGACCGAGTTCATTAACCGAGAGAAGGTAGCTGGGGCATTTGTTAAACCGAAGGACATGACGGTGTACTCATATTGGCCATAACGAGTAACAAAGGCCATTTTGGGAATGTCCCCGTTTCTGATTTTGATTTGATGGTAGCCCAACCTCAAATCCATCTTGGAAAAGACTGAGGATCCAGCGAGCTGATCATACAGATCGTTGATCCTGGGAAGCGGGTATTTGTTCTTGATGGTGACCAAGTTGACAGGTCGGTAATCCACAACCATTCGATCCGTTCCATCCTTCTTCTTAACGAAGAGGACGGGGCAAGCCCAAGGAGAGGAACTAGGACGGATGAAACCCTTTTTCAAGGACTCATCGAGTTGGTTCTTAAGCTCGGCTAGTTCTAAGGGTGCCATCTTGTAGGGTCTTCTAGAAATTGGAACGGTTCCTGGAACAAGGTCTATCACAAACTCAACATCCCTGTCAGGTGGAACACCTGGCAGTTCTTCTGGAGAGACATCCGGAAAGTCTCGGACTACCGGAACATCCTCAAGGTCTGGAAGGGGGTTGGCATTTAGGGAGTAAAGTTGGCGCTTGGCCACTCGGGTTAAGACATTGACTGTCTTGCCCGATGGGTGAGTAAGTTGAACGGTTCTAGTGGCACAATCGATCTTAGCATAATGAGCTGACATCCAGTCCATACCCAAGATGATGTTTATGTCCGAGGACTTGAGAGCTATTAAGGATGCAAGGAAGACAAGTCTATCGACAAGAATTTCTTTCCCATGGCTTACTCTAGAAGTTTGCCATCTAGAGCCAGGGGTTTGAATTTCCATGGTAGAGGGCATGTCACAGAATGTCGTGTTATGCAATCGAGCATAGTTCTCGGATATGAATGAATGAGATGCTCCAGTATCGAAAAGAACAGATGCCGGATGGCAGTTAACAAGGAGCGTACCAAGGACGACGTTAGGATCCTCATGAGCCTCCTCGGCTGAAACATAGTTGACATGGCCACGTGCAGTGGTGGCCGGCTTGGCGTAGAATGTTTTTCCCGCGGGCTTACCACGGCCAATGGACTTTCCAGTTTGATTGGAGTTGTTGTTCTGGGGACACTCTCGACTATAGTGACCCGGCTCTCCACACTTAAAGCATGTCACCATATTGGGGCGTGGAGCAGCGTTAGCAGCAGGGCCACCATAGGGCTTGGGCGGTGCAAATTGCTGGTTAGGACGAGCCGCCTCAAAGGATGGCCTCGGAATGAACCTGGGTGGCAGCGCCGTGCTTGTGATCCACACCCGGCGCTTCTGAGCTCCAGAGCAGGATGAAGAGCCAAAATCACGGGAGTGCTTGCGTGAAGCATCATAATCAGTCTGGCCTGTCTTAGCACTGATGGCTTTATTGACCAACTTCTGAAAAGAGGTGCACTCGTGCAGACGAAGATCGCGGCGAAGCTCAGGGCTAAGTCCCTTGCGGAACCTTGCCTGCTTCTTAGTGTCAGTAGATACCTCTTCAGGGGCATAACGTGCCAGATTCCCAAATTCATGACTATAAGCATCCACAGTCAGTCTTCCTTGGGTGAAGTTGCAGAACTCCTCCCTCTTGCGATCCATGAGACCTTCCGGAATGTGATGCTCACGGAAAGCCTCACTGAATTCAGCCCAAGTAGTAATTTGGCCGACCAGGCGCATAGCTTCAAAATTTTCCCACCAGAGGCTAGCAGGGCCTTCAAGATGGTAGGCAGCATAAGTAACCTTGTCGGCTTCGGCTACGTTGGCAGAACGTAGCTTGTGGGTGATGCTGCGAAGCCAGTCATCCGTGTCGAGGGGCTCGACGGAATGGTTAAACTTTGGTGGGTACAGCTTGATAAAGTCATTGATTGACACCAAGTCATTTCGTGGATGGCGTGCAGTGTTCTGCTCAATCCGCTCTAGCAGGTGGTTAGTATCACGCTTGTTTCTTTCCGCCTCTAGCATTACTTCGGCCAGAGAAGGTGGGTGAGGCAGATTTTCACCCCTAGCTGCACTGGCTTCCCCCTGCTCCGAGGCAGCAGGGTTGCTGCGGGTGTTTACCATCCTAGGAGAAAACAAGACAACGGTTTAGATAAGGATGGCTCAAGCTTAGCAAGGAAGTGCAGAATGTAATGGATAACACGGAATGCAGAGATGTTCATCCGTATGTCATGGTAATATAAAACTGCCATATATATACCAACGGTCATACACATCATACATAGTTTAGTACAAGCCCAGGCTACAGTACAACTATGATGAAAGACGTTACATCTCATTAGAGGCATCCCAAGCTCCTATACATTATTTGTCTACACCTCCGGAATTGATTACACACAAAGTCATATTCCACAAGTCACGCAGGACAGTGGAGATACAACTACTACAATACTAGTGGTACTACTACTAACTCAGACAGCTCCGTAGTAGTCCTTATAGAAATCACCTCCATAGCCTGGAAGTTCAACGTGACCATCCGGGAACAGACGGTCCTGAGGAGCCTATGGACCATAGGGGCTAGGATGAGGTCTTGGACCAACAAACGGTGGCCTGCGGGGACCATGGGGTGGGGTGATGCCTCCCACATCACGCCAATCCACCATGTCTGGCAAAGCAGATCTCACAGGATACAGATCCCTTGTATCCATACATCCAGCTTGCACCGCAGGTGCAAACCGAGTCAATGTAGCCCAATGATCAGCACAGGTATTGAAAAGCTCCAGCCTCAAGGCCCGATTCTCTCGGTCCTTATCTTCGAGCATCTCGGCAGTGGTACGAGTTAATGAGTCCTCCTGAGTGGAGTCAGCATAGATAGCCTGAAGATACCCTTGCGCTCCCGGAAGTGAAGCTGGCATGTAACGGAAGTCGGTGTTCCGAAGCAGGCCAGTCCGGACTCGCATGATGGTCATCATGGAATAGGCAGCATCCTGCACAGCCATCTCAACAGTAACCCCGAGTCCATAGGAACAGTGAAGGGGCTCGGTAGATCCAGGATAAGAAGGAAATATCATGACGGTGCAGAAATATTGGCTTTGATTAAAGTCTCGGAATTGCTCTTCGACGGTGTATTCGGGATACCAACGGTAACCCGTCTCGATCATTACCCGGACTAACATAGCAGTATGACCGGGCACGTCGAGGCACCGGGTCAGGCGAACCACTTGGTTTTGAACATGGTTGGCCATCTGAAAGCACAACCACAATGCAAAGACATTCGAATTTCTAGGGAAAATTGGACAGCATAACAGCTGTAAATGCTCAGAAAAAGATTTGACACATCCACAACAGTTCGCAATACCACTCAACAACATCATATCAAGGTTCTGATCCAAATAGCAACATACTAAAATAGTAGAAACTGAACTGGGGCTTGTAGCAACAATCCTATAAGCTACTGCGGATTAGTAACATGTGAAC
Organism: Triticum urartu; assembly: GCF_056163025.1. Classification (NCBI taxonomy): domain Eukaryota; kingdom Viridiplantae; phylum Streptophyta; class Magnoliopsida; order Poales; family Poaceae; genus Triticum; species Triticum urartu. Next base: position 335,069,771 of record NC_141879.1, on the reverse strand, counting down.
CTGATAGAAGAAGAGAGCCTAGTCCTTAACCCACATTGAATGAGAAGAGAATGACTCAGATCAGAGGCATAGGGTAAAGGAGTAAAAGAGCCTTACGTTCCCTCCCACAATCAATTCCCCTACATATTACTAAAGCATTTCTAGACTCGACATCGACCAGCTTGGCTCAACGAACCTACAGGCAGTCCGGCTCTGATGCCAATGCTGTCAGGACCCTGATTCCAAGCCACATCGATCTAGCCGGTAACACCTCATATCACTTTGCGGCCTCACGCACGATATCCCCCGGGTGTCGCCTTACCATGGCCCGGGACCGTTTGCGCCTTTTGGCTCACGTATATGATAGTGTCGCTAGCATCCATATGACAGAGAACCCGGGCCGACATGGCTAGTCGTGAACCCAAAGCGGCACAGACCTATGGAGACAGGCATACATGAATGACATCGAGCATGTCGGTCATCAGCGAGTGATTCCGGGCTGTAGCACTGGGCTAACAGGACTCCGGAAGTCTCCGCGTGACATTTCCCCGAAGGAACAGACATAGGAACGAAGTGAAACACATGCTGGCCAGTCAAGTGTCCTGAACAGTAGTGCTGGGCTAGCAGGACTCCGGTGAACCGGGCTGTAGCGGACTACTATGGCTCGAGGAACACTAGACTACATTTCCCCATAAGAAAGGCTGCCGAGGATAAACAACCAGATTGTCAGATCCCACTCATACCAAGCATTTCAATCATACACACAATATGCCCGATATGAGTACATACAACATGGCATCACAACAAAACTCTACAACTCAAGTACTTTATTTAAAGGCTCCAGAGAGCCATACATAACATGTTCATACAGACAGGGGTCACATGACCCGACACTCAAGTCATACAATCATACAAGCACATGCGGAAGCAACTAGTCTGAGTACAGACACTAGAAAGAAAGAAAGCTTCTCGAAGCCTGTCTATCTACATAGGGCCCTCCATGGCCAGGATCACCACCTGGGTGGCTAGTCACTCGTCGATGTCAAGGTCTACGTAGAACCCATCGGAGGGGTCGGTGTTGTCGTCTGAAAACAGTAATTAAGCAAACATGAGTACAAGGGCAATCAGCAAGTCTTACAACAGAACCTACTATAAATGCTTATTCTCAAGAAGGAGCTGGGGTTATTGCAGCAAGCGAGCTTTGACTCTTGGCTAAGCTATCCTACGGAACTCCACCAGTAAAATAGTTTTCGCACACGAGTCCACTACTCACCAACACAATACTCCACCGAGGATCCTCCCTCGTCATCCTACAAGAGGGCCATTCTTGGTACTCACACTTATCTTGAGTCTTTTAGTAGTATCCATTAACTTGTCTATGAACTGCATAGGCAACCAAGTAGTCCTTTACCGCAGACGCGGCTATTCGAATAGTTTTATACCCTGCAAGGCTGTACTTCGTCACACATGTTTCCACCACTTAGTGTCTGCACACGACATGTGCTCGGCAGACTTCAAGCGAAAACCGACGTGGGTGTAGACCACGACCTGACTAACCTCACAAGTCTCTAGTCCAGGTTTATCGCCTATTCAGGTTCCATCCGCAAGGAAATCTGGCCGGGGTGTCCTCAACGGCCCCAAACGATGTGTACAGGGTCCGGAGATGCCAAATGGGCGCCCGACATACCCGGCCATAGTGTATCTACCGCATCATAGCCCACCCCTAGGGTCAGCGCTATGCACGGCCGCCAACACATGTCCTACAAACACCAGAAACTAGTTGCAACAATTGGACAGAGGGCGAGAGGGGTCAGTAAGTCGAGCGGGGTCATATTTCAAGGCCCAATGTGTGGTAGTAGCTGAATCTTAAATCACACATACAGATCTCAGTTCTTATGGATGGTCTCAATGAAACAACACACCATGTACTCCTACATGGCCTCTCATCGATACCTTTACCAAAACATGTTCAACACATTCCTCACATTACTGACATATCATATCACTCTAGCCCATCACCCAGATGAACCAGACCTGACACAACTCTAAGCATAGCAGGCATAGCAAGGTAGGAATCACATACATGGCTCAATCAACTCCTACACATGCTAGTGGGTTTCATCTAGTTACTGTGGCAATGACAGGTCATGCTGAGGATAAGGGTTCAACTACCATAACACACAGCAGTTTGAATCGCGTTGTCTTAATGCAGTAAACCAGAGCAGAAGCGAGAACATGGTTTTGTATCGGAATGATCAATGGGTTGCTTCCCTATTGTAGTGGTAGTAGGGTACTGCCCTTCAGACGGATACTCGGGGTTATCCTCGGAGGCAGAACCTACCACGAAAGACACGCCGAAACATAATCAACACATGGCAATATGCAACAATATGATGCATGCTATGACATGGCAAGATGAAGGTGTCTTGGCCTAATGCAAGCTAAAACAGAAAGGGATGAACTCATTTGAGTCAAAGATTCAATTATTAGCTTATTAAACATGGCTTTATTAGTGCATTACCTCATTCTGCTTAAACAGCAAGGTTAACTTGTTTTGTCATGCATGAAACCATTACAGATGGATAGATTGAATTTTTCTGATCATTTTTCATATATAAATCTTTGCATTTGGAGCTATGGTTGATTTTCTATGATTTTTAGAAGTTTTGATTATTTTTTGTAATTTCCTATTAAAGAATAAATCCAGAAATTGAATTAATGCGTCAGCACTGCATCACTGTGACATCAGCAGGTCAAAGGCGCCAGCCCAAGTCAAACCTGACTGGTGGGCCCCTTCTGTCAGTCTCTCAGCTAACTAACAGAGTTGGTTAGTGTTTAGTTAGCACTAAACTGGGTTAGTTAGGCTCTGGGCCCACATGTCAGTGAGAGAGGGGTAGTTAACAACGTCATTAACCTCTAACAGAGTGATTAGCTCTAATTTAAACTAATCTAAATTAGTTAGAAGCCGGCCCCACACATCAGTGTCTCAGATGGAGTCAAACTGGGGTCAAACCCCTGGTCAGCGGGGCTAATCCTGCCGGCGTTGAGTCACCGGCGAGGCCGAGATGGCGCAGAGCTTCGGATTTGGTCCTTCGGTGACCAAATCGCCGGTGGAGACGTGCTACGCGTAGCTGGGGAGCTGCCGCATCCAGCGGTGCAAGTGGTTGGACACGGGAACGCCGGAAACGACGCCAGCGAGCTCGGCAGCGGCGGCCGGAGTTCGGACGGGGTTGGGTTCGACGCTATGGTGCATGGGAGAAAGAGCTGGTGGTGGCTATGGGCTCCTGGTGCTGCGCTGAGCACAACGGTGAGCTTGGCTTCGAGCCACTGTGGCTCTAGCCACGACGGCGCCATGGCCGGCGGCGGGGAGCTTTCGGGTGTGGTGGAAGTGGCGACTACAGAGGCCAAACGAGCACGGGAGCTAGGGGAAGAGGAAGAGGAGCTCACAGCAGGGTCGGAGAGGGGGTCAGCGAGCTCGGGGAGGTCCTGGCGGCGATGAATCGACCGGAGACGGCTCGAGTGCCCGAGGTTGAAGACGAGGGCAAAGACGGTGTTTGGCGGCGTTTGGAGTCGCGTGGGTCAGCGGAGAGGTCCAGGGCGACGAGGCAGAGCTATTGGGCTTGTCGGAGGGGCGAGGGGGTGGCTCTGGTGACGTCTACGGCGAACGGCGGCGAGGATCGCGCTCGGCCATCGCGGGAGAGGGTGAGGGAGACGAGGGGGAGAGTGAGGGAGGATGAGAGGGGGATGTGGGGGTCGGCGTGGCATCCCTGGACGTCTCCAGGGCGTCGGCAGAAGCAGGACGTGGCCGGCGTGTGGCCGCGGGCGCCGGCCACACACTCCTCTTCTTGGCGGGAGGAGGACGACGACTGGCAAGGACAGTCGGCTGGGCCAGCACAGGTAAGGCCCAGGTGGGCTTCCCTCTCTCTCTTTTTTTTATTTGTTTCTGTTTTTCTATTTAACTGCAACTATTGGGCTTTATTAAAAATACTAAAACGTTTCCAAAAATCCTGAAAATAAGTGTGGGCTCTGTTTAGAATATTTCCAATAGTATACATTTATTTCCAGGATTGTTTGAGCATTTAAATTATTTTATAGCATTTAAATGCCCAAAATCAAATACTTATGATTTAATTCAATGACCTTCTATTGACATAGAACATTGGTGCACAATTTTGCCAGAGGTTCTAACCCAAGACAAAGAGAGTGAACTTTTTAGAAGGGCCTTTCACGTTCATTGAAAAATAATTTTAGTAAACCCTAGTTGTTTTTAGGGGGGTGTTGGGGGTTCTGTCTTCCCCATTTCAAATTTAAGAGGAATTTAAACATGATGCACACTCTAATGCTTGAACTAACTAGGGTGTGACAGGGATTACATACCCCACAATATGGTGTGAAAAGTCTGAACACTTTCACAGGTGCGGCACCCCGAACTTATAGCATTATATTCATCAGCTCCGAATCATGTCTTTGGTCAAATGTTGGGTTTGCCCGGCTCCTATGTTTTGGTACCTTACGTTCCGCTCTATCGGCTAAGGTAGCGCTAGGAGAACTACTGCGATTGTGCCCCGGTTCTGCTGGGCTAAGCACCTCAGTAGAGAAAGCTAAAACTGACTGTCATGATAAGGCGAGAGACTGGTCACTGTTCGGCGAGGTTTTCGAGTCCCTAAAGACTTATGCCTCTTAGAGCGAGGGGCTGACCCTGTCCGGCTTAAAGGCGTGTACCGCGCCCCGAATTCGGCCTTCCGAATACCTGGGGCTTCGCCGAAATTTAAAATTATAGAATTATATGGCCAAGTGAGAGTGATAAAGCATTATTAGTCCGGTTGCCTTGTTCGTTGTGCTGAGCACCTCCCTCGAAGGACCCAAACATGGGAACAAGAGTGCTCAGGTTTATCCCGAACACCCCAGCACTCGTGGCATGGGGGCAGAAGCCGAGGACTAGCCATCTCTCAGATTGGATAAGCAGCCAAACAGAAGGTAATATTTTAAATTCACACAAGCGTTGCATAGCGCATATGAAACAAGTTTTCATCATACAGGATCACACGAGCAAGTTTACTCAAATATTACATCCTTTGAACATTCGTCCGCTACAAGACGGGCACCCTTCAGGACACCCTCATAATAAATTTCGGGGGTGCCATGCTCCTTACCCTGCGGCGGCCCTTCCTTGATCAGCTTCATAGCGTCTAGCTTGGCCCACTGCACCTTCACACGGGCGAAAGCCCGGCATGCACCTTCCATGCAGACGGACCGCTTGATGACCTCCAGCCGTGGGCAGGCATCCACAAGTCGCCTCACCAGGCCGAAGTAGCTGTTCAGAAGGGCATCGCCAGGCCACAGCCGGACTATAAGGCCCTTCATGGCCTGTTCGGCCGCCTTGTGCAGCTCGACCAGCAGCTTTAGCTGGTCGCTTAGAGGCATCGAGTGTTCGGTCCCAGTATACTGAGACCAGAACAGCTTCTCTGTTGAGCTTCCCTCCTCGGCCTGGTAAAACTGTGCGACATCCGACACGGTGCGGGGCAAATCTGCGAATGCTCCTGGAGAGCTCCGAATTCGGGTAACTAATCAGTAATTTACTTTTACATGCTTGCTCTGCATATAGAAAGCCTTACCCTCCGCTATCTTCTTCATTGTGTCAATCTCCTGGAGGGCCTTTTGGGCTTCGGCCTTGGCACTTTTTGCGCTCTCGAGGGCCGCGGCAAGCTCAGACTCGCACATCATCGAGTCAAGCTCGAACGCCTTGTGCTTCGTCATGAGAGCCTGGAGCTCTTGCTGCACCTCCCCCACCCAAGCCTCTTGCTTTTCTCGCTCGGTGCGCTCCTTGGCCGCTTTATCTTCGGCCTTGGACAGCGCTTGCTTTAGGGTCGCCACTTCGGTCGTGGCCCCTGGCAAATTCACGATGATCCTGTCATTTTGCAATCGCACTCTTTTTATGCATATCCACAGACTAGGTACTACTTACCTTTGTTCTCCTCGAGCTGCCTCTTGGCAAGGCTGAGCTCGTCCTGGGACCCTTTAAGGTCCTGCTTTAGTACGGCGACCTCCACAGTCAGTGCGGCAGACGCCAGCAGCGAAGCCTACATATGCATATTGACATACTCATATTAGACTCCTGCGATATTGTTTGATCCTCTGTTCGGCTTTTCCTTGTGAACACCGAACGGAGCATCAGGGGATACTACCTATGCGGTAATATTTTCCTATATTTTAAATACTTACCTCAAAGCCTGTTAGAAGGCTAGCACAGGCTTCAGTCAATCCGCTCTTAGCGGACTGAACCTTCTGGATCCCCGCACTCATGATAGTACGATGCTCCTCGTCGATGGAAGCGCTACGAAGCGCTTCCAGCAGATTGTCCGGCACCTCTGGATGGACAGAGGTCACCGGTACAGGCGTCTCGCCCCTCTTAGAAGGAGGTCACCTGCCCGAGTCTGGAACCACTGGAGGTTCCAGCGCGGTGTTCGGCTGAGGGCCGAACTTGGAGCTCACAGGGGCCTTGTCCCCTCGGCTCCCAGAGTCCGGGAGGCCGCCTTGAGGCGCCTCCGGGACTGTCTCCCCTCGACCCGGTGGCTCGTGAGACAGCACCTCGGTGTCGTCCGTAGGATGAGGGGAGGTGGCGGTCGGGACTGTATCACTATCCATATCCGACGAGCCCAGGGAGCCGTCCGATGATAGATCAATATGGGCTCGGGGCAGACTGCATAATCATATTTCGGCATTAGGTGAAGTAGTGTGACAAAGGAATACTATGAGTTACTCTGGTATCCGAATAGTTACGACTTCCCTAGGGGCTTGGCCCTGGGCAGCCACTCGTCTTCGCCGTCGGCGGCGGTGGTAGAGCTGTCCAGAAGGAGAGTCCACCCCTTCTTGGACCCTTCGGCCTCCCCAGTTGGGCCGGCCTTCCTTTTCTTGTCTCCCCCGTCTGGAGGGGGAGCATCTTCTTCTGCCTCCTCGTCTTCGGGGGAGGATTGCACCGTAGAGTCCTCGGACGGTGAGTCCGATGACGCCTGGCATCGCGAACTCTTTCGGGTTCCCTTTGCCTTCTTGGTCTACTTCGGCACCGTATAAGGAGCCGGAGTCAGCATCTTCATCAGAAGAGCGTCTGCTGGGCCTTCGGGCAAAGGAGTCGGACAGTCGATCTGTCCGGCCGTCTCCTGCCAGTCTTGTCAAAGGTACGGGAGTTTAGATACCGCATGGAGTCAATCTATGAAAAATAAGTATCCTATAAGAGGTAAAGCAGCTTACCGCACTGGCTTGGCGCTTCACGCTGAATCCGCGATCCTCAGTAATGGGAGGGGCGACCTCGGCGCTCTTGAACAGCACCCTCCAGGCATCTTCGTGAGTTGTGTTGAAGAGCCTGTTCAGAGTTCGGCGCTGTGCCGGGTCGAACTCCCACAAGTTGAAGGTCCGTTGCTGGCACGGGAGGATCCGGCGGTGGAACATGACCTGGACTACGTTGACAAGTTTGAGCTTCTTGTTCACCATGTCTTGAATACATGTTTGGAGTCCGGTCAGCTCCCCCGAACTACCCCAGGACAGGCCCTTCTCTTGCCAGGAGGTAAGCCGTGTGGGGAAGCCAGATCGGAACTCGGGGGCCGCTGCCCACGTAGGGTCACGCGGCACGGTGATGTAGAACCACCCCGATTTCCACCCCTTTATGGTTTCCACGAAGGAGCCCTCGAGCCATGTGACGTTGGGCATCTTGCCCACCATGGCGCCTCCGCACTCCGCCTGGCGGCCGCTCACTACCTTCGGCTTGACATTGAAAGTCTTCAGCCATAAGCCGAAGTGGGACTTGATGCGGAGGAAAGCCTCGCACATGACGATAAACGCCGAGATGTTGAGGATGAAGTTTGGGGCCAGATTGTGGAAATCCAGGCCGTAGTAGAACATGAGCCCCCGGACAAATGGGTGGAGAGGAAATCCCAGTCCGCGTAGGAAATGGGTGAGGAACACTATCCTCTAATGGGGCCTGGGGGTGGGGATGACCTGCCCCTCCGCTGGGAGCCGGTGCGCGATGTTGTTGGGCAAGTATCCAGCTCTTCTCAGCTTCTTGACATGTCCCTCCGTGACGGAGGAGACCATCCACCTGCCTCCCGCTTCGGACATGGTTGGAGAAGGTCGAGGTGGGAAATGCGAACTTGGGCGCTGGAGCTCGAGTGTGCGAAGGTGGATGAGCAAAGGAGGAAGAAGGCGTGGATGAAAAGGTAAATCCTTATCCCTTTATATGGGCGGACGAAACTATGCGTCCCCACTAGCCTAGTAAAACTTGCTTCTCCCCCAAGCGCCGTAATCGATGGCACGATGGGGTTACCCACACCCGTATTGATGAGAATCGCGTGATAAGGGGTCACGATCTCTGCTTTGACAAGACATGTCAAAAAACTGCCTCGGTTATGTGCGGGGCTAGTTAAAGGAAACGGTTCGAATAATCACCGGGCCGTGACATAATGTCGTGTTGCCAAAACAAGTTAGCAAATTGGATTTGTGGAAATATTATTCTCTCTACGGTGGTATGTGGAACTTATTTTGCAGGGTCACACACTATCCTTATATTCAAATTCTTCCGTGGTATATTCGGAGGAGGAACCCGCCTTGCAATGCTGAAGACAATACTGCGTGCCGGACTCATCGTCATTGAAAGCCTGGTTCAGGGGCTACTATGGGAGTCCTGGATTAGGGGGTCTCCGGACAGCCGGACTATCTCCATTGGCCGGACTGTTAGACTATGAAGATACGGGATTGAAGACTTCGTCTCGTGTCCGGATGGGACTCTACTTGGCGTGGAAGGCAAGCTAGGCAATACGGATATGTGTATCTCCTCCTTTGTAACCGACCTTGTGTAACCCTAACCTCTCCGGTGTCTTTAAAAAACGGAGGGTTTTAGTCCATAGGACGACATACAATCATACCATAGGCTACCTTCTAGGGTTTAGCCTCTCTGATCTCGTGGTAGATCTACTCTTGTACTACCCATATCATCAATATTAATCAAGCAGGACGTAGGGTTTTACCTCCATCAAGAGGGCCCGAACCTGGGTAAAACATTGTGCCCGGGTTCTCTGTCATATGGATGCTAGCGACACTATCATATACATGAGCCAAAAGGCGCAAACGGTCCCGGGCCATGGTAAGGCGACACCCGTGGGAATACCATGCGTGAGGCCGCAAAGTGATATGAGGTGTTACAGGCAAGATCAGTGTGACTTGGAATCGGGGTCCTGACAGCGTTCGCATCAAATCGGACTGCATATAGGTTCGTTAAGACAAACTGGTCGATGTCGAGTCTAGAAATGCTTTAGTTATATGTAGGGGAATTGATTGTGGGAGGGAACATAAGGCTGTTTTTACTCCTTTGCCTTATGCCCTCTTATCTGAGTCATCCTCTTCTCTTTCCACGTGGGTTAAGGACTAGGATCTCATCTTCTATCAGGTTCACGTGTTACTAATTTGTAGAATCTTAGGATTGTTGGTTTGAGGCCTCAGTTCAGTTTCTACTACTTTTAGTATGTTGTCAGTTAAACCAGAACCTTGATATGAGGTTGTTGAGTGGTATTGCCAAATCTTGCGAATGTCTCAAATCTTTTTCTAAGCATTTAATGTCGTTATGCTGTCCGAATTCTCCTAGAAAATTCTAATACCTTTGCATTATTTTGTGCTTTTGGATGGCCACCCACACCCAGAATCAGGTGGTTCATTTGACTCGATGCCTCAATTTACCTGGTGACACGGCCATGCTAGTCTGTGTGATGACCGAGGTGGGATATCGATGGTATCCTAATTATACCGTTGAGGAGCAGTATCGAGACTTCAACCAAAGCCAATATCTTTGCACAATCAGGATATACCATTCCTATCCTGGAGCTCCTAAAGCCCTCCATTGTTCATATGGACTTGGGATTACCATCGAGATGTCCGTACAGGACGCTGCTTACTCGATGATGACTATCATGCGAGCTAGACCCCCCTTACTTCGGAACACTGAGTTCCTCTATATGCCAGCATCACTTCCTGGTGCAGAAGGTTACTATCAGGCTCTTTATGCTGACTCCTCCCATGAGGATTCACTACTCCGCACCACCACTGTCGAGGTATGGGGTCCCGACAAACCCTTAAGGTTCGAACACTGGGGTGCGGGCGAAGTCTTTCCCTCTAGCCGATCTATGCTCTAGCTTGCTAGGATATTGCGGACGAACTCGACGAACTCACATAACAGAAGGACACGGGGTTTATACTGGTTCGGGCCACCGTTGTGGTGTAATACCCTACTCCAGTGTGGTGGTGGTGGATTGCTTCTTGGGCTGATGATGAACAATACAAGGGAAGAACGGCCTCCCGAGGTTGAGGCGCTCTTGTGCTCGCCGAGCTTGTGTGTGGGGGGGTGGTCTCTCTCTCTCAAGCTAAGATCAGATCCTCTCCAGCCTCTCTTCCCTACTGTGGTGGCTTGTCCTATTTATAGAGGCCCTGATCCTCTTCCCAAATATCGAGCGGGAAGGGAGCCAACAATGGCGGGCTAATTTGAAGGGGGACAACTAGTACAAGCTATCCTGACAAAAGTAGTCTTTGCCTGCACAAAGTTCTGGTGGTGACGCTGTTCTGGGCTCCATGGTGACCTCCGTTTTGCAGTACATGGTCTTGGTCATGTTGCACCGAAATGGCAACCTTTGCCTGAGGCCTCGGTATGCCGCGGCTGCGCTTGCCCCCTTTGCACCAAAGAGGAAACAAGGACGTTGTGCGCGCTGGCGCCTGCCTGGCGCCCGCCTGGTGTTGATCATCACGGCTCACGTGACGAGAACCTCGTGAGGTTTGCCTCGCCTTGATATCTCCGCCCCTCGTGAGCCTGCCTAGCTAGGCCACTCCAAAGGAGGTCTTGCGTCGTCCGCTTCGCGAGGCTTGGCCCCTCGCGAGGGTCTTGGGTGCTTTGTTGGTGAAGAAGGGCCATACGGCCTGTTGGCTCGGCCACGCCGCGGGCCGCAGGCAGGCAAGTCTGGGAACCCCGTTCCCAGGACGCCGACAGTAGCCCCCGGGCCCAAGGTGCGTGCGGGCTAGGCTTCGCGGCGAGGCCAAGGGTCAAGTTCGGAGCAATACGGGCCCCCAAAGCCTCCGGCCTCGGTTGACGCATGACGGTTGATTGGACGTGGGCGTCTCCGCTTCCCCACGTTGTTTCGGCAACTGCTTGACCTGACAAAAGCCTGGCGCGGGGGGCACTTGCCTTCATTGCTTCTTCCTCGCCTCGCTCCAGATCCCCTTTCTTGCTCTTTGCCACCACTACCTATAGATCTACTCCGGCCTCGTTCTGCATCTGCCGCTCATGGCGCCGCGCAAGGTCAAGGATTCCTGGTCCCCGGCTTGGTATGAGCCCGCTCTTGAGGCGCCCATAGTCACGGAGAAGAGCCTTGCCTCCGTACGCCTACTGACGGTGGGAGAGACCAACGAGTGGGGGAAGACGGAGCTCCGGCTTTCCTCCGACGAGCCGGAGCCTGAGGGGAGCACCTTCTTCCCCTTCTTTTCGAGCGGCGTTGCTGTCGGGTTGGTTCCTCTCTTCTCTGATTTCTTTTATGAAGTCCTTGACCACTATGGGCTGCAAGCGTTGCACCTCTATCCCAAATCTGTCCTCCTCCTCTCCATCTTTGCCTACTACTATGAGGCGTACCTGGGTGTGATGCCGTCCATGGCGCTCCTGGGCCATTTCTTCTTCCTCTGCGTCAGCGAGGGCCACATCTCTGGATGTGCTAACTTTGTCGAGTCCGGCAAGGCCAGCTCGATCTTGAGCACCGGGAAGAGGGCCGACAACATTCGATCCAGGTGGGTCATGGTAGATGCCAAGCTCGCCCATCCGTGCTTGGTGTTGCCGACGGAGGCGCCTCAGCAAGGCAAGGAATGGCCCAGGGCAGGACTTGTCGACGAGCGGGCGTCGTTAGTATTGGAGCAGATGATGGCTAACCTGAAGCCGGGCAATTCGAGGCGGCTAAAATAACGGGAGTGATGCTCCTGAGGGAGTTCTTGACGCTGCGGGTCGCCCCACTCCAGGCGCGCGCGCCCCTTCTGGCAGCTTGAAGGAGGGGAGAACAAGGCCCGTCTGAGGCCGGGGGACCTGCCCGACGACGAATAGGACGCCGTCCTGCGCCTCATAGTTGGAGACAACCAGGAGTACCCGCCTAGCGTCTTCATTCCCCTGTTCCAATGCAGGGACCGGGAGGAATTCGTCGCCTCTAGGTCGACTTTTGATGCGTGCAGGCCGGTGCCACCGGTGCTTTCGGGAGCTTCTTCGGCGACAAAGCCGGTGGAGTTGTCTTCTGGCGAGTCCCGCGGAGAGGGGGAGGAGGAGGACTCTGAGGAGACCCCGGAAGAGGTGGAGGTGACCTCCCTTCCTAATGATTCTGAGGCTGACGCCTACCAAGGAGGGAAGGAGCAACCCCTCGTCCCAACGAAGGGTAGGTCGTCGCTGGTGGACCGTGGTGCCGCCTCCACTCCAACACCTCTTGGGGCTGGATCCGGTTCCGCCTCCGCACCGCTTGGCGCCACCGGAACCCGAGTGCCTGCTCCTCAGGTCCCGATGCTGTCGGGCCTCAAGCTTCACAAACGAAGGGTGGAGTACCTTGTGGTGGAATGGTAGGTGTCTTGAACTTCGCTTGGTCTGTGCAGGTGCCTGTTTTTTTTTGATGCTCGCCTTTGGTTGATCAGGCCAACATCTTCGGCAAAGAAGAGGAAGGATGGTACGGCAGCTGTGCCTCCCTCTGTAGAGCAAGGAGGCAATATCGCCCGTGCCTCCCCAGCCCGGTCGTCTTCGCGGGGCCACGAAGAGCCCCGTCACATGGAGTCAGCCCCCATGGCCCCGCTGGCTCCGGAGGTGCCGGTACTTGGCGCGGCTGATGAGGTCCCAGCTGCTCCGGATCCTGCGGTCTCCCAAGCGCCGGTGACAGCGCCACTTCCTCCTACTGCCGTGCCTCCACTCCTTGGTTCCTCTGCTCCCGCTGCCGTCTTGGAGCGTGCCTTTTCAGAGATGACCCAACTGCAAGTGGATCTCCTGAGCGCTGACCCGCGCCTGGTGGCCGGGCGTCTGGAGTTGGCCTCCGGCTGGCTTCACTCTGACCTGGCGGTACGCGCGGCGCTGGGCCAGGCTGTTGCGGCTTCCGAGAGGTAGAAGCAAGGGGACGTCGGCACTGCAGCTGATCGTGAGGTGGCTCTGAAAGACGCCCAGGCCGCTCGTGACCGCTGCCAAGCGCTGGATGGCGAGTTGCGGAGCCTACGCGATAAGCACGCCGAAGAGGCGCACCGCTGTGAAGGAGAGGAGAAGGAGATGAAGGCCCAGGAGGAAGCCATTAGGAACCGTAATGCTGAGCTGGGGAAGAGGCAGGTTGCCGAGCGCAACCGGTTGGAGGAGCTGGAGAAGAAGATGGGGGCGAAGGAGGCCGATCTCAACGCCAAGGCACGGGTCTTGGACGAAGACCGTGTGGCCTTCGCCGATCTAGAGAAGAGATCTCAAAAGGCGCTGAAGACGCTCTACGAGCGTGGCATGGAGAAGCCGCTGGATACCAACGAGGACGGCCCCGCCCAGCTGCTTCCTCTCGTGGTGAAGGCGCTTGAGGAGGTCGTTGAGGGCCTCGGTCCCATGGCAGAGGCGGAAGCTCGTGTTCTATCTTCAGCCGCTCTTACCCGCGTCCTCAGCCATCTTCACCTCCGCGACCCCAACGCCTAGTTTGACGAGCTACTGGAGCTTGTGGCTGAAGATCTCTACTAGACCGCCGCCGCAGGCGTTCAAGGTCAAGTGGAGGCTTTGCTAGGGAAGTTCCACGGCTTTGTCTCCGATCCTCTGTCTGGTGTTGCCGCGGATCCTGCGGCTGCTGGCGAAGGTGAAGACATCGTCGCCCACAGGGGAGCTCCTTGCGTAGGCGACGACGACATCCAGGGGTGACCCGCGGCTATTCTCCTTGTTTTATTTCTGCGACATACATCAGGCCTCGTGGAGGCGTTTAGACTTTTCATTTGGTATTGTGAGAATAGTATGCTTGTAATATTTGCTTTGAGATTCTGCGTTTTCCTTCCTTATTTGCCTTGTTCTGCTTCGGCAGAGCCCGGCCCCGCGCATACCTCAACCCCCGTTGGGCTGACCGGAGACCAGGATGGTCCAAGGAGTGAGGGGCTACGTGACCAGTTAGGCTCCTGGGTCGCGATGCTCAGGAGTCCCCCTTGACGTGCGAACGACATATAGGGAGAGTTCGTGAGGATAGATTAATGTTCTACGTCGGCAGAGCCCAGCCCCGCGCATGCCTCAACCGCCATTGGGCCGACTAGAGACCAGGACGGACCATGGAGTGAGGGGCTACGTGACCAGTTAGGCTCCTGAGTCACGATGCTCAGGAGTCCCCCTTGATGTTCAAACAATTTCCATACCTGCCCTCGCCGAGGCCTCGGAAGGGACGCGCGACGCCCAGGTCTGGGGGAACTCGTTGGGTGGCGTGCGCTTGGGCGTGACCTGAGCGCAGCCCCCGTGCCCAGCCCCCTCGCGCGACTCTCCCGAGGGGAGGCATCATGGTGAGGCTGGGCGCTGAGCTCTGGGCTCCCTGAGGTTGGTACGACCGTGGGGTTGCCCTCGGTTGTTTATCACCAGCGCGGAGCGTAGTGCTTCCGCTTGTGCACGGGCATAGCTGCTCCTCGACAGTGTCAACAGCCAGCGCGGAGCATGGAGCTTCCACTTGGGCGTGGGATGGGGGCCCCCTCCGGGAGGAGCCCCCGGGGCGTGTACAACCCCGCCCTAACACGTGGCTTGCATGGCAGGGCTGCGAGGTGTATCTGGGCACTCGTGACAAAGCGCGGGACTCACGAGGCCCTACCTCAAGGAGGGTTGCACCTGGTCTTGAGTCTTGGTGACTGCATGTCCCTGCAAGGCGGTTAGATGCAAGCGCTCTACGTCCTCAGGTCCCGGCCCTCGAGCGAGCTCAGCCGCCGCTGGTATGCCAGGTCGCGATGCTGTGGTCAAGGCCAGGGGGTGAGGGCTGGAGAGCCAGTAAGAGCTCCTGATTCGCGATGCTCGGGAGCCCCCCATTTAGCGTGCAAGCAAATTACATGGGGTGAACGGACCCGTGGCGAGCGGTGATCAAACATGTGATAGCAGTTGGCAGGTTAAGCATGAAGATCAGATTGCCTGAGATAAATGCAGGAAGGTACATGCCACTGGGTCTGGCCCGAGCAGCGTGGGGATGATGCGGCCTGAGGGGCGCCCCCAGCAAGGTAAACTTAGGAACATAAGCAAAATGGATACATGCCACAGGGACGGACCCACGTGGCCTGGGAATAGTGCAGCCCGAGGGGCGCTCCCAGCTTAAATGAACTTGGAAGATGTCACCTGGGTCTTTAGACAAAGTAGAGCTGGTGCAGCTGAAGCCACGCGTCGAAGGAATGACTCCTCATGAGCCACCGGGACCCTGAGCCTCGGCAGGCTCATGGGGCTCAGGAGGTTCCCTGAAGGCCACCACTATCTCCTCCCAAACGGCGTGGAACCTGGCCTCCTAAGCCACCTAGACTTGCCGCACATGGCGCTGATGGGCCGACGCCATGTTCGGCAAGCCGAGGGGCATGCGAACGAAACTGTGTGGTGGACCCTCACAGCGGCCCGCACGTGCTGGCCAGAAGCGTTCCTGAGATGCGGCCCTATTGAGCCGTGGGATGTCGATGCAGGCGCGCAGCTCAGCACCCTCGCCTAGGTGGTGAGCCACCCTCTGTGAGCGGTTGTCACCATGCATGGCTCTTGCGTCTTGTAGCTCTTGGGTGGTCTTGGTGATGAACTCCTGGGTGGTGGGCATTCCTTGCCCCATGCTCTCCTGAGGAACACATGCCGCGAAGCACGCTTCCAAGTGGTGCCCAAGTGCCTCCCTTGTGAGATTGGCAAGGTCTGACGCCCTCCAGAAGAGAGCCCCCGAGCCTTGCCTAAGGAGGGCGCGGGGCGTGCTTTCCTATGTGGTGGAGGGAGGCGCCCCTGGAGCGGGCGCCGATCCGGACGAGGCTCCTGATGCGACGCCATCTTCCTGGGGTCCTATACAGCGCGATAGCTTCTTCTTCGGGATGGTCTCCGGAGGGCCTTCACTTCTGCTGTCAGGGTTGTCGATTGCCGTAGCTTGGAAGCGCTCAAGGGACACACCGCGTCCCTTTCTTCACATGGTACCGTGATGATTCCCCCGCTTCCTGGCATCTTGAGGACGTCGTAGCTGTGGTGAGTGACTGCCATGAACTTGGCCAGGGCTGGGTACCCGAGGATGGCGTTGTACGGCAGGCGGATGTGTGCGGCGTCGAAGTCGATGAGCTCTGTGTGGTAATTCTTGCGCTCCTCGAAGGTGACTGGCAGGCGGACTTGCCCTAGTGGTGTGGTGGAACCGTCAGTCACTCCTGAGAAAGGCTTGGTTGGTTGGAGCTGCTCATAGGGCACTTGGAGGCTGTCGAATGTGTCGGCGGATAGGACGTTGAGCCCTGCGCCACCGTCAATGAGAGTCTTGGTGACCTGCACATTACTGATGATTGGGGAGCACAACATAGGGAGCGTGCCAGCGGTGGCTGCGCACTTGAGCTGGTCGGCCGAGCTGAAGGTGATGGCGCATTGGGACCACCAGAGCGGGCGCGTGGCCTCGAGCTTGGGGAGCGCCGCGTTCACCTCGCGAGCGAACTGCTTGAAGATGCGCTGAGAGGCAGGGGCCTGCGCACCGCCCAAGATGCAAGTGACTAAGCACGGCTCCTGGAAGCCCCCAGCCCCCTCGTCCTGGTGGTGGTCGTCGTTCCTCCTTGGCGGCGGCAACGGGGGAAGACCAGCGTTGCCCTAGTGGCGATCCTCACGAGGCGGGTCCCTCCAGGCGCCCTCGCGAGGTTGGTCCTACCAGCGGTCCTCACGAGGCCGGTCACACCACTCCTGGCGCGGGCCACGGTCGTCCCAGCATCCGCTTCCGCGTCCTCCTCCATGGTCGTAGCCCCGGTCGTTGCGCTCGGTGCGTCTGCCGAAGCGTCCTTCCCGAATGGCTCTGAGCTCTTGACAGTCGCTGGTGTTGTGGGTGTTCAGGTTGTGGATGGCGCAGAATGGGCGGCTTTTCTTGGATGACTCGGGCTGAACTCTGCCTCGCTTGGTGTCGGGCTCTGCTGCGAGCACTATTGCCTCCTTGTGCTTCACGTCCTTGGCCTTGGCCTTCTTTTCCTCCAGTCCTGCAGCTGGCAGCTCAAGGAGAGAGAGGCACCCCTCAACAGCTCTTGCGCACCTGGTCGCCAGGTTGAACAACTCCTGAGATGTGCAAAGCTCCTCATGGATTGCCAGCTCTTCCTTCATTTTGACGTCGCGGACGCCATCGGAAAACACGGAGATGATGGCCTCGTTCGTGAACTTGGCGATCTTGAGGCGGGTGCTGTTGAAGCACTGGATGTACTTCTGGAGGGTCTCTCCTGCCTGTTGCTTGATGCGGCGCAGGTCGCCCGCGACTGGTGGGCAGTCACGGCTGCCTTGGAAGTTGGCGATGAAGCGGCCGCGCATCTCGTCCCAGGAGGAGATCAAGCCGTGCTGCAGGTTCAGGAGCCAGGAGTGGGCCCCATCCTTGAGTGCCATGGGAAACCAGTTCACCATGACTTTTTCATCGCCGTTGGCCACTTCGATGCTCAACTCATAGAGCTGCAGGAACTCTGCGGGGTCGGCGGTGCCGTCATACCGAGGAGGCAGATCTGGCTTGAACTTGCCCGGCCAGGCAACACTGCGCAGCTCAGGGGTGAAGGCGTGGCAGCCTGCCGTGGTTTCCGGGGCCCGTTTCGGGGGCGGAGCTTGGTCTTGGCGAGGCCGCGCTGTGCCACTGCAGGCAGCGTGCGGTCTTGACGAGGTGGCGCTGGGAGCGCTGGCACAGCTTCTCGCAGCCGCGGGATTTCTTGGCAGCTCCTTTATTCACGCGCGGGTGCCGGGCACAGCGGATCACGCCACGGAGGCGCGTGCCTTGGCGCCAAGGCACCGTCTTGGGGTCGAGGTGGTGGAGGAGCGCCACGAGCCCCGTTGCCCGCGGCCTACTGAGGGCGAGGCAGACAGTGAGAAGGCGTCAGAGAGCCCCCCGCGGCACGGACGAGCTCGGCGATGCGGTCGAGACACTCCTCATAGACGTCGTCCACCGGGAGGTAATGCAGGAGCTCATTCGCCGCGATGAGCACAATTTGCGCCTCCAGGGGTGTGCGGTGTGCGTGGGACGAAGAGCCAGCAGGAGTGAGTGATAGAGTAGCGGTGCGGCCGTCCTGCTGCACCAAAGGAGCCGTCTGAGCGATGTGGGCGGCGAGGGTAGCCCGACGCTCAGCTCGAGCGTGGCGAGCGTCCGACATGGAGACGATGGATCAATGGAGCGACGAACTGATGGAAGGGAAGCTACGGCGCACCCCTACCTGGCACGCCAAATGTCGGGGTATGGGGTCCCGGGAAACCCTTAAGGTTCGAACACTGGGGTGCGCGCAAAGTCTTTCCCTCCAACCGATCTACGCTCTAGCTCGCTAGGATCTTGCGGACGAACTCGACGAACTCAGAACACAAAAGGACATGGGGTTTATACTGGTTTGGGCCACCGTTGTGGTGTAATACCCTACTCCAGTGTTGTGGTGGTGGATTGCCTCTTGGGCTGATGATGAACAATACAAGGCAAGAACGGCCTCCCGAGGTTGAGGCGCTCTTGTGCTTGGCGAGCTTGTGTGTGTGGGGGTGGTCTCTCTCTTTCAAGCTAAGATCAGATCCTCTCCAGCCTCTCTTCCCTACTGTGGTTTCTAGTCCTATTTATAGAGGCCCTGGTCATCTTCCCAAATATCGAGCGGGAAGGGAGCCAACAATGGCGAGCTAATTTGAAGGGGGACAGCTAGTACAAGCTATCCTGACAAAAGTAGTCTTCGCCTGCACAAAGTTCTGGTGGTGACGCTGTTCTGGGCTCCACGGTGACCTCCGTCTTGCAGTCCATGGTCTTGGTCTTGTTGCACCAAAACGGCAACCTTTGCCTGAGGCCTTGGTACTCCACGGCTGTGCTTGCCCCCTTTGCACCAAAGAGGAAGCAAGGACGCTGTGTGTGCTGGCGCCCGCCTGGTGTCGATCGTCACGGCTCACGTCACGAGAACCGCGTGAGGTTCGCCTCACCTTGATATCTCCGCTCCTCGTGAGCCTGCCTAGCTAGACCACTCCAGAGGAGGTCTTGTGTTGTCCGCCTCGCGAGGCTTGGCCCCTCGCGAGGGTCTTGGGTGCTTTGTTGGTGAAGATGGGCCATACGGCCTGCTGGCTTAGCCACGCCGCGAGCCACAGGCAGGCAAGTCTAGGGACCCCCGTTCCCGGGACGCCGACAACCACAGAGATGCTTGAGGACAAGGACCGTGAGAATCATGCCTTGCGAATGGAGCTTTTCAACAGTCGAGCTGACCACTGGGCCACTCTGACACGGTTTGCACCTGCCGTGCACGCTGGGTATATGGACATGAGGGACTTGTACACCGTGCGGTCTGGCCTACCGGATCGTATGGACTGGTGTGATGTAGGAGGCATCACTCCTCCCCGTGGACCCCGTCTGCCGCCATTTGTGGGACCAAGGCCACATCCGAGTCCTTATGGACCGCAAGCTCCACAGAACCGACTGTTTCCAGATGATCATGTTCAGCTCCCTGGATATGGTGGTAATCTCTATGAGGATTACTACGGAGACATCTGAGTTGGAAGTGGGTAGTAGTTCCACTAGTATTGTGACAGTTGTATTTCCACAGTCCCGCGCGTCTGGTGGAATATGACTTAGTGTGTACTGAATTCCGGAGGTGTAGAAAAATAATGTATAGGAGCTTGGAATGCCTCTGATGAGATGTAATGTTCCTCACCATAGTTGTACTTGAGCCCGGGCTTGTACTAAACTATGTATGGTGTGTATGACTGATGGTATATATATCTGGCAGTTTCTGTACTACCATGTCGTACGGATGAACATCTCTTCATTCTGTGTCATCCATTACATTATGCATTCTTATGCCACGGTTTTGCCATCCTTGTCTAAACCGTTGTTTTGTTTTCCTAGGATGGTGAACACCTGAAGCACCCCTGCTATTCAGGAGCAGGGTGAAGCCAGTGGAGCTAGGGATGGGAATCTGCCCCATCCAACTTCTTTGGCTGAAGTCATGTTGGAGGCAGAAACGAATAAACGCAAGACCAACCGGTTGTTAGAACGCATCGAGCAGAATACTGCACGTTCCCAGAGGAACGACTTGGTGTCTCTTAATGATTTCATCAAGCTGACTCCACCAACCTTCCATCATTCTGTCGAGCCTCTCGATGCGGATGATTGGCTTCGCAGCATTACCCATAAGCTATGTTCTGTACGCATAGCAGAAGCTGACAAAGTCACTTACGCTGCTTATCGCCTTGAGGGCCCTGCTAGCTTTTGGTGGGAAAACTATGAAGCTATGCGCCCAGCCGGCCAGGTTACCACTTGGGATGAATTCAGCGCGGCTTTCTGTGAACACCACATTCCGGAGGGTCTTATGGATCACAAGAGAGAGGAATTCTGTAACTTCACCCAAGGCAGAGTGACCGTGGATGCCTACAGCTGTGAGTTTGGGAACCTGGCACGATATGCACCTGAGGAAGTGTCCACTGACGCCAAGAAGTAGGCGAGGTTCCGGATGGGACTTAGCCCTGAACTTCGCCATGACCTCCGTTTGCACGAGTGCACCTCTTTCCAGAAGCTTGTGAACAAGGCCATCAGTGCTGAGACTGGTCAGACTGACTATGAGGCTACACATAAGCATTCCCGTGATTTTGGTTCTTCATCCGGCTTTGGTTCTCAGAAGCACCGGGTGTGGATTCCAAACACATCCCTGTCACCCAGGTTCACCCCGAGGCCATCCTATGAGGTACCTCGCCCAACCAAGTAGTATACACCACCTAAGGCTTATGGTGGACCGGCCGCCAATGCTGCTCCGCGGACCAACACTGTGACATGCTTCAAGTGCGGAGAGCCGGGTCACTACAGTCGAGAGTATCCCCAGAACAACAACCCCAACCAGTTTTGAAAGTCTGTTGGCCGTGGTAAGCGAGCGGGAAAGGTACTTTATGCCAAGCCAGCCACCACTTCACGTGCCCATGTTAACTATGTCTCAGCAGAGGAGGCTCATGATGATCCTAACGTCATCCTCGGTACGCTCCTTGTTAACTGCCATCCGACATCTGTTCTTTTCGATATTGGACCATCTCATTCATTCAGATCTGAGAGCTATGCTCGGTTGCATAACACCACATTTTGTGACATGCCCACCACCATGGAAATTCAAACCCCTGGCTCTAGATGGCAAACTTCTAGAGTAAGCCATGGAAATGAAATCCTTGTCGATAGACTTGTCTTCCTTGCATCCTTAATAGCTCTCAAGTCCTCGGACATAAATATCATCTTAGGTATGGACTGGATGTCAGGCCATTATGCTAAGATTGATTGTGCCACTAGAACTGTTCAACTTACTCACCCATCGGGCAAGACAGTCAATGTCTTAACTCGAGTGGCCAAACGTCAACTCTACTACCTAAATGCCAACCCTCTTCCAGACCTTGAAGATATTGCGGTAGTCCGTGGCTTCCCGGATGTCTTTCCAGAAGAATTGCCAGGTGTTCCACCTGACAGGGATGTCGAGTTCGTGATAGAACTTGTACCAGGAACCGTTCCAATCTCTAGAAGACCCTATATGATGGCACCCCTAGAACTAGCTGAACTTCAGAAACAACTCGATGAGTCTGTGAAAAAGGGTTTCATCCAACCTAGTGCTTCTCCATGGGCTTGCCTCGTCCTCTTCATCAAGAAGAAAGATGGTACGGATCAGATGGTTGTAGATTATTGACCCGTTAACTTGGTCACCATAAAGAACAAGTATCCGCTCCCCAGGATGAATAACTTGTATGATCATCTCGCTGGATCCTCAGTCTTCTCCAAAATGGATCTGAGGTTGGGCTACCATCAAATCAAAATAAAAAACAGGGACATTCCCAAAACGACCTTTTTTACTTGTTATGGCCAATACGAGTACACCGTCATGTCCTTCGGTTTAACCAATGCCCCAGCCACCTTCTCTCGGTTAATGAACTCGATCTTCATGGAGTATTTGGGTAAATTCGTCGTGGTATACCTCGATGATATACTCATCTATTCCAAGAATAAGGAAGATCATGCCAAGCATCTAAGGCTAGTATTGACGAAACTTCGAGAGCATCGCCTTTATGACAAATTCTCCAAATGTGAATTTTGGTTGCCACAAGTGAACTACCTAGGCCATGTAATCTCTGGTAAGGGTATTGCTATTAATCCCGAGCGAGTTCAAGTTGTCCTTGATTGGACTCCACCTGAAACGGCCAAGCAATTTCGGAGCTTCCTTGGCTTAGCGAGCTACTGTCGCCGCTTCGTCAAGAATTTCTCCAAGGTTGCTAAACCTCTAACTGAACTCCTCAAGAAAGATAAAAAGTTCGAGTGGACCCCACAGTGCGAGTTCAGCTTTCAGGAAGTGAAAAGACGCCTAACATCTGCTCCCGTATTGGTACCACCAGATTTCCCCAAGGACTTTATTATCTATTGCGACGCCTCGCGACAAGGACTAGGTTGCATACTCATGCAAGATCATCATGTAATTGCCTATGCTTCACGGCAGTTACACCCACACAAGGAAAACTTTCCCACACATGATCTAGAGCTTGCAGCTGTAGTCCATGCACTCAAAACCTGGCGACATACATTCTCGGTAATCGTTGCGAGATCTTTACCGATCACCAAAGTCTGAAATATATTTTCACCCAACCGGATTTGAATCTCAGGCAAACATGTTGGGTCGAGTTGATCTCAGATAACGACTTAGGAATAACTTACACCCCGGGAAAAGCCAATGTTATGGCTGATGCACTAAGTCGTAAATCCTATTGTAACAATCTAATGTTACAACAAGGTCAACCACTTCTCCATGAGGAATTTCGTTAGCTTAATCTTTACATTGTTCCTCAAGGGTTCTTATCTACCTTGGTGGCGAAACCTACCCTTACGGATCAGATCATCAAAGCACAGAAGGTTGACCCGGGAATTTCCCGTATCAAGAGCAACATCAAGAAAGGAGTCGCGAATTGTTTCTCCATTGATGATCAAGGTGTCATGTTCTTTGGAAACCGCTTAGTGGTTCCCAAGGCATGAAACCTGAGGCGGCTGATCCTTAAGGAAGCTCATGAATCTCCTCTCACCATTCATCCCGGTAGTAATAAAATGTATCAAGACCTGCGCCAGAGGTTTTGGTGGACTAGGATGAAGAGAGAAATCGCTCAATATATTGCAAATTGCGACGTCTATCGTCGTGTTAAAGCAAACAATCAACGGCCTACTGGCATGCTTCAACATTTAGCTATTCCTGAATGGAAATGGGATAAAATCGGTACGGACTTCATCACCGTATTTCCCAGGACCAAGAAAGGGAATAATGCAATTTTCGTTGTCAACGACCGTCTTTCCAAAGTAGCACACTTCCTACCTGTTCGGGAGAGTATAACCGCTAGCCAGCTAGCAGACTTGTATATCTCTCGAATAGTGTCTCTTCATGGTGTTCCATTGGAGATTAACTCAGATCGTGGAAGTCTCTTCACCTCTCGATTTTGGGAAAGTTTCCAAAATGCAATGGGGACTCGTCTCTCCTTTAGCACCGCTTTCCACCCTTAATCAAGTGGTCAAGTAGAACGCGTCAATCAAATTCTGGAAGATATGCTCCGAGCTTCAGTTATCTCATTCGGAATGGATTGGGAGAAATGCCTTCCATTTGCCGAATTTGCTTACAATAATAGCTACCAGTCTAGCTTGGGCAAAGCTCCTTTTGAAGTTTTCTATTGACGAAGGTGTCGAACGCCTCTTAACTAGTTAGAACCCGGGGAAAGACAATTCTTTGGCCCGGATATGATCTAGGAAGCAGAAGAGCATGTTCGCATTGTTCGTGAAAAGTTGAAAACAGCCCAATCCTGTCAAAAGAGCCAATATGATCGTAAACATAAAGCCACGACTTTTGAAGTCGACGAGAAGGCTTACCCTTGGGTTACTCCGATGAAGGGGACCCATCGATTCGGTATCAAAGGAAAATTGGCTCCTCGTTACATCGGTCCCTTTCGCATTCTTGCCAAACGAGGAGAAGTTGCCTACCAATTGGAACTACCTCCGCATCTTTCTAGAGTTCATGATGTCTTCCACGTTTCTCAACTGAGGCATTGCTTCTCGGATCCTATCCATGGAGTGGACCACGAAACGCTTGATCTCCAAGATAATCTCACATACCGGGAATATCCCGTTCGTATCCTTGATCAAGCCAAGCATACCACTTGATGCCATAAAATCAAGTTTCTCAAGGTTCAATGGTCACACCATTCTGAGAAACAAGCCACTTGGGAAAGGGAGGATCGTCTTCGACTTGAGTACCCCACCTTCTTCCCGCCGGACCCTAAATCTCGGGACGAGATTCTTTTCAGTGGGGGTGAGTTGTCACACCCTAGCTAGCTCATGCATTAGAGTGCTGGCATCATGTTCAACTATCAAAAACTTAGAAATGGGGATGACAGAACCCCCAGCACCCCCTGATAACAACTAGGGTTTACTAAAAATATTTTCAATGAACCGGAAATGCCCTTCTAAATGTTCATCATCTTTGCCTTGGTCCTAAACCTCTGACAAAAATGATGCACAAATTTCTAGGTCATCCTAAGGTCACTGGATTAAATCATTATCTATTTAAATTTGGGCACTTAAATGCTAATAAATATTTTAAATGCTCAAATAATCCTAAAAAAATGTTCCATGTTGGATTTATTCCAACCAGTGGCCATGTGAAGTTTGGTGATTTTTGAAAGTGCCTAGCTATTTTTAGTAATGCCACAATTTGCAGGAAATAAAACAAAACATTAAATAAAAGAGAGAGAGAGAGAGAGAAAGTGAAAGGCCAGAGGCCACTTACTTGGCCGGCCCACCTGGCAGCCCAGCACTGTGCTGGCCTGTGCCAGCCAGCTACTTCCTCCAGCCAGGCAGGCAGGAGGTGTCGCCGGCGCGTGAGAGCTCGCCACCGCGCCACCTACTTGCCGCTTCGACCGCCTGGGCACCTGGGCGAGCTCCACGTCGCCGCCTCGACCCCGCAGACACCTCGCTCACTCCCCTGCTCCTCTCCCTCGCCCTCTCCTCGCCATGGCCGACGCTGCCACGCCCGCGCCGCCATAGATCTCGCATCCATCGTCATCATCGCGCTGCACTACCATGTGCACGAGCTTGGCCGTCCTCCTCTCCGTCGAGAAGACCGAGCCCCGAGCGATCGCCTGCCCTGGAGCCACCGCAACAGCCTCGCCCGACCTCACCGTCACCGGAGATCCCTTTCGCCGTCACCACCGCACCAGCTCGTCCCCGACCTCACCGTCTGCTCCGCCGTGATCGCCGTGAGCTCAGCTACCTCCCCATCCTCTCTATTTGCCTTCCCGAGCACCGCAGCGACCGCACCAAGCTCGACCTCACCCGCCGCCGCCACTGCACGTCGCCGTCGTGGCCATAGCCACGTTGGCTCACAACCGAGCATGTCATCATCTTCACCGCACTCACAGGAGCCTGTAGAACCCCCGCACGCTCCTCGTCGTGCCTCCTAGCGACTAGTTCGACCTCGCCCAAACTCCGACAGCCGCAATGCTCGTCGCCGGCGATGTTTCCGGCCACCCCAGCTCCACCCACTGCCACCACCCGACGCGGCTTGCTCCAAACTACGCGTAGGAGGTCTCCGCCGTCCATTTGGTCGTCGGAGTGCAAAACCCGCACTGCCCCACCGCGTCTGGCCTCGTCAGAGGCTTAACGCCGGCGAGTTTGACCCCGTTGACCCAGTTTGACCTTGGGTGGGCCCAGTTTGACACCCCCCAGGGTCACTGACGTGTGGGCCATGCCCCTGTTTAGTTCAGTGTTCGATTAATTAATGCTAACGAATTTAGTTAATGGGCTGACTCACTGACATGTTGTCCCAGGCCCTAATTAACCTAGATTAGTGCTAACGTAACACTAAATAACTCTGTTAGTTAGTTGTTACACTGACATGTGGGTCCCAACCGTCAGGTTTGACCTGGGCTGGCGCCTTTGACCTGCTTACGTCATCCTGACGCAATGCTGACACAGTAATTAAATTACTGGAATTATGCTTATACATGAAATTCCAAAAACTGATCTAAACTTCAAAAATTCATAGAAATTAATCTGTAACTCCAAATGCAAACATTTATATATGAAAAATGATCAGAAAATCCAATATTTCCATCTGTAGTGGTTTCATGCATGTCAGAAAACTTTAACCTTGCTGTTTACGTGAAACAAGCTAATGCACTAATATGGCTTCATGTCATGAGCTTATATTTGAATCTTTGATTCAAATGGACTCATACCAACCTGTTTTAGAATGCATTAGCCAAAAAACAACCATATTGCCATGTCATAGCATGCATCATATTGTTGCATATTGCCATGTAATGATTGTGTTCTGTGTGTTCTTCGTGGAAGGTTCTACCTCCGACGATACCTTCGAATATCCGACTGAAGGGCAGTACCCTACTACTACTCCATCAGGCAAGCAGCCCCATTGATCATATTGATATAATCCCATGTTCTCGCTCGTGCTCTCATCTACTGCATTTAAGAGAACAATGTTTCAAACTGCTGTGTGCTATGGTAGTTGAACCCTTTTCCTTTGCATGACCTGTCATTGCCACATTAACTAGATGAAACCCACTAGCATGTGTAGGAGTTGTGTCAGGTCAGGTTCATCTGGGTGATGGGCTAGAGTGAATTGAATATGTCGGTAATGTCAATGATGTGTTGAACATGATTTGGTAAAGGTATCGATGAGAGGCCATGTAGGAGTACATGGTGGGTTGTTTCATTGGAACCGCCCTTAAGCACCGAG
The DNA here is from genome assembly GCF_056163025.1 of Triticum urartu. Taxonomy (NCBI): domain Eukaryota; kingdom Viridiplantae; phylum Streptophyta; class Magnoliopsida; order Poales; family Poaceae; genus Triticum; species Triticum urartu. Next base: position 335,042,852 of record NC_141879.1, on the reverse strand, counting down.
ATCTGTATGTGTGATTTAAGAACAAGCTACTACCATGCATTGGGCCCGAAACCATTGGACCCTCTCGGCTTCTTAACCACCCTAGTTCTCTGTCCAGGAGTTGCAACTAGTTTCTGGTGTTTATAGGATATGTGTTGGCGGCCGTGCGTAGCGCTGACCCTAGGGGTGGGCTATGATGCGGTAGATACACCGTGGCCGGGCATGCCGGGCACCCGTTTGGTGTCTTGGAACCCTGTACACATCGTTCGGGGCTGTATGTGGAAACCTCGGCCGGACTCCCTGCGGATGGAACCTGGATAGGTGATAAACCTGGACTAGAGACTTGAGTGTTTAGGTAGGCCGTGGCCGACACCCTCGTTGGGCTTCCGCTTGAAGGTTGCCGAGTACATGTTGTGTAAACGACGATAAGTGGTGAGAGCGTGTGTGAAGAAGTACGCCCCTGCAGGGTTAGCATCATCTATTCGAATAGCCGCATTCGCGGTAAAGGACTACTTGGTTGCCTATACAGTTCATAGACAAGTAAATGGATACTCCTAAAAGCCTTAGGACAAGTGTGAGTGCCGTGGATGGCCCTTCCGTAGGATGACGGAGGAGGATCCACGTTATTGTATTATCGTGGTGAGTAGTGGACTCGTGTGCGTAGAACATTTACAAGTTGTTGTCTAGTAGGATAGCTTAGCCAAGAGTCAAAGCTAGCTTGCTGCAATAACCCCACTATCCTTCTTGAGAATGTTGCATGTATAGTAGGATCTTCTGTAAGACTTGCTGAGTACCTTTGTACTCATGTTTGCTTAATTACTGTTGCAGAAGAGAACACAACCCCCTCCGACGGGTTTTATGTAGATCTCGACGTCGATGAGTAGCTTGCCACCCATGTGGTGATCCTGAGCCATGGAGGCCTTGTAGATAGACAGGCTTCGTCAAGCCTTCTTGCTTTCTAGTTGTCTGTACTCAGACAAGTTTGCTTCCGCATGTGCTTGTATGTTTGTATGACTTGAGTGCCGGGTCGTGTGACCCCTACCTGTATGAACATATTATGTAAGGCTCTCTAGAGCCTTCTGAATAACGTACTTGAGTTGTTGAGTTTTGTTGTGATGCCATGTTTTATTTACACATATCGAGCATATTGTGTGTATGTTTGAAAATGCTTGGTATGTGTTGGATCCGACAATCTCGTTGTTTATCCTTGGTAGCCTCTCTTATGGGGAATTGTAGTCTTGTGCTTCCATGAGACATAGTAGTCCGCTACAGCCCGGCTCACCGGAGTCCTGGTAGCCCAGCACTACTGCTCCGGAACACTTGACTGGCTGGCATGTGATTCACCTCGTTCATGTGTCTGTCCCCTCGGGGAAATGTCACGCGAAGACATCCGGAGTCCTGTTAGCCTGCTACAGCCCGGGTTCCCAGAGTCCTATTAGCCTAGTTGCTACAGCCCGGATTCATACGATGTTGATTCATGTATGCCTGTCCCCGTAAGTTAGTGCCACTTTGGGTTCACGACTAGTCATGTCGGCCCGGGTTCTCTGTCATATGCATGCTAGCCAAAAGGCGCAAACGGTCCCGGGCCATGGTAAGGCGACACCTGTGGGAATACCGTGCGTGAGACCGCAAAGTGCTATGAGGTGTTACAGGCTAGATTAGTGTGGCTTGGAATTGGGGTCCTGTCAGTGGACGTGAGGAATTTGTCTATTAATCATCTGCAAAAAGAATCAACCTAATCTCACTCTCCAGTAAAAAATGGCAGCAAAACTCGTGAGCGCTAAAGTTTCTGTTTTTACAGCAAAATCACAAAGACTTCACCCAAGTCTTCCCAATGGTTCTACTTGGCACAAACACTAATTTAAACATAAAACCACAATCATAACAGAATCTAGATGAATTATTTATTGCTAAAGAGGAGAAAAAAGCAAAGAACAAAATTAAATTTGGGTTGCCTCCCAACAAGCGCTATCGTTTAACGCCCCTAGCTAGGCATGATGATTTCAATGATGCTCACATAAAAGATAAGAATTTTAACATAAAGAGAGCATCATGAAGAATATGACTAGCACATTTATGTCTAACCCAATTCCTATGCATAGGGATTTTGTAAGCAAACAACTTGTGGGAACAAGAATCAACTTGCATAGGAAGGTAAAACCAGCAAATCTTCAAGATTTTCAACACATAGAGAGAAAACTTGATATTATTGCAATTCCTACAAGCATATGTTCCTCCGTCATAATAATTACATGTAGGATCGTGAATGAATTCAACAATATAACTATCACATAAAGCATTCTTTTCATGATGCACAAGCATATAAATTTTATTACTCTCCACATAAGCAAAATTCTTCTCATTCAGAATAGTGGGAGTAAACTCAACGAAATAACTATCATGTGAGGCATAATCCAATTGAAAATTAAAATCATGATGACAAGTTTCATGTTTATCAGTATTCTTTATAGCATACATGCCATCACAATAATCATCATATATAACAACTTTGTTCTCATAATCAATTGGAACCTCTTCCAAAATAGTGGATTCATCACTAAATAAAGTCATGACCTCTCCAAATCCACTTTCACAATTATCACAATAAGATTCAACATCCTCCAAAATAGTGGGATCATTACTTCCTAAAGTCGACACTCTTCCAAACCCACTTTCATCAATATAACCATCATAAATAGGGGACATGCTATCATCAAAATAAATTTGCTCATCAAAACTTGGGGGACAAAAAATATCATCTTCATCAAACATAGCATCCCCAAGCTTGTGGCTTTGCATATCATTAGCATCATGGATATTCAAAGAATTCATACTAACAACATTGCAATCATGCTCATCATCCAAAGATTTAGTGCCAAACATTTTAATGCATTCTTCTTCTAACACCTTGTCAAAATTATCGGAATCCTTATTTTCATGAAAGACATTAAAAAGATGAAGCATATGAGGTACCCTCAATTCCATTTTTTGTAGTTTTCTTTTATAGACTAAACTAGTGATAAAACAAGAAACTAAAAGATATACCTTCAAGCGCTAACCATCAAGCGCTAACCTCCCCGGCAACGGCGCCAAAAAAGAGTTGATGTCTACTACACAACCTTCTTCTTGTAGACGTTGTTGGGCCTCCAAGTGCAAAGGTTTGTAGGACAGTAGCAATTTTCCCTCAAGTGGGTGACCTAAGGTTTATCAATTCATGGGAGGCCTAGGATGAAGATGGTCTCTCTCAAACAACCCTGCAACCAAATAACAAAGAGTCTCTTATGTCCCCAACACACCCAATACAATGGTAAATTTTTTAGGTGCACTAGTTCGGCGAAGAGATGGTGATACAAGTGCAATATAGATGGTAGATATAGGTTTTTGTAATCTGAAAATACAAAAACAGCAAGGTAGCTAAAGATAAATGAGAGCAAACACGGTATTGCAATGCGTTGAAACAAGGCCTAGGGTTCATACTTTCACTAGTGCAAGTTCTCTCAACACTAATAACATAATTGGATCATATAAATATCCCTCAACATGAAACAAAGAGTCACTCCAAAGTCACTAATAGCGGAGAACAAATGAAGAGATTATTGTAGGGTATGAAACCACCTCAAAGTTATTCTTTCCGATCAATCCGTTGGGCTATTCCTATAAGTGTCACAAACAGCCCTAGAGTTTGGAGTAAAATAACACCTTAGGACACAAATCAACCAAAACCCTAATGTCACCTAGATACTCCAATGTCACCTCAAGTATCTGTGGGTATGATTGTACGATATGCATCACACAATCTCAGATTCATCTATTCAACCAACACAAAGAACTTCAAAGAGTGCCCCAAAGTTTCTACAGGAGAGTCAAGATGAAAACGTGTGCCAACCCCTATGCATAAGTTCATGAGGTCACGGAACTCACAAGTTGATCACCAAAACATACATCAAGTGAATCACGTGATATCCCATTGTCACCACAGATAAGCACATGCAAGACATACATCAAGTGTTCTCAAATCCTTAAAGACTCAATCCGATAAGATAACTTTAAAGGGAAAACTCAATTCATCACAAGATAGTAGAGGGGGAGAAACATCATAAGATCCTACTATAATAGCAAAGCTCGCGATACATCAAGATCATGCCGAATCAAGAACACGAGAGAGAGAGAGAGAGCAAACACATAGCTACTGGTACATACCCTCGGCCCCAAGGGAGAACTACTCCCTCCTCGTCATGGAGAGCGCCGAGATGATGAAGATGGCCACCGGAGAGGGATTCCCCCCTCCGGCAGGGTGCCGGAACGGGTCTAGATTGGTTTTCAGTGGCTACAGAGGCTTGCGGCGGCGGAACTCCCGATCTAGGTTATTTTCTGGAGTTTTCTGTATTTATAGGAATTTTTGGCGTCGGTCTCACATTAGGGGGTTCTCCGGGTCATCCACGAGGGTGGAGGGCGCGCCCTACCCCCCTGGGCTCGCCCTCCTATCTCGTGGACGGCTCGGGACTCTTTTGGCCCAACTATTTTACTCCGAGGCTTCTTTTGGTCCATAAAAAATCATCACAAATTGGCATGTCAATTGGACTCCATTTGATTTTCCTTTTCTGTAAAACTCAAAAACAAGGAAAAAAAAGAAATTGGCACTAGGCTCTAGGTTAATAGGTTAGTCCCAAAACTCATATAAAATAGCATATAAATGCATATAGAACATCCAATGTTGATAATATAATAGCATGGAACAATCAAAAATAATAGATACGTTGGAGACGTATCAACCTTTCAACCAATGTTTAACTGTGTATGTTTTCCTTGAGCATACCTCATTATATCATTTGATCTGACAAATGTTATCTCCTTGTTCACGTAAGTATGGAAATCCATCTTTTGAAAATCTCAATGAATTGTCGCTGAGATCATCAGCCACCTCTTCATCCTCTCCTTGGTTTAATGATGAACTCATGATTCGGAACTTGCTTCCAGAGTGCAATTCCTGAGAATCTTGCAACTCCATCTTGTCTAATTTTGTTGCACCCCTTCCTTCTCGGGCATCATGAGTCTGAGAAATCCTGACACCAATCGGATCTGAATCTTGGTCAGATATGATGGTTGGAACATATTTCCAAGAGTTATAACATTGGTCTTTATGTGACCCGGTAAGGTGATGTCATGCCTAGCACACCTGGCCGGAGGACCTGTTGTTATAGTTTCCTTTTTTAGCAAGGTTAACCATTCTTCCATGAGGAAATTGTAAGGCTTATCCTATAAGTTGTTCCTGATGAATCCTTTGTGTATCCAAGTCCGACCTTCGCTTGAAGACTATGTTAATGCTATCTCGAAGCATGTCTGCGGTACTCCAATTTTCAACAAAGAACATTTGAAGCCAAATGCTAAATGTTTCTTTCTCAATTATCCAAACACCGTTGTATGGGTTATGTCATGAAATTTATCTCCCCTTAACCTAACGAGTTTTCTACATCATATCTTGTCATGGATATCATGCTCTGCCTGTCCTTGGGAATGATATACCCTTGAAATATGTGTTTAAACACATTTTCCTTTCCATTGTTTTGTTTAATCTGATAATCATATTTTCCTTTCCATTGCTTGGTTTAACCTTTCTTGTGATCTATATGATCTAAGCAGTAATATTCTCCTGCTTATCGAAACTCCTCGGTGTACAATTTTGTCAGCAAGACCGTGTTACTATTGTTGATGACATTCCGGTAACCACCGATGGACGAGAACTTTGCCTATTGGTCCACCTCGTTTCAACGAGCAGGAAAATAGTTCTCTTCGTCCCTCGGCCTTGGTACCGATGTTGTTGCCGACATAACCGACAGACTATCCTCTGATATGCCTTGCTATCATGACTATGCAAAATATCACCACCCTTTCTACTTTTAACCCACATGGTTGTCCCATAACCCACAGTTCCACAGGATCGAAACCTGACTCTCTTGTACACCCCATGTTTCCATAGTTATTCCTCGCGCGTGGCCTCGTAGGTAATTCATGAGCCACCCTCTGAGAGATCATCAATTCTAGTATCAGACACAATACTTATTCCCGTTGCTTTGAACCCCTTTCACGCCTTGTTTCAGGCATCGAAAGATTGCCTGTCCGCTTGAAACTTCTCATGGTACCTTCTTACTTTGCTCTTCATATCTTCTTAAGTTTCAATTCGAGAGTTACTTTCCGCCACCTTCCCCGATGTTATCTACCAGTTAGTCAACCGTGCAGAGGTCCGTTCCCCCAGAATACCCCTCCTTTATTCTATTGTAAGTATGATGGAGTTTCCAAAGATAGGATGACGACTTCATCTTGATGACCTGAAGAAGAGAAATGAAGACATCAACGTAGTGGACGATCTCTTCGAGAAGAGCAACCAAGACCGAGAACACTCACTAGAATTTCCTACCCAGAACTTCCCCCTTACTCCACCTCTTAAATCTCAAGATGAGATTTCTTGTAGTGGAGGAGAATTGTGACGCCCGGATAGTTAAGCTATAGTAACCCTCTACTATTGATGCCACATCTCCTCGATTAATGTTGCTAATCTCGCGTTAGTTTGAAACCGAAACCCAAGGCCCGATCCCCACTCTCCCCCTCGATCGGATCGGGATCGAGGAAGTTGGCCCCATCGTCGGGCCCTACCGCCTCGACGCCGGCGGCTCTCTCTGTCATCAACGTCGCCTCACCGACTGCCTCCCCGACGGCAACCACCAACCCTCGCCGTGCCCCGGCGCTGCTCGCCATCTTTGGCCCCGCCCCACTGCATCACCCTCCGCCTCGACCTCGTTGCTGCATCCCCGCCTCTCCCTCGCTGGCTCCAACAAGCCAGGCCGCCCCCTGTCGCTCCCTTCCCCGCCTCTGCCCGTGCCGGCCGTGCCACACACTCCCCGTGTCGGTGCTGCACTCATGCGGCCGTGCCCCGCGTCACCCTCTCACCGCCGACCCCGTGCTCGCCACGTCGCCGCCCCCTCCCGCTGGCCGTCCACGCTCGCTGTCGGCTGCCTCCAGCACCCCGCGCTCACCGTCGCTGCGGCTCATGACCGCGCCTGTGGCCGCAGCCCACCCGCGCCCGACCTCGGCAAACGCCGCGCCGTGGCCGCACTGGCTCCGCCCACCTCTGCCGCGACTCGCCCCCACCTCACCTCGCCTGGCCGCCCTCGTCGCTACACGCTCGCCGCCAGCCCCCTGCGCCTTACCGTTGCCGGACCCGCACTCCTGCTCGGCCTCCATGCACTTGCCGTCGCCGCTGCCGACCGCGTCGCCCTCCGCCGCTACTGCCTTGCTCACCGCGCTGCTGCTCTCGCTCGCCGTGTGCCGCGCGCGCCTCGCCTCCGCGAGCCCCACTCGCCATGCAGCCCCCTGCGCTCCCCTGCATCAATGCTTTGATGCCGCCCTGCTCCCTATGCTCCCCGAGCAGCCGTCGTCTCTGCGCCCCCCACGGCCACCGCACCTCCCGCTTGTCGGACCAGTCGTAGCCTCTGGCCGGGCACTTGGCCGCAGGCGCCACGCCGGCACCACACCCCACGGCTGGCTGGGTGAGCGCCCTATCAGGCAGGCGCCCAGCTCCCATCGCCCGCTAGCTTGCACCCACATCCATTAGCGTCTAGCGCCCGTCGCCAGCTCGCCCACACCCACACCCGTTAACGCCCAACGCCCGATAAGGCCCTGGCCCAATGACAGCCGGGGCCCACCCAGAACGATTTAAAAAATATATTAAAAATATTTCATTAATTACTTAATTAATTAGTTAATTTAGTTAATTGATCATGCTTAACTAATCTAATTAAAATGAATTAACCTAATCACTTGGTTAGTCTAATTAATAGGTTTAGTTAGTTCGAGACAATGACGAATGGGTCCCACACATCAGTTTGACTAGGTCAACTGACTGGTTGACTGCTGACATCACCCTGACATCATGCCAATGTCATTATTACATTTTCTAATCAAATTAATTCTATTAATTCTAAAAATGAGTTATATCTTTAAAAATTAATATAAAATAATCCGTAACTCGGATGAAAATACTATGTACTTGAAAGTTGCTCAGAACGACGAGACGAATCCGGATACATAGCCCGTTCTTCCGCCACACATTCCAAGCATAGCGAACACGCAACTTTCCCCCTCTGGTTCATATATCCAAAAACGTGAAACGACGAGGATACTTTCCCGGATGTTTTCCCCCTTCACCGGTATCACCTTCTACTGCGTTAGGGCACACCTAGCACCGCTCATTGTCATGTCATGCATTGATATGCATCTGTTTGCATTGTATTCATTGTTTCTTCCCCCTCCTCTCTCTGGTAGACTACGAGACTAACGCCACTGCTGGTGCCCCGATCGACTACGTTGTTGATGACCCCCCTTGATCAACCTGATATCGCCTATTCCTTCTCTCTACTGCTTGCATTAGAGTAGTGTAGCATGTTACTACTTCCCGTTAACCCTATTCTGATGCATAGCCTATCTTTGCTACTACTGTTGTTACCTTTACCTGCAGTCCTAAATGCTTAGTATAGGATGCTAGTATTCCATCTGTGGCCCTACATTCTTGTACGTCTACCATGCTATACTATTGGGCCGTGATCACTCAGGAGGTGATCACGGTTATATACTATACATATTACACATGATACATGTGGTGACTAAAGTCGGGTCGGCTCGTAGAGTACCCGCAAGTGATTCGGATATGGGGGCTGAAGAGGCAAGTGGTTCCATACAGGTAGTGGTGGGCCTGGGTTCCCGACGGCCCCCGACTATTACTTTGTGGCGGAGCGGCAGGGCAGGTTGAGACCACCTAGGAGAGAGGTGGGCCTGGCCCTGGTCGGCGCCCGCGGTTACTTCAAAAAAACACGCTTAACGAGATCTTGGTATTGGATCTGAGTCTGGCCACTGGCCTATATGCACTAACCAACTACGCGGGAAGAGTCATGGGCACTCAATGTCGTGGTATCAGCCAAAGCCTTCTTGACATCAGCGACTGAGCGGCGCGTGCCGGATTGGACTCGAATGCCTGCTCTTGTATTAGGGAGGCTAGGTCTGCTTACCGGCCGCGTTCGCAACATGCAGGTTTCCAATGGGTGACGGGCCCAGACCCCTGGTCCATAGGATTTAGACCGGCATGCGGACCTCTCTGTTGTACCTAGGTAGGGCTGTGACGTGTTGATCTTCCGAGGCCAGGCATGACCCAGGAAAGTGTGTCCGGCCAAAGGGGATCGAGCATGTTGGGCAATGTGGTGCACCCCTACAGGGAAGTTTATCTATTCGAATAGCCGTGCCCCTCGATAGAAAGATGACCCGGAGTTGTACCTTGACTTTATGACAACTAGAACCGGATATTTAATAAAACACACCCTTCCAAGTGCCAGATACAACCCGGTGATCGCTCTCTAACAGAGCGACGAGGAGAGGATCGCCGGGTAGGATTATGCCATGCGATGATACTTGGTTAACTTACCATCTACTATCTTCTACTGCTTCAAGATGGAGGCTGCCAGAAGCATAGTCTTCGATAGGACTAGCTATGTTCCTCTTATTCTGGCATTCTGCAGTTCAGTTCACATATACTACCCCTTTCATTGATACCAATGCATATGTAGTGTAGCTCCTTGCTTGTGAGTACTCTGGATGAGTACTCACGGTTGCTTTGCTCCCCCTTTTCCCCCTTTTTCTATACCTGGTTGTCGCAACCAGATGTTGGAGCCCAGGAGCCAGACGCCACCGTCGATGACGACTCCTACTACATTGGAGGTGCCTACTACTACATGCAGGCTGCCGACGATGACCAGGAGTAGTTTTGGAGGATCCCAGGCAGGAGGCTGATAAGTCTCCGTCATATCTACTTTTCCAAACACTTTTGCCCTTGTTTTGGACTCTAACTTGCATGATTTGAATGGAACTAACCCGGACTGACGATGTTTTCAGCAGAATTACCATGGTGTTATTTATGTGCAGAAACAAAAGTTCTTGCAATGACCTGAAACTTCACGGAGCAACTTTTTGGAAAATATAAAAAATACCTGCAAAAGATGAAGGCCAGGGGGCCCACCACCTATCCACGAGGGTGGGGGCGCGCCTGCCCCCCTAGGGCGCGCCCCCTGACCTCGTGGGCCCCCTGGAGCTCCTCCGACTCCAACTATATATATTGTGTTTCGGGGAGAAAAAATCAGAGAGAAGAATTCATCGTGTTATACAATAAGGAGCGACCGCCAAGCCCTAAAACCTCTCGGGAGGGCTGATCTGGAGTCCGTTCGGGGCTCCGGAGAAGGGAATCCGTCGCCATCGTCATCATCAACCATCCTCCATCACCAATTTCATGATGCTCACTGCCGTGCGTACGTAATTCCATCTTAGGCTTGCTGGACGGTGATGGGTTGGATGGGATCTATGATGTAATCGAGTTAGTTTTGTTAGGGTTTGATCCCTAGTATCCACTATGTTCTGAGATTGATGTTGCTATGACTTTGCTATGCTTAATGCTTGTCACTAGGGCCCGAGTGCCATCATTTCAGATCTGAACCTATTTTGTTTTCATCAATATATGAGAGTTCTAGATCCTATCTTGGAAGTCTATAGTCACCTATTATGTGTTATGATCCGTTAACCCTGAAGTGACAATAATCGGGATACTTACCGGTGATGACCGTAGTTTGAGGAGTTCATGTATTCACTATGTGTTAATGCTTTGTTCTGGTACTCTATTAAAGGGAGGCCTTAATATCCCTTAGTTTCCGTAAGGACCCCGCTGCCATCGGAGGGTAGGACAAAAGATGTCATGCAAGTTCTTTTCCATAAGCACGTATGACTATATTCGGAATACATGCCTACATTACATTGATGAACTGGATCTAGTTCTGTGTCACCCTAGGTTATGATTGTTACATGATGAACCGCATCCGGCATAATTCTCCATCACTGATCCATTGCCTACGAGCTTTCCATATATTGTTGTTCGCTTATTTACATTTCCGTTGCTATTGCTATCATCACTACAAAATACCAAAAACATTACTTTTACCACTGTTACCTTTTGCTACCGTTACCACTACTATCATATTACTTTGGTACTAAAAACTTTGCTGCAGATACTAAGTTTCAAGGTGTGGTTGAATTGACAACTCAGCTGCTAATACTTGAGAGTATTCTTTGGCTCCCCTTGTGTCGAATCAATAAATTTGGGTTGAATACTCTACCCTCGAAAACTGTTGTGATCCCCTATACTTGTGGGTTATCAAGACTATTTTCTAGCGCCGTTGCCGGGGAGCATAGCTCTATTCTTTGAGTCACTTGGGATTTATATCTGCTTATCATTATGAAGAACTTGAGTGATCCAAAAACCAAGATTTATCCCTCAACTACGAGGGGAGGTAAGGAACTGCCATCTACCCCCTGTTATGAGGAAGCTTGCGACACCTAAACCTGCTTCTGCTACTCGTTCTGATATGTCGCATGTTACTGATGATGCCACTTATGCTATGCATGATACTTATGATGAAACTACTTCTATGCTTGATACTACTGTGCCACTTGGTGAATTTCTTGATGACAACTTGCTAGGGTTAGATAGAGTGAAAATATTGAGTCTGATAATACTGATGAAATTGATGATGAAGACCTGCCTGTTATTCCTGAGGGTTATGTTTTTGATAAAGAAGCTTCTTTAGATATTTTAGCTTGCAAAGATAGATACAAACTTAAGAGGTTATTAGCTAAATGGAATCAGCAATCTCTAAATGCTAGAATGAACCCTGACGCTGCTTTTGCTACTTCACCTATCTGTGTTACTTATAAGGATTATGAATTCTCTGTTGATCCTGATATAATTAATTTGGTTGAATCTGATCCTTTTCATGGCTATGAATCTGAAACTGTTGTGGCACATCTTACTAAATTAAATGATATAGCTACCATGTTCACTAATGATGAGATAACTCGCTACTTTTATATCCTTAAAATATTTTCGTTCTCATTAAAGGGTGATGCTAAGATATGGTTTAATTCTCTTGATCTTGGTTGTGTGCGTAGTCCCCAGGATATGATTTATTACTTCTCTGCTAAATATTTCCCTGCTCATAATAAACAAGCTGCTTTAAGGGATATATATAATTTTATGCAAATAGAAGGAGAGAGTCTCCCACAAGCTTGGGGGAGGCTTCTCAAGTTACTTAATGCTTTTCCTGATCATCCTCTTAAGAAAAATGAAATACTTGATATCTTTTATAATGGACTAACCGATGCTTCCAGAGATTACCTGGATAGTTGTGCTGGTTCTGTTTTCAGGGAAGGAACAAGGGATGAAGCTGAAATCCTATTGAATAATATGTTGACAAATGAAAATAATTGGACACCTCCTGAGCCAGTTCCTGAGCCTATTCCTGAACCAACTCCGAAGAAGAGGGGTATTCTATTTCTCAGTCCTAAAGATATGCAAGAGGCAAAGAAATCTATGAAAGAAAAAGGTATTAAAGCTAAAGATGTTAAGAATTTACATCCTATTGAAGAAATACATGGTCTTAATTTACTGCCTGTTGAAGAAACATATGATCCTAATCCATTACCTATTGAAGAAACACGTGGTCTTGATATCCCGGAACAGGTAGTAAAGGTAAATTCTCTCTATAGATATGATAAAGCTGAAATCCCATTTACTAAGTTTGCTAGCCCATGCTTAGATGAGTTTGATAAATTTATGGCTAAGAAAGAAGATTTTAGTGCTTATTTTGGTAGACAATTGAAATACAATTCAAATATGATTGAGCGCTTGGGTGATTATATGGCTAATGTTAAAAGTGAACTTAAACTTATTAGTAAACATGCTTCTATGGTTACAACTCAAGTAGAACAAGTACTTAAATCTCAAAATGATTTGCTCAATGAATTGAATAGTAAGAATAAAGATTATGCTGTTAGAGTGGCTACTAGAACTGGTAGAATGACTCAAGAACCATTGTATCCTGAAGGCCACCCTAAAAGAATTGAGCAAGATTCTCAGGGAAATAATATAGATGCACCTAGTCGTTCTAAAAGGAAGAAAAAGAAAAATGATAGGACTTTCCATGCTTCTAGTGAACCTATTACTGAAACACCTGAGAATCCAAATGATATTTCTATTTCTAATTTTGAAACACAATCTGGTAATGAACTTGAAACTAGTGATAATGTTAATAAAAATGTTCATGATGATGCTCAACCTAGTAATGATAATGATATAGAAATTGAACCTGCTGTTGATCTTGATAACCCACAATCAAAGAATCAACGTTATGATAAGAAAGACTTTGTTGCTAGGAAACATTGTAAAGAAAGAGAGCCTTGGGTTCAGAATTTTCCTCCCAAACCATCCAAGAAAAAGGATGATGAGGATTTTGAGCATTTTGCTAAAATGATTAGACCTATGTTTTTGCGTATGCGATTAACTGATATGCTCAAAATGAATCCTTATGCTAAGTATATGAAATATATTGTTACTAATAAAAGAAAGAATCCGGAAGCTAAAATTTCCACCATGCTTGCTAATTATACTTTTAAGGGTGGAATACCAAAGAAGCTTGGAGATCCAGGAGTACCCACTATACCATGCTCCATTAAAAGAAACTATGTTAAAACTGCTTTATGTGATCTTGGAGCCGGTGTTAGTGTTATGCCTCTCTCTTTATATCGTAGACTTGATTTGAATAAGTTGACACCTACTGAAATATCTCTGCAAATGGCTGATAAATCAACTGCTATACCTATCGGTATTTGTGAGGATGTGTCTGTTGTAGTTGCAAATGTTACTATTTTAACGAACTTTGTTATTCTTGATATTCTGGAGGAGGATTGTATGTCTATTATTCTTGGAAGACCCTTTTTGAATACTGCAGGGGCTGTTATTGATTGGACTAAAGGCAATGTCACTTTTCATGTTAATGGTAATGAGCATACGGTACACTTTCCGAGGAAACAACCTCAAGTCCACAGTATCAACTCTATTGGAAAAATTCCATCGATTATATTTGGAGGTTTTGAATTTCCTCTTCCTACTATGAAGAAGAAATATGATATTCTTGTTATTGGGGATGTGCATATCCCTGTTGAGGTAACATAGTGTTATTCGAAATTTCTCCGGTTCCATGTTATTCGGAATGAGTTTGTTAACAAGACCTGATCAACCTTGTTAGTGGATTCCTTTTGATGAGCATGAGATGGATGAAACTAGAAGGCACAACCTTCTGCACCCCACTTTTACTTTCTGTTATTTATATTAAATAAAATCAAAAATAGTATTTATCTGTCTGTTATCTAATTATCCGTGCAATATAAAAATACCCCAAAAATAAAAGTTCTCCAAATGCCCTGAAATTTAAATAAGATTTTTTCTAGAATATTTGAGAACATTTGGCACTGAGAACACAACAGGGGGTCACCCACCTGCCCACGAGGGTGGAGGGCGCGTCCTACCCCCCTAGGTGCGCCCCCTGCCTCATGGGCCCACGGTGGCCCTCCTCCACTTATCTTTCACCCACACACTTCTTCTTCCTGCCACAAACACGAACAACCAGCTCAAACCCGAGTCCAAGCTCGTTTTGCTGCCATTTTCGATCTCCTTGCTCAAAGCACCTCTCACAAAACTGCTTGGGGAGATTGTTCCTTGGTATGTGACTCCTCCATTGGTCCAATTAGTTTTTTTCTAGTGCTTTATTCATTGCAAATTTGTGCTGCCTAGGTGACCATGTTCTTGAGCTTGCATGTCGGTGTCAAAATCGGCGGATCTCGGGTAGGGGGTCCCGAACTGTGCGTCTAAGGCGGATGGTAACAGGAGGCAGGGGACACGATGTTTTACCCAGGTTCGGGCCCTATTGATGGAGGTAAAACCCTACGTCCTGCTTGATTTATTCTTGATGATATGAGTATTACAAGAGTTGATCTACCACAAGATCGGAGAGGCTAAACCCTAGAAGCTAGCCTATGGTATGATTGTATGTTGTCCTACGGACTAAAACCCTCTGGTTTATATAGACACCGGAGGGGGCTAGGGTTACACAAGGTCGGTTACAAAGGAGGAGATATACATATCCGTATTGCCTAGCTTGCCTTCCACGCCAAGTAGAGTCCCATCCGGACACGAGACGAAGTCTTTAATCTTGTATCTTCATAGTCCAACAGTCCAGCCAAAGGATATAATCCGACTGTCCGGATACCCCCTAATCCAGGACTCCCTGAGTAGCCCCCGAACCAGGCTTCAATGACGACGAGTCCGGCGCGCAGTGTTGTCTTCGGCATTGCAAGGCGGGTTCTTCTCCATATTTCAAATGTTTGTAAAGCAGTGTCCGGCCCCATAAATGTTTGGACCTCTTGTCTTCTGTGCCCAAAAAGGGCTATTTTCCACGCGTAGAATGAATACGAGGCCCAAGGGTGTTTTTACATTCGCCCCCTAGCCAGGTAAATAAATTGTATATTAAAGGACGGGGATTCTCAGATCCTATCCACACCATCCTCCCCCAGCGAGAATCCATCAGAGCGTGCTTCGGAAAGATCCATTCCAACATGGTCGACCTACGCAGCTCCTCCTCCTGCCCCCGTTGCCCTAAGCCCGGTGATTGGGAGAGGTGTTCCGTCCCACAGAGTCGATTAATCGAACTGCAGACTAAGGGATTCCTCCCTCCAGCATACATGGTGCCCGTTCGAGCCGGGCTTGCCACCTACAATGGCGGGGAGCAAGCGGAGAGCTTCCCCAGTCCCTCTACGGGGGAGCGGGGCTGCCTTGTTCCCTATTTGTTAAGGGGACTCTAATTCCCAATTCATCCGTTCCTCCGCGGGCTCCTGGAGTTCTACGGCCTCCAACTACACAATTTGACCCCTGCCTCCATTCTACACATCGTCGGCTATGTTGCTCTCTACGACTTGTTCCTCGGCTGCGAGGCTCACTTTGAGCTCTGGAAAAGGCTATTTTTCCTCGTCCCTCGCACACAGAGGGGGTCACTTTACCAAGTGGGTGGAGCCAAAATATGGCGCATCGCCGGTACTGGATACCTGTTCGGTACCCCGAAGAAGTTGTCTGAAGACTGGCCTTTGGAATGGTTTTATATGGAGGACGTTCCCCTTCCGGACCCTGTTCGGCGGGGTCTTCCTGTCACAGCCCCAGTTCATCCCTTGCTTGACTTTGCTTGTTCTTCATGCCATCATGTTTTAATTCCAAAGAAACTTGAAGTGGGGATTGATCAAACCCCTAGCACCAAAACAATGCAAATAGGTTCAACTTCAAAATATCTTCAATGAACCAAATTGGTCTGCAAAAATGTTCATGATTTATGGAAAAGGGTGAAAACCATATCCAGAGACGATGCATATTTTTCCAGGACATTTTTGGATTTTTGAATAAACCATATTGTATTTCAATTGGGGCATTTAAATATTATTAATATTTTTAAATGCTCCAACAATTCTGAAAATAGTTAAGGCCTCTGTAATAATTCATTTAATGCCCACAATTATTTTCAGGATTTATTAAAATGATTTGGTTTGTAAACTAGATCGAAACTAAATAACAAAAAAAATAGAAAAACAGAACAAATAAAAAGGAGAGAGAGCTCACCTGAGCAGCCCACCCACCTGGCCCAGGAGAGAAACCGGCCCAGCCCACCTCCTCCTTCTTTTCGTCTTCCTTCTCTGCCAGCAGGACGGGAGTGTGACCGCGGCGCGCACGCACGCGCCCCGCCACCTTCTGCTTCCGCCGCTGCCCCGATGCGTCTGGATGATACCACGCATGACCCCGGACTCTCTCACCCACTCCCGCTCGGCCTCATCCCCTCCCCCGCTTGCTTCTCTGCTCACCGAGAGGAGGCCGTCGCCGCCGCTCGCCGTAGATGCAACCACCGTGTTCCCCTTGCATCTCCGTGCTGTCCAAGACCTCCGCCGCGACGCCCTCGGCCTCCTCACTAAGCCACGCTTCGCCGAAGGCCCTGCATCGCTGCCATCTGGTCGTCTTCAACCTCGGTACCCGCCGGACGCCGTTCGCCGATTCGCCCCCTCCGGTCGTCCCCGAGCCCACTGATCTGCGCATCGACCCCTAGTGAGCTCCGTCGTTGTTCCCCCCTACTCCCCTGGTCACGCTCGTCCGCTATCTGACCTCGTCGTCCTGCCCGCAAGCTCTCGCCGCCGCGTTTGTCGCTGCCGTCGTGGTAGGTCACCGACCTCGCGTCCGAGCACGGC
The DNA here is from genome assembly GCF_056163025.1 of Triticum urartu. Taxonomy (NCBI): domain Eukaryota; kingdom Viridiplantae; phylum Streptophyta; class Magnoliopsida; order Poales; family Poaceae; genus Triticum; species Triticum urartu. The sequence goes on along the minus strand of NC_141879.1, from coordinate 335,025,671 downwards.
CATGGGCTCGTGGAGCTCCCAGGAGCCCGCCCAGCCTCTCAGCTCGCTCGCTAGCCAAGCGTAGCCCCGCGCCCGTGTTGGCCTGAGTTCCGGCCACCGCCAAGGCCGCCGTAGTCGTCGACCCCGGCCACCACAGCTCCAGCCGCAGCCACCGTTGGACACACCGCGTCGCGGCTGTTCCATCGGGATCAGCCCCGCTCGCTCCCATCGTCGGAACGGCGAACGCAGCCATGCCTGGGTTAGCCCCGGCGTTAACCGCCGACGTGGCCGGCTTAATTATGCCCTAATGGGCTAGTTAATTAACTTTGGTGACACCGATAGGTGGGCCCCACGCCCATATTTAACCACACAGATTAAATCATGTTTAGTTTTAGTTAAACACAGTGGCCCCACGCGTCAGGGTTGACCTTGCTGACGTGGCCCTTGACCGGTCCCACCTGTCATCCACCCAACCCAGCTCTGTGAGACTGACCAGTGGGACCCACTGGTCAGGTTTAACCTGGACCTGGCGTGTTGACCTGCTGATGTCACACAGATGTCATGCTGACGCAATAAGCTATTTTCTGGATTTAATTTAATTCTGGAAATTCCAGAAAATGTTTAAAACTTTAAAAATTCATAGAAAATAAACCGTAACTCCAAATGAAATAAGTTATATATAAAAATGATCAGAAAAATGTAACGAATCTGATTATGGCATTATCATGCATGTTTGAACAATTTATGCCTACTGATCAGGTCAAATAAAATAAGTGGCATTTAAATAATCACATATGGAGTTGAATTTGAGTCTTTGGTTCAAACCAACTTCATTTAATCTGGTTTTAGTTGCATTAGCTCAAATCACAACATACTGACATGTCATGATCATGCATCATAATGTGCATTGCATTGATTGTATTCTTTCTGTGTTTGCCGGTGATTGTTCCCTCCTCGGTAGACGTATGTTTCGACGATGTCATCAATGACACCGATGAAGGGTTATACTATCTTCAGAAGTGCCAGGAAAGCAAAATTCCCTTGTTCGTTCTGATACAATCCCACTCTCTCACTACTGCTCTCTTTTACTGCATTAGGACAACAATGATTCATCTATTACTTGCTGCGGTAGTTGAACCCCTTATCCTCTGCATGACCTATCATTGCCATAGTAAATAGAAGAAACCCACTATCATGAGTAGGACTTGTTTGAGCCCTGATGTGCCTACTCATTCATGCTCGTTTGTCATGCCTGCTATTGCTTAGAGTTGTGTCAGGTCTAGTTCATCGGAGATGAATTGGAAAGTTGTGAACATGTCCTACTGTGTGTGAGCTAAGTGTGTGAACACGATTTGGTAAAGGTAGTGGTGAGAGGCCATGTAGGAGTACATGGTGGGTTGTCTCATTGAAACCGTTCTTAGGAACTGAGTTTTGTGTTTGTGATCCATGAACAGCTACTACCATGCATTAGGCCCGAAACCAATGGACCCTCTCGACTTATTAACTACCCTTGTCCTATGTCCAGGAGTTGCAACTAGTTTCTGGTGTTTGTAGGATATGTGTTTGCGGCCGTGCGTAGCGCTGACCCTAGGGTGGGCTATGATGCGGTAGATACACCGTGGCACGGTGTACCGGGCCCCCGTTTGGTGTCTCGGGAACCCTGCACACATCGTTTGGGGCTGTGAGCGAAACTCCGGCCGGATCTCCTCGCGGATGGAACCTGAATAGGCGATAAACCTGGACTAGAGACTTGTGTGGTTAGTTAGATCGTGGCCAACTCCCTCGCCAGGATTCCGCTTAAAGGTTGCCGAGATACACAACGTGTACATGGTGGTAAGTGGCGAGAGTGTGTGTGAAGAAGTACACCCCTGCAGGGTTATAAATGATCTATTCGAATAGCCGTGTCCACGGTAAAGGACTTCTGGGTTGCCTATAACAATTCATAGACAAGTGAAAGTGGATACTCTAAAACTCGCAACATAAGTGTGAGTGCTATGAATGGCCTTCTCGTAGTGAGACGGGAGCGGATCCATAGTGGTGTATTGAATGGTGAATATGTGGACTCGTGTGCGCCACCTCAAAAGAGTTGCTTGCAGTCGTAGTTCAGGTTAGCCACTGAGTCAAAGCTGGCTTGCTGCAGTTAAACTCCACCACCCCCTTTATTGATACCGATGTATATGTAGTTAGTTCTGATGTAAGTCTTGCTGAGTACATTTGTACTCATGTTTGCTTAATTTATTTATTTTTGCAGAGAGACGTTAGTCTCGCTAGTAGTTCCGTGTGGACTTCAATGTTTAGCTTGATACCTCAGCTACGATCTTGTGCCCTCAGCAGGATCTAGTAGATAGTCAGGCTTCTTAGCCTTTTTCATTTGTAGATGCATGTACTCAGACATGTTAAGCTTCCACATGTGCTTTGATTTGTATGCTATGATTGTTGGGTCATGAGACCCATGTTTGTAATATCTCGCTCTTCGGAGCCTAATGAATAAATACTTGAGTTGTAGAGTTATGTTGTGATGCCATGTTGTATTTACACATATCGAGCATATTGTGTGTATGATTGAAATGCTTGGTATGTGTGGGATCCGACAATCTAGTTGTTTATCCTTGGCAGCCTCTCTTATGGGGAAATGTAGTCTAGTGCTTCCATGAGCCATAGTAGTCCGCTACAGCCCGGTTCACCGGAGTCCTGTCAGCCCAGCACTACTGCTCAGGACACTTGACTGGCTGGCATGTGTTTCACTTCGTTCCTGTGTCTGTCCCTTCGGAGAAATGTCACGCAGTGACATCCGGAGTCCTGCCTAGCCTGCTACAGCCCGGGTTCCCAGAGTCCTGTTAGCCCAGTGCTACAGCCCGGATTCACACGCTGCTGACCGACATGCTCGATGTGATTAATGTATGCCTGTCCCCATAGGTTAGTGCCGCTTTGGGTTCACGACTAGCCATGTCGGCCCAGGTTCTCTATCATATGGATGCGAGCGACACTATCATATACGTGAGCCAAAAGGCGCAAATGGTCCCGGGCCATGGTAAGGCGACACCCGTGGGAATACCATGCGTGAGGCCGCAAAGTGATATGAGGTGTTACCGGCTAGATCGATGTGGCTTGGAGTCGGGGTCCTGACACTTCCTGAGTTCAGCAATGCCCCTCTGAAGAAACGCCGAAGTTGGCGCCCACAAAGCCCCCAGGTGGAAAACAATGGAGAAGTCCTCTACCTGATGAATCAGATTAAAGCACTGGCTCAATCAGGATTGATAGTAATCAAAGTTATGTCGATTTGCATAATGCGGGGAGTGTAACCACTTCAATATCGTGGGCACCCCTTGTGGTGTTTCAACGGGGCGGATGATGCCACCCGCTGCGGGCGTAAGGGTCCGGACAATGCTGCCGCTTTAGCAAAAATTCTATCCGAATTGTTCAAGGGAGAGGAAGAGCAATTCATCCACATCAAGCCATGGGATGGATTTTCCATGTACAATCCTCCAAGCTTGGTAAGCTATATCTCCTTACTCCCATTTTTCCCGCATTCTTTGTCGTAAATATTCACCCTGCCACTTTGCGGCAGGAACTGCGAAAAGCCATAAAGGAGGTCAGCAGCCCTTCTCCACAACCCGAGGACCCTGACCGGGCCCTCGACTCTGGACTCAAAGAAGATACGGTTATATTCGTGGAGCTGATAGACCGGCAGTTCTATCAGTTAAGCTGCGATGATGCCATGGTGGCCATTACAGCCGACTATCCCGGACTGCTTCCTGCATCGCACGTAAGAAAGCCAAAAAATCCCAACTCCAAAAACTAGGATCCCCCGTTAGACACTTCACCTACCATATGCATATGGCGTTTTAGCATTCGGGACGCCCTGCCAAACCCGCAGCAACTCGCCAACAAGAGGCAGCGAGGTCGGGCAGGCCAAAAAGGAAGGCGGTCTGGACGGAGACGCCGACGCAAAGGTATAATAGAAACCCCGCTCTGTGGTTGTCGTCTTTCTCGAAATGTAACGATGCCCGTGTTTCTTTAACAGAAAAAACGCTCGCCGGAATATCTCCAGCGATGTTGCTAATCAGGCTTCCACCACTTGGGCGCCAGGACCGAACATAGAGACGGAAGCCGATATGGGGTGGGCGCCGGATAATCCCCCTACAAAGGATTCAGATCGATTATCCGCTACAAACTCAGCAGTGGAAAGCGCCATGAATCATTGGTGCCGTCGGTCCGTACTCCGCACGCTTGTTTCTCACCAGAGGCATTTGATGCCTTCAATTCCGGAGAGGCGTACCTCCGTGCTGCTCAAGGTGGTCTAGCTAGAGCCACGAATCAGTATGTAAAGGATGTACGGGTAAGTAAATCTGATGATTTATGTATATCAGTAGCTCCTGAGACTTGAAACGGTTAGCAGAACTGATTTAAGGATCACCTTTATTGTGCAGGTTCTTACAGAGAAGAATACTAGGATGTACAGGAGCTGGAGGAACGCAAGACCCAACTGTGGGCCGCTGTTGCCGCATTGAAGGAACCGAAAAAGTCCCCCGATGGTAACATTTACTTTAAAGAATGATGGTTGCCATATAGTGTGCGGCGTGGCTGCAGATCTAACAATAGATGTTTGCAGATGAATCCGGAGGAACAGCATGTCGTGCGACAGCTAGAGGCTGGCAAACGCGTGCTGACTGAGGTTAGGCGGGAGAAAAACAATCTCCAAGATGCCAATATCAAGCTGAGCGTGGAACTAAAAGACGTTCGAGCCCAGCTTGCAGACTCCGAGAAGGAGAATAAGCGGCTTCAACGCGGCATTTTCAGTAAGTGCTTGAACGAATCCTTTTGAAGGAGTTCGGCGAAGAAGTCGACTAACAGCGTTATGTCTGTTGGTATGCTGACGGTTCGTCCCATGGAGGAAATGCCTGGGTCTGCGGGTGATCTTCTATTCGAGCTCTCACATCTGCACGAACAAGTTCGGCAGGTGATGCAAGGTGTTGCCCAGGCCTTGTGGCCATCCGTCTCCCTGCCAGACGGCGTTGCAGAGCATACAGAGAAGCTCAAGGGAGCGCGGCGGCGCTTCCGATTATGGAAGATATCGGCCTGCCGTCAAGGTGCCAGAGAAGCCTGGGCCATGGTGAAGACGCGGTATACCAAGGCTGACCCAAATCACATGGCTGAGGTCAGACCTGTGGGGCCCGACGTAAAAGAGATCCCCGTTAGCTTAGTTTATGGGCAAGTAGAATTAGCCGCAAAGTATTCCCAATTGGATTGTAGGCTAGACCGCCTGTTGGATTGTATAGAAGAGGAATTTAGTCTGCGTCTGTGTGACTATGTAATTAAAGTGACATGTATAATGCCTTCTAGCCGGATTGTAGATCGTTTGTCTTGGCGGACCTTTTCGCTTCAACCTCGGGACCCGATAGTCCGGAGTGTATCCGAATACCCGCTCAGTTATGTAAGAACCTGGGTATGCGTAGAGACCAGGCGTAGGGGTTATTAGTGCTTGAACGGACATGTGCCCAACTAGTTATGTTATATTACATGGGTAGTAAGAAACATCTTCCAGGGAGAATAGTTCCGTTTATGGTTCCTTTCCCTGGGTAGGCATGCCCTAAGGTGCATGTCCGGACTGCGATGAGAAACGCAGGAAAAAACATCTGGAGGCAGATACGAAAAATAAATAAAAATCATATTTTGTTCACCGACCGAATATTCCCTTAAGAACACTAGCTTTCGGCTTCACCCAGTCTGAGGTACACATCCGGCTGACCCGACAGTAACAATCGCAGAGGTGCTCCCCTTATGCCCTAGCCGAATTAACAGGAACGTAGGGCATAAATACAAGAGCCAGGCAACCCAGATTGGCCAAAACTTAAGTCATATCGGTGCATATAATGGCAAAAAAAGGTACATGTGGAAGCGTAACACATGTGTGGGGCACGAGGCCCAGATAAATAATCAAGCTTCTGTGAAAGAAGCCCCCAGGTATGATGAGCGTGGCTAGCGCATCTATAATGTGCAATCGAGGCACAAGTTGGCCTTTGAAGGCCTAGAGAAGGAATAAAAGAAAGAGAGCAAGAAAACAAGGCAGACAATGTATATACAAAAAATGGACAGAGGAAGGAAACTAACATAGAGTCCGGCGCTAGGCGTAGAATCTTTGGAGCCTGGCCGCGTTCCATGGGTTCGGTTCGAGTCGATTGTTCGATGCATCCCGCAGACGGTATGCTCCACCGGTCAGAACTTGGTCAATAATGAAGGGACCTTCCCATTTGGGCTTGAGCTTGTTATTTTTCTTATCCGGCAGGCATAGAACTAATTCGCCAACGTTATAAGTTTTGGCCCGTACTTCTCTGCTTTGGTATCTGCGAGCCTGTTGCTGATAAAATGCGGAACGGGCTTTTGCCACGTCGCGCTCTTCCTCCAGGGTGTCCAGACTGTCCTGCTGATCGAGCTCGGCTTCTCTTTCTTCGTACATGCGCACTCGAGGTGAGTCATGAATTATGTCACAGGGCAAGACTGCCTCCGCGCCGTACACCATAAAGAAGGGTCTATATCCGGTACTATGGTTCGACGTGGTCCGCAGCCCCCAGAGTACGGAGTCGAGCTCCTCTACCCAGTGCGTGTTAGACTCCGTTATGGACCGCACTAGCCTGGGTTTAAGGCCGCTCATTATAAGACTGTTTGCTCGCTCAACTTGGCCATTGGTTTGTGGGTGATAGACTGAAGCATAATCGAGCTTGATGCCCATTTTGCTGCACCAGAGTTTTACCTCATCGGCCGTGAAGTTCGTGTCATTGTCAGTGATGATGCTGTGGGGGACGCCATAACGGTGTACGACCCCGGATATGAAGTCTATCACCGGTCCGAATTTGGCTGTTTTGACAGGTTTGGCTTCTATCCATTTGGTGAATTTATCTACCATGACCAGTAAGTATTTTTTCTTGTGGGTTCCCCCTTTAAGGGGTCCAACCATGTCAAGCCCCCAGACCGCGAAGGGCCACGTAATGGGGATGGTTTGGAGGGCAGTGGGTGGCATGTGGCTTTGATTTGCAAAAAGCTGGCAACCTGCGCAGCATTGGACCAAGTCCTGTGTGTCTGCCCGGGCCGTCAGCCAATAGAATCCTGTACGGAAGGCCTTGCTTACAAGATCTCGGGCTGCGGCGTGGTGACTGCCGAGTTCGGCGTGAATTTCTGCCAAAAGGTTCCGCCCTTCCTCTTCGGAGATGCACCTTTGAAGGAATCCGGTAGTGCTTTTTTTATACAGTTCTCCCTCATGGACCCTATGGGCCTTAGATCGCCGCACTATGCAGCGTGCCTCATTTTGGTCCTCCGGAAGTTCCTGCCTAGTTAGGTAGGCCAGGAATGGTTCTGTCCACGGGGCTATGATGGCCATTATTACGTGGGCTGAAGGTGTTGTTTCGGTGGCAGAGCCTGCGTTTATGTCAGAGTGTTCGATATCGAGTGTTGTGGCCGGGTGCGGACTAATATTGCCGGTGTCCCCATCCCATACCATGGATGGCGTAAACAATCTCTCTAAGAAGATATTGGGGGCACCGCATCGCGCTTTGCGCCGATGCGGGCGAGGATATTCGCCGCCTGATTGTTTTCCCGAGCCACATGGTGAAATTCGAGCCCCTCGAACCGAGCTGACATCTTTTGGACGGTGTTACGATAGGCTGCCATATTCGGATCCTTGGCCTCAAAGTCTCCATTTATTTGGGATATTGCGAGGTTCGAATCCCCACGCACCTCCAGGCACTGAATGCCCATGGAAACTGCCATCCGTAGACCATGTAATAGGGCTTCGTATTCGGCTGCATTGTTGGAGTCTGTATACAGTATCTGCAGTATGTATTGAACTGTATCTCCGGTTGGGGACGTCAGGACGACGCCAGCCCCCACTCCAGCCAGCATTTTGGAGCCGTCGAAGTGCATAATCCAATTGGAGTATGCACCGTACTCTTTAGGGAATTCGGCTTCCGTCCATTCGGCGACAAAGTCTGCCAATACTAGAGATTTAATGCCTCGCCGAGGTTTGTATGTTATGTCGAACGGAAGGAGCTTGATGGTCCATTTGGCAATCCGACCCGTGGCATCGCGGTTGTTAATAATATCGTTGAGTGGCACCTCTGAGGCTACTGTAATTGAACACTCTTGATAGTAGTTTTGTAGTTTCCGGGATGCCATGCATACCGCATAGGCTATCTTTTGATAATGTGGGTACCGTGATTTGCATGGAGTGAGGACGGTGGATACATAATATACTGACTTTTGAAGAGGGAATTTATGTCCGTCCGCTTCTTGTTCGACGACGAGCACTGCGCTTACAACTTAATGAGTTGCCGCAATGCATAATAGCATTGGTTCGCCGATATTTGGCGCGGCCAGGATTGGGTTGGTTGCCAGTATGGCTTTTATTTCTTCTAATCTGGCTGTGGCAGCATCCGTCTACTCAAAGTGTTCGGTGCGCCAAAGGAGGCGACAAAGGGGTAATGCCTTTTCTCCTAAGCGGGAGATAAAGCAGCTTAGAGCCGCCACACATCCAGTTAACTTCTGGATTTGTTTGAGGTCTGTTGGGGTAGCCAACTGTGACAAAGCTCGGATTTTGGCCGGATTAGCTTCAATACCTCTACTAGAGACAATGAAACCCAGGAGCTTTCCGGCTGGTACGCCGAAAATGCATTTTTCCGGATTGAGCTTTATGTCGTATGTTCGGAGGTTGTCGAATGTGAGCCTCAAGTCGTCTATCAAAGAGTCGACGTGTTTGGTTTTGACGACCACATCGTCTACGTATGCCTCTACTGTTTTGCCGATTTGTTTCTCCAGACATGTCTGAATCATGCGCTGATATGTTGAGCCGGCGTTTTTGAGCCCAAAAGGCATTGTGTTGAAACAGCAGGGACCATATGGTGTGATGAATGTCATTGCGGCTTGGTCGGACTCCGCCATCTTGATTTGGTGGTAACCGGAGTATGCGTCAAGGAAACACAATGACTCGTGTCCTGCGGTAGCATCAATAATTTGATTGATGTGGGGGAGGGGGAAGGGATCCTTTGGGCAAGTTTATTGAGGTCCTTGAAATCAACACAAAGGCGCCAGGATTTATCCTTCTTTGGTACCATCACCAGGTTTGCAAGCCAGTCCGGGTGTTTTAGTTCTCTGATGAATCCGGCCTCCAATAACTTGGCTAGTTCCTCTCCCATGGCATGTCTCTTAGGTTCGGAGAAACGCCGAAGAGCTTTCTTGACCGGCTGGAATCCCTTTAGGATATTGAGGCTATGCTCGGCCAGCCTGCGTGGGCTTCCTGGTATGTCTAAGGGATGCCAGGAAAATATGTCCCAATTCTCGTGCTGGAAATCATGTAGTGCGGCATCCATGGCGGGGTTTAACTGTGCCCCGATGGAGGCTGTTTTTGTAGGGTCTGTTTGGTGGACTTGGAATTTGACTATTTCATCCGCTGGTTTAAAAGAGGTGGACTTGGATCTCTTGTCAAGTATCACGTCGTCCCTGTCCACTTTGGAGCTTAGCGTGGTTAATTCCTCGGCCTCGAGGGCTTCGAATAATGCCTCGAGGGCCAGTGTGGCTGTTTTGTTTTCGACGCGGAGCGCTGTGTCCGGATCACTAGCGAGAGTGATGATTCCGTTGGGCTCGGGCATTTTGAGCTTCGTGTACCCATAATGGGGTACGGCTTGGAAGATCGTGAACGCCTCACGTCCTAAAAGGGCGTGGTATCCATTGCTGAATGGGGCCACTTGAAATGTAATTTCTTCGGACCTATAGTTCTCTGGCGTACCGAATACCACATCTAATGTGATTTTCCCAGCGCATCGTGCCTCCCGACTGGGAATGATTCCTCTGAAGGTTGTGCTACTTTGCTCAATGCGGTTCCAGTCTATTTCCATTTTTTGAAGAGTTTCCTCATAGATGAGGTTTTATCCGCTGCCGCCATCCATGAGTACTTTGGTGAGTCGAAAGCCATCCACGATTGGACTGAGGACCAGTGCGGCTGGTGCTCGGGCTTTTCGGAATTTAGGTTCGTCACTGGCATTGATGGTAATAGCCGTGTCACTCCATGGATTTATTGCTGCTACGTGGCAGATTTTGGCCATGCTGCGGAGTGTTCGCTTGCGCCTATTATTTGACACGAAGGTCTCAAAGAATGTTAACACTGTATTGTTATCCACGGGATGGTGCTCTGTGGTATTTGGGATAAGAAGATCCTCACCGCTTTTGGCCACCTGCCGGAGTATCCAACATGCTCTAAGGCTGTGCGTTGGTATTGTATCCGCTGTGCTATGAATTTTGCAGGGTCCGTTAAGCCATCCCTCCAATACGGTTCCGTGCCCTGTAGAGGATTTTTGCTTCTTTGTAATGAACTCGGGTGTCTTATGATAGTGCACCCTTTTACCTCGGGTTGGGTGCGTATACGGAGCCGGATTATCCCAAAATTTTCTTTCGGTTTTCCAGGCACTTTCCATCGCACAGTACTTTCGTACTATGGACGCCATGTCGGCAAAGCATGATACGTCACGGCGACTTATGGCGTTAAGGATTCCCTTGTCCGTGCAATTATTGCAGAAAAGTGAGACAACGTCTTCCTCGCGGCAGTCCTTAACCTTGTTCATCACAAGGAGGAATCTGGCCCAATAATGATGTACTGTTTCATGGGGCTCTTGCCTAATGTGGGAAAGATCGTTTATGTCTAGGTGGTGGGTGGATTTGAGTCCGGACCCCTACCCAATCTGAGACCCAGGGGCCGAGGGGTTTCCGATCTTGGATGTTCGGATTCTGGTATGTTGCCCGATGAGTCTGCCCGCTGCCTGACTCTAGGTTTAGGGTTTGGGTGATGCCCTCCCGTAAACGGGTATCCAGCTCAGAGAGCTCAGGAATTCGGACATAGTTAGTCTTCAAGATAGAAGGAGAATCGCTGCATTGTTCCTCCACCACCGCAACATGATGGGTGACCGGTGGAGAGTTAATCTCCCTTTGATCGTGTTTAAGCCCAATCCGATCATAGTCCGTAGCGACTCCCAAGGCGGCGATGCGATCCAAGAGCTCGTTTAGGGAGGAGAGCTCGATTGGATCCATCTGCTCGGCGAATTTCGAGCCGATGTGGAGGCTGTTTTTGATGACCCGAGAAGTCATCATCGGTGCAGCGGCCGAACAGGCAGTCATGACGAAACTGCCCAGCCGGAGAGTTTGGCCAACAGCCAGAGCTCCCCCGGCGGTAATGTTGTTTTTAACAACGATATGAGGCATCCTTCCTTACGGCGACGTCATAGAGGAAATCTCAGTGAAAGCACCAATGTCGGTGTCAAAACCGGCGGATCTCAGGTAGGGGGTCCCGAACTGTGCGTCTAAGGCGGATGGTAACAGGAGGCAGGGGAAACGATGTTTTACCCAGGTTCGGGCCCTCTTGATGGAGGTAAAACCCTACGTCCTGCATGATTTATTCTTGATGATATGAGTATTACAAGAGTTGATCTACCATGAGATCGGAGAGGCTAAACCCTAGAAGCTAGCCTATGGTATGATTGTATGTTGTCCTACGGACTAAAACCCTCCAGTTTATATAGACACCGGAGGCGGCTAGGGTTACACAAGGTCGGTTACAAAGGAGGAGATATACATATCCGTATTGCCTAGCTTGCCTTCCACGCCAAGTAGAGTCCCATCCGGACACGAGACGAAGTCTTCAATCTTGTATCTTCATAGTCCAACAGTCCGGCCAAAGGATATAATCCGGCTGTCCGGATACCCCCTAATCCAGGACTCCCTCATTGCATGTCAAATTTATATGGTTCCAAGTGGTTTTTATGCATGATACAGGCTCTCGACACTTGTAGGACTAGTTGCTATCAATATTATTGAGTTTGGTTTGCTTTTATTTTGAAGTTACTAAAAATTTCAGAATTTTTCAGAAAATGATGAAGAGACTTTTGAGGGGCTCATTAAGCCGAAGCTCGAAGGAAAAGGCACATAAGCCTAAGTATAATCTGCCTCGCACCGCGGAGATTCGGTCGTGTGAATGGCCTTCCGATGATTTCTTGAGAGTAGCCGGGATTTGTGAAGATTTTTATGAATTGGTTAAGAATGCAGGCCTCACTGCTTTCCTCCCTGACCAACGTGATCAGTATCTCTTACTCACAAATATCTTTGTGCAAAACTTTCATTTCCATTCTAGGAGATGTCACTTTATGATTTTTGTCGGGTTTGTTTAGTCCCTTTCAAGGGCAAGACAGAGGAACCACATCTCGAGGATGTGGATGGGTTTATTGATACTATCACTGTCGGGGAAACAAGGAAGGTTTCCGATGCACGAATCACTAGCATACATTTTTCCTATTTTACGATATTTCGCATTACTTGCTAGTCGTTGTTTAATTGGTCGCGGAAACTGTGGAAACCTTAGTATCCCTGATATTATTATTTTGCTCCATGGGTTATTCAGTGATAACTTTGTTAGTATGGGCGGCATTATTGCTAAACGGTTAAGTCTGAACCGTACAAAGGGCCCCATCTTTGGAGGCATCTATGCTTCACGCCTAGCTGCACATTTTAACATACCTATTAGGCATTATGAGAAGGCAGAAAAAGTGCTGCCTCGTGTTTATTTTTATTATAAGAGTATGGTGGCACATGATTTTATTGTTAAGAATAGGGAAGGAGAGCTTAAATACAAATTGTTCTTTGATAAACATCATCCTGAGACTATTACCCTGCCTGCTCCTTCTTTGTTTGATTTATCTACAGACCAGTACATTGTTACATTAGAGGCTATTCACGCCTACCGGAACCCTCCACCATCCATGGAGCCAGAGCCGGAACCACAAGTTCATCCTTCATGACAGTCTAATTACCAGTGGGATCCGGAGATGATTGCCTACTAGTGGCAATCGGAGTCTTCTTCTTCAACACAGTATGACCCCAACTATTATTATGGATACCCGCCAGGCCAGCCATGGCCATAGACCAACTTAGGCCAAAATCCTAAGCTTGGGGGAGTACATATTTCCCACCGACATTACATTTATGTTCACACACTCATTGCTAGCTGTCGGTGCTCATACTTTTTCATTGTATCATCCATGCTAGCTTACTTTCCTTTTTATGCTTTCTTCTTGTGTGTTTAATAAACCTTAAGAAAAACCAAAAAATAGTTGTAGATTTTAGCTAGTTTTAATTTCCATGCTTGTAGTAGTAATTAAAAAGAAAACCCAAAAATATTTCCTGTTCTTCTTTTGCTTCTTGGGAGCTTTCCCGTGTAAATAGTTTTATTTCTTTTGTTTTCTTTAGGGGTCGATAGGAGAAGACCATGATTAAATTGTTGAAGTGGCTCTTATATGCATTATTGTTGATCTGACAAAAGAGCCCATATTGCCTTTTCTTCTCCTATTTATTGAATGCTTGCAGATTCCAGCTTAGTCCAATGCACGTGCACTATTATTATTATTCACATCGTTCGGTCATGGAAGTGAAGGGCAATAATGACGATATATGATGAACTTATTGAGATAAGAAAAGCTGGTATGAACTCGACCTCTTTTGTTTTTGTAAATATGATTAGTTCATTGTTCCTGATTCGGCCAATTATGAATAAACATGTTTGCAATGACAACTAGAGATCATAGTTCTTGTGCCATGCTTGATTAGCTATGAGTTATAATGGTTTACCTTGCGTGCCAACATGCTATTGAAATGGTTATGATGTGGTACGATAGGGTGGTATCCTCCTCTTAATGATTTAAGTGACTTGACTTGGCGCATGTTCACGCATGTAGTTGAAACAAAATCAACATAGCCTTCACAATATTTATGTTCATGGTGGATTATATCCTACTCATGCTTGCATTCGGTGTTGATTAATTTTAATGCATGTTCATGAATGTTGTCGCTCTCTAACTGGTCGCTTCCGAGTCTTTTGCTAGCCTTCACCTGTACTAAGAGGGAATACTGCTTGTGCATCCAATCCCTTAAACCCCAAAGTTATTCCACATGAGTCCACCATACCTACCTATATACGATATCTACTTGCCATTCCAAGTAAATTTGTATGTGCCAAACTCTAAACCTTCAAATAAATATCATGTTTTGTATGCTCGAATAGCTCATGTATCAACTAGGGCTGTCCGTATCTTCCATGTTAGGTGGGTTATTCTCAAGAGGAGTGGACTCCGCTCCTCACTCACGAGAAAATGGCTGGTCACCGGGATGCCCAGTCCCATGCTTTATGGAAACTAAATCAAAATAATTGCAAACAAACTCCCCCTGGGACTCTTGTTAGTTGGAGGCACTCGTTGTTTCGAGCAAGCCATGGATTGATGCTTGTTGGTGGAAGGGGGAGTATAAACTTTACCATTCTGTTTGGGAACCGCCTATAATGTGTGTAGCATGGAAGATATCGCCATCTCTTGGTTGTTATGTTGACAATGAAAGTATATCGCTCAAAATATTATCCATCTCTATTTTAAAACTGAGCTCTAGCACCTCTACAAATCCCTGCTTCCCTCTGCAAAGGGCCTATCTATTTACTTTTATGCTGAGTCATCATCTTCTTATAAAAAAGCACTAGTTGGAGAGCACTGCCGTCCCTACAAAAAAAGACACATCCATGACATTTTGGGCCGAACAATTTTTTTCCTGTCATACATATGACACTTATATGACGATAATTGTGACAAAACCCGGTATCATCATAGTTGTGGTGGGCTCCTACTTCTATGACAAAAAATCATGACAGAAAATGGGCTTTTCGTCCTGGGCGGGCCGGAAACGCAGCTGCATGACATTCTTTGGGCCGTCCATGATGGAAAAAACCGTGGTAGAAGCGAGGGGGAGGAAAATTTCGGGGAGTTCCCGGTTACGGTGGCAGGTCGGGGGCCGAGCGATGCGCATTTCTCTCGTACACGTACGCGCGTGTGTGGGAGGCATTGGCTCTAACTGAACCCGAGCGAGGCGGTGGGCTCTAACTGAATCCGAGCGATTGCACCGCTGGCTACGCGTTACTGAACCCGAGCGGTCAATCGATGGCTCTTAACTGAACCCGATCGAGTGATTCCTTCGCTACTGCTGCTAAATGAAGTCGAACGATGCTGCCTCTGGGATGAACAGTGAGCGTTGCGGGGGTTTGGATGAACAGTGACCGGTGGCGTTGCCTCTGGATGAACAGGACCCCGTGGTGTGGTGGAGGGCTGGATGAACAGTAGACGATGGATGGGTGCCCGTGGAGGGGTGGTTGAACAGGACCCCGTGGTGTGGAGGGTTGGATGAACAGTAGACAGTGGAGGGGTGGTTGAACAGTAGCCGGTGGAGTAGCGCACGGTGGCGGCTGGATGAACAGGAGCCCGTGGAGGCTGGAGGAGGTCGACGGTAGCCCGTGGAGGCTGGAGGCGGTCGACGGTGGAGATGAACAGTATCCCGTGGAGTCCCGTTTTGTGGTACGCCACACCCATCCCGATGAACAGGACCCCCGTTTCGACCGTAGGAGGTCCGTTTCGTCCGTTTTGCGGTACGCCACACCCCTCCCGGTCAACAGGACCCCCGTTTCGACCGTAGGAGGTCTGTTTCATCCGTTTTGCAGTACGCCACACCCCTCCCGATCAACAGTACCCCCATTTCGACCGTAGGATGTCCGTTTCCTCCGTTTTGCGGTACGCCAGACCCCTCCCGATCAACAGGACCCCGTTCAGGCCTCGTTTCCATCGCCTGTTCCGTCCAAGCCCTCCCGATGAACACGACCACGCATTCCGTTCCGACCCAGCCGGTTGGCTCCCACGCGTTCCATTGCGTCCCGATGAACACGACGCGTTTCGTTGCCTCCCCATGAAAACGACGTATTCCATTGCCTCCCCATGAACACGACGACGACGCTGTTTCTCTGTTCCGACCCAGCCATGTACATGAGCCCTGGCCGTGCGTATGCGCGAGTAGGCATTCGAGACCCCGCCCGTATGTACACATACGTGGCCGTATTTTCTTTCTTGCACCCTGGTCGCTGTACGTACGTGTACATGCTACATGCGCGCCTCTACTATGACACGTACGCGCCTCTACTACGACACGTACGCGCCTCTACATCCACCAGTATATATGTACGTACATGTTCGCGAACAGAATGACAACGCTACGTATGCTTCGAGCAGGTGGGTCCCGACTGTCAGGGCACTTCCTTGCCTGCGAAGATGTAGCTGGTGGGTCCCAGCGGGCAGGGGGTGAATTGTTTTTTTTTTGCTCGGACGCACTTCCTTGCGCGCGAAGATGTAGCCGGTGGGTCCCAACAGTCAGGGGCAAATGTTTTTTTCGCGAAATACAGTGGCCCGTCCGGTGGGTCCCAGCTGTCAGGTGGAGGAATCATTATTTTCCGCGTAATAAGGAGGCACTTCCTTGCTACGGCCGTGGACCCAGCTGTCAGCCTCTCCACGTACAGTCCATGTCCGATGGAAGTCGTTCCTTGACCACGTTGACCATGCCGCACCGAGAGCACCAAGGCGGTGGACGACGGCGAGGCCTAGGAAGGGGATGACGGGGAGCTGGGGAAGACGCGCCAGTGGAAGCCCGCGCGGAGAGGAGTACGAGGGTTAACTGGTTCGGCTGCGGTGTGAGGCAGCCGTCGCCGTAGGGCCTGGCCAGCGGTGGGAATAGTAGGGGCGGTGAGGCCTCCGCGGCAGCACAGCCGGCCACGGGAGGCAGGAGCATGTGGCACGACCGGCGCTGCTTTGGGCGGCTTGAGCAAGAATACCAGAGGTTGAAGAAGCACTATGGACATTGGATGCACATCGTATGGTCACTGGAGCTAGAATCGTTCATATTGACTAAAGTTGACAAAGGCCCCCGTCCCAGTCAACTTAGTAGGCCCACAAGTCAGCCTCCCACCATGGTGGGTCCCAGCTAGGAGGGGGAGTATTCATTTTTTGTGCGTAATAAGGAGGCACTTCCGGTGGGTCCGAGCTGGCAGCAGGGGGAACGTTTTTTTTTGTGAAATACGCTGGCCCGTCCGGTGGGTCCCAGCAGTCAGGGGGGAAACGTTTTTTTCGCGAAATAAGGTGGCCCGTCCGGTGGGTCCCTGCTGTCAGGTGGAGGAATAATTATTTTGCGCGTAATAAGGAGGCACTTCCTTGCGGCCGCCTGGACCAAGCTGTCAGCCTCTCCACGTATAGTACTCTTCCGATGGAAGTCGGTCATTGACCATGTTGACCACGCCGCGCCGAGAGCACCAGGGCGGTGGTCTAGACGACAGCGAGGCCTAGGAAGGGGATGACGTGGAGCCGGGGAAGACGCAACAGTGGAAGCCCGCGCAGAGAGGAGTATGAGGCTTCACTGGTTCGGCTGCGGTGTGAGGCTGCCATCGCCGTAGAATAACAGGGGGTGTGGGTGAGCAGAGGGATGGCCTGGCCAGTAGTGGGAGTAGTACGGGGTGGTGAGGCCTCCGCGGCATCACAGTCGGCCACGGGAGGCAGGAGCACGCGACACGACCAGCGCTGCTTTGGGCCGCTGGAGCAAGAAGACCAGAGGTTGAAGAAGCACTATGACCGTTGGGTGGACATCATACGATCACTGGAGCTAGAATCGTTTATATTGACTAAGTTGACAAAGCCCTTGGTACGTGTCAACTTAGTAGGCCCACGGCTCGGATTTGGCAGAGAACATATAGCCCATTTGCGATTCATAAGAATGTACAGCCCATTTATTAATTCTAATGGAATTTACTACGGCCCATTTACAGTTTGTTAAAAGTACAGCCCAACTTCTAGCTAGGACAATGATTAATAATTTCAAACAACCGCTCAAAACATAATTAAAAAAAAATTCACACATTTTGATGGGATCCGAAATATTTTTATCCGAAATTTCTAGACAGGTTAAATATAATTTCAAAATAAAGTTGTATTACGTTAAAATCCAACGATATATTGCGCGCGCAACAAGTAATGAAATTAAAATTTTCAGATTCCAAAACAAAATTATTTTTCAACCTAATTACATGTTTCGTGCATAGTAACTGTCCATATATTATAATACATCCCATTTATTATTTCTTAAAGTCCATTTTCTTGTTAAGCCTAATGCATACCTCCTAGGAAAGTTTGCAGCCCAGCGGGGCGGAGAATAACAAGTTGACTCGAATATTGTGTACAGCTGTTGGCCCAGTTGCATTGCTGATGTTGAAAAAAAGGCCTGTGTAGTACAGTACAACCTAACATGGTTACTCAACCCACATTCAGCGACGCCAGAAAGGCCCAAAAAAGGCTTCTATACAACTTTTTGAAGTCACTGAGCTCAATTAATAACTTAAGAAAAAAGTTAGATTACAGTGGAACCTAATTAAAAGCTGTCACGAGCAAATAAATAATTCAACGGGTCCCACTTGTGCGTGTGTGTGTGAGAGAGAGAGAGACCCATCGGTCGATGCTCGTAAATACATCTTTCAGCCATATGCATTGCTGATGCTCAGTAAAAACTTATATAGTTGGTACAATCATATAGAATATCATAGCACACTGAACTTGCATACAAAAATTTCACGCAGGGGCCACAATCAGGATGGAAGCAGTGGATCGCTACGGGAAGGGCTATGTTGAAACAAACGAAGTCGTACATAACGGTTCATCGTATTTATCAATGATGGGGAAATATCTTGAATGTTGTGCAAAGAAAACAGACAAACAACACAATAAGTTCTGCTAGCACATTAAATTTACATACAACCCTTTCTAAAAAAGTTCAGGTACAAAATTAGAACAGGTCACAATCAAATGTACTGGCATATCAGTGCTTCACACCCATAGCTCGGATTTAACTAGTATCTGACAAGATTCAGTTGTTACCTCAAATAGAGCACATTCAGGCAGCCAACCCCTACCTCTTCTCCCAAAGGAGAAGTGGCCTCCGCCGCGCGATGGAGTAGGCCCTGTGCCATCCATCGTTCCGAGGAACACGGGGAAAGTCTGACGTTGACTCCTGTAATGGATGTCGTCGACGGACCCTGGCACCAGCGGCGGCGGCAGGACTTCGATTGATGGATTGACCACTTCTTCGATATGCACGAACACTCGATACAGGTACATCCCTAACGTGGTCCGCGGAGGCCTTGGTGGCGACGAATTGTACAACCCCGGTTCCTGCACTGGTATCTTAACACCAATCACCTTCAGTATGAAGGACGGCTTCTTCATCTATGCCATAACCATCAGAGCCCGGCTGTCTGGAGGAACAAACATACTTACGAGCTCACATCCAAGGTCGTTGATAAGCTCGTTCATGGACTCGCTGTTCCAAGCACGTCGAGGCATGCCGTGGAAGGTAAGATTTGTTAAAAAACTCAAGCTTAGAGGGCACCGAGCCCCATCCTGGGTGCCATCGATCAAAGTTCACCAGCGCGCCATCGCAGAACAAACGCCGGGAAGATTCGAACACATGACTGCAGTCGAAAGTTGTCCGGAACCTAACAAAGAAATCAGCCGGTGGCGGACAGACTTCGACGAGCAAGACACTTATTTGGATGCCGTGGGCAATGCCAAGAGCTTTGACAAGGTCATCCGGTGAGACGGGAGGCCGGTCGCCGTTGATGGTTACCATCAGCACTTTGCCGGCAAACTGGTCGTCAAGCGCCGCCATGGCACTTTTGAGTGACATCACGTAGCGACCGAAGGCAGGACGGACCTCAGGATCTCCGGCACGGAGATCCGCGTTGACCGGCAACATGATAGTGCGCTTGAGTACAGGGAGTACAGGAGGGGGATTTGGGGGAACTGGAGTAGGAATCGAGATTCCAGAGGTGGGGGGGGGGGACAGGATACTGGGGATGAAAACGTAGAATGAATTTCGAGCACACGCCAATATGCTCTCGGTGCGCAAGCGCACGAAAACACCGGTGGCGCCCACATGTCGGCCTAAGAGTCCTTATTCTTTCTTTTTTGGAGAGCCTGACCTTTTTTTCAGGATCTTTTGAGAGCCTGGCCTGAGAGTCATAATTGACCTATTTGCCATTGCGTTACTACTCGGCCCATATTCAACGACACCTCACTGGCCCAAACAAGTGTACATCATTGAAAAGACACTGAGCTCAAATTATATAACTTGAAAAAAGGAGATATACTCTGAACACTTGAGAATGGTGATGCCCTCATTTAGCCCACCAGTAGTTCGAGACAATAAACAGTTCGAAACAACAATATATACAACATTCAAACACTGACTAGTGACTACTACTAACATAAACAACAAGACCTCATAGTTCATAAGAAGTCTTGCTACACCACCAAAACGCACCCATCTGCAACGCTCAGACTCTCGTGATCCAGACGAAAATGACATTCTAAATAGAAGCAACTATTACATAGTAAGAGTGACATAGACGAGGATGACCAAATGACAAGGAATATGCATAACAAAAGAAAGAACTACCCATCCAGAACCAGCAGCAAAGACAACAAAGTCATTCGAAGAGATGATCCAACACCATCATAATTTGCAGCCCCGCTTCAGCGACCAGTGATCCGGAGACACCAGTACTCCACCCTTTCGATGCAACAGCCCAATTACCTATCAACCTGAAGGCTTGAACCATATCACTGCCTGTCTTAGTTGAGACATCCAAGGATCAAAGTTCATCTGGATGCCTTTGTCATTCTCACCTTCTTTTGGCTGCAGGCTGTATCATTGACAATCAGGGGAGTTTGCTCCTGAAATCCTAGGGCACGCCGTGTAGACACAGTTTTCCATAGCAAACAAAGCCTGTCTACCATCAAGGTCCTTGCCAACGGTGATCTCCTGGTTAATCGGATAATTGAGTCCGAGAAATAGAGAGTGTGAACCAAGGCTGTTTACCTGCCTCTAACTAAAAAATCTTAAAGGCCCCAAAAAGCTAGTATCCTGCTCATAGATGTAACAACCACTGTCCGGATACTCACGTATTACACGGTGCTTGCATACAGTGGGGTTTTGCAATATAACTTTTCCGGCTCATGTTTCCGAATGATCATTAGTCTTTTGCCGTCTTCTGATCGAGCGAGGAACCAGTTGTGCTTCCTTGTTTTTGGCAAAGGTGGTGTGATTACAAAGGGCAGTAACTGTAGGGACACTGCATCATATCAAAAAGGACAGGCATTGTTAATGTAAGATCAGCATTGTTCAGAGTATGAGTAGGATAATGCAAGAAACAACATTGATATGTCCCTGTTGGAACTAGGGGGAAAATACAGGGAAATGTATACGGGGTTCGAAAATATAGAAGTGCCATGCATGGTTATACTCATGTTATCTCGCAATCGATTCTTCACAGGAAACTACCATGTCATGCATGTTATGTAATCATGTTCTATCCTCACAAACAAATTCTTCAAGGTAACTAACAGACCATGCATTGTTATATACTCGTGTTCTGTGGGAAATTTTTTTGTGATGATATCATTCTAGCCATTGATTGCTGAAGGGCGAATATAGGTATGTACACATGGTAAGCATTGCAAGATTTCACTACTTCCAAATATAGAGTTCTCCATATGCACATTTACTTCCCTAATGTATGGTTAGATGAAACCAACAGTGTGGTGCATGTTTCTACATCATGAAAATGAGGAAACTAACATGGCCATTGATACACACTCATATTTAGTAGTAGTATATAGATTACTGTAAAATAAGGATAATATCCATATATTCCTAACCGTTTGATTATTCAGGGTAAAATTTGGCTATAATGACATGGTCACAATCGCATGAATTAGCTCATTCCAAATATAGCTGATTTACGGCGTCTCTAATACATTGCCATAGTTCTACTCAAATTCTGCTAAAATAGGGATATGCCAATCATCACAAAAATTTCAAACAGTGTCATGGAGTCATCATTAACATGAGATGGAAACAACTTACACGCGCCGTCCCAGCAATACGTGGTGCCATCTGCTTTGTCGATCGCGTAGATGATGCCATTGTGTTCAATAGCATCACAGAAGTGTGTATCAGCTTTGACGATGATCCACTGCGAGCCGAGTTGTCTCCAGCTAAAGAAGGCACCAGCGTAAAGATAGGCGAGTCCGCGGTCGAACAAGGCAATTAGCTTGAAGTCTGCGTAATTCGCATGTCGTGTGGGCACTTGGCAGATTACAATCTTCTGCAAAACAAGGTTTGTCCAACTGACGTAGTAATCTAGATGACTTGGACCGCGATGGTAATACTCTATATAATCCAACGGAGGAAGGATAATCTCATGGGAGGTCTGGAAGTTCACGAGCACCAACTTTTTACCATCTTCTCTGAAGGCAGCCATCCAGTGGGAGTTCATGCCGCCCAGTACATACCTGCCAAGAAGTTTCAAGCGATGGTGATCGGATCGACGTCGAGGGAAATGATGTACGGCGACCCACTTCATACCTGCAAAGAAGTTTCGGCTAATGCAGATCGGATTGAAGTCGAGGGGCATCACGCACTCCTCCGTATCATGGTGAGCCGATCTCGCAAGACCAGATAGCAGCAAGCAGGGTGTCTTGAAAAGCTTAGGCCTCGCTTTGACGATGGCCGTATGCATGTCCCTCGAGCATGCAGCCAGCCGCAGGGCGCTCAACATATCCATACACGAACAATAGAGGTCGAGGATGTCACTGGGGAGATTGCTCCAATCGTGGCTCATATGGATGTTGCGCGGTTCGCGTTCGGCCATGGTGGAGTTTTGAAGGGGCCTTCATTTACGGGGGAGAAGGATGTCGGTGCTGGATTGGCTAGCGAGGGAATAGTGGTACTGGGGGAGGCGAGTGAGGTGACGGTACACGGGGGCACAGTGAGATGGAGACGGAGACGGAGAAGGTGATGGAGATGGAGTGGTGCTATGGGACCGGAGAGGGAGACGAGGCGAGGCGGCAATGTGCTGTACAGGGGCGGTGACAGACTGCACGGTGCACATGGGTGAGGCTGACTTTGGTAACCCGAACACGCTGCCTGGACTAGTGTCAGATGCGGGGTGTTGTCACTTCACTATGAGGACCGGATGAATAGTATTTTGACCATCATGTGTACCACAGTTGTACTACTACTACTACTACTACTACTACTACTACTACTACTAGTAGTAGTAGTAGTAGTAGTAGTAGTAGTAGTAGTAGTAGTAGGAACATGAGTACTCCAGTATTGTATAGTGGAAATACGTCTCCCGTGCTAGCATGCCTGTTCACTTCATTGTTCAGGTATCATCCATATTCCGAGCAGAACCAAATTCTCGTGCATGCCTAATCAACACCCTGCCGCGATGCATGCAGTGGTCGTTCTGGTGCATCAAGGACGGCAAGCAGATCGTTCCACACTTGAGAAGAGGAAAAATGGAAAGGTAGAACGCGGCAGCAGAGGAAGAGAACGCTGGCTAACGAGGCTGGGAGGGGATCGAGCAGGAAGTTAATGCTCCACGCCTAAAGGTTTTGGGAAAACCTGATTTTCATAAGGTGACTTATACTTACCTAAACGGAGGGAGTATTCCTTAACCAGAGAATGTTGTATCTCCCACTCACGCGCTCAAAAAAACTACGACACATTTTTTTATCTGTTTGCATGCATAGGTCCCACCTATCAGGAAGGATGGGCACTTACACGAACAGGTACGACTCATCAGTCTACCCGCATAGCCTTTTCGTTTAGTCTACCTAGCCGTCTAATCAACTGCCTACACGCCACTTCTCCCATTTACTTATCCATCGCGAACCGATTCTCCTTGGCTTCTTCACCTCCCCTTCATCTTCATTTGCATCCAAACCCCGTACATATGCAAGCCAATCTCCACTCGCACCGAGCCTAACCTGTGAAACAGTGGGCAGGGGGAGAATTAGGAAATTGACACGGAAGTAGTCTTTAGAATGCATTTACTACGTGATCAAACTCATCTTACCTGCTCATCGGAGGAAATCCGAGTGCCCCTCAATGTCGGCATATCAAGGGGCGTCAACTTGCAACTACGGCTACGCCACGCAGGAGAGACCCCCAAGGAAACATCCTCGTGCGTTCCACGGAACATCAAGATGCATTTGTATGAGTAGTTTATCTTGTCAGAGAAAAGGATGAACGAGGGAAGGCCTCTAGAGATAGAGATGGACACTACTACTACCAATGTTCTGGCCCGTGCGTTGCAATGGATCCAAAGTAGTAGAATAATACTTGTTCACGTGCTTGAAATATAAACACTCTAGTTTTGACATACATGTGTCAGTAGACATGACAGCTTGTCCATGGAAGTTGAACCACGGCGACCATCACGTTCCTTGTTTCTACCACTGCCACACCCACACACGATTCCCACGACGCCGCTCCAACCCACGGCACGACGTCCCCCGACGTGGACATGGATCCTCTGACGTGGCTATCACTTCCTTGCCCTGCCTTCCCTTCGCTGATAGGTGGGACCCACGCTTATGGGTCCCACATGTCAGTGACTGAATGGTAGGATTGTTCGCGTCAGGGGATCCTCATCCCCCCGACACGCCCCTCATCCCTCTCGACCCGACTGCTCCTCTGCCTTTGTGTGCATGACATGCGGGCCAGCTGAACTGCGGCGACCATCAACTTTGTACCACAGACACACCCGATTGGACGCAGTTTGCCTGCTCCGCTGCTGTGCTCCGATCCGTACTCCCACACCATCGAATTTTCATCCAGCGGTTGTGACACATTTAGTCTCGGGCATCAATCCTCAGCTGGAGTACTTATGTACTCCCTCCGGTCCTTTTTACTCTGCACATTGGATTTCCCGAAAGTCAAACTTTGCTAAGTTTGACCAAATTTATATTAGAAATTATTAGCATCTATAATATCTAATAAATAAAATATGAAAATATATTCAAAGATGAATCTAATGATATTGGTGTTGTTATGTGAATGTCTATAATTTTTTACATAAACTTGGTCAAAGTTGGATGAGATTGACTTCGGACAAACCTAATATGCAGAGTAAAAAGGACCGGAGGGAGTACTACAGGTAGTACCCGCCGGTGTGGCCATCTACGCCTCGTAACGCCCCGACGCCCAGCTGTGGCACCCTCGCCACGGCCATGCCACCACCGGCCGGTTCATCTCGAACGAGTCAGTCGTGAACCACACCACCACCATGAGAATGACATGTGGGCCAGCCGCATTTAAGGTCCGCATGTCATTTACTCAAAGGCTGGGCACTAAGCCACTAAAGTTCGGTCCTGTGGGCCCCGATAGGGAAATGTAACTCCTGCGGTAGGCCTTGTGGTGCTCCCGCAGTACGAGCTCGTGCCAAAACTGGAATTTGTTTCTTACTACTACCAACTACTAGTACTAGTAAGGCACACGTGCATTGCATGCATGAGATTCTGGTGGTTTGTGCATTATGCTTCTACATGTGGAGCTTTCTGGATTCTAACATGTGGCAAAATCTGGTGGAATGTAAGGTTAGGCAAGTTTGACTAACTTAGGTGAGTGTTTGGTTCAAGCCACACCTTAGGCAAGCCACACTAAGGCCCCACATGACATACACACGAAAAATGTGGCAAGATTCCCTTAGGCTTGCCAACTTGTTTCTCTCGTTTCAAAGAACTAATAACTTTGCCTAAGCTTAGTTGTGGCAAAGTTAGGGTCTGTTTGATTCAAAGGATTTTCATAGGATCTTTGAAGGATTAGAATCCTTAGGAATTTTTCCTACGTTGGTCGTTTGATTCGTAGGATTGAATCGTATAGAATATTTTCCTAAGGATTCATTTGTACTATGTTTCCCAGGAATTCTAACATGCACTCCAACCTCTTGAAAGAAATCCTTTGTTTTTCATGTGACACAATCAAACAAACTCAAATCCTATAGGGATCCAATGAACACGCCATTCCAATCCTACTTTTTTCCTATTCCCGTGTTTCTGCAATCCTATGAATCAAAGAGGACCTTAGTCATGAATTAAGTTCAACCATGGAGTCTTCTACATTATACATGTGGCAGAATCTGCTAGATGACATCCAACGGCCAGTAGTGCTCGGATTTGCCATCTTTGTACCGTCGGATTGGCTTCATCCAACGACCAACTTTCGAAGTTTTTCACACACTATATAGGGGGTATAGATATAGATGTGCCGGTCCGTTGCAATGGATCCAAAGTATATATATCTATTTAGTGGAGTGCACTCTAAACACATTAATATAGTATTAGGAGTATAAACTTGGTACTAGTAGGAGTAGTACTAGTATGGAATGCTCCTACTCTATCAACGAGCCCCGTCTGACACCAAATTTCTTGGCTTCCGTGCTACAGCTAGATCTTCCCCTTGTTTCTGTTTTCCAACCCGGCGGCGGGTGGGGTGTCGGTTTGCTCAACGGCGGTCCCACATGAAAGTGAAAATGCTAGGCAACACGTCAACCCGGCGGCAGACGAGCCGTGTTGTACTCCCGATTCCAGGGCGTGTGGGGGTGCGACGCGAACGCGGCAGGCCTTTTCCTTTTACCAGCAATGTGCCCGTGCGTTGCGGCGGATCCAAAGTAGTAGAATAGTAGTATTTGTTCACAAACTTGAAAGAAATCACTATTGTTTTGATATACTCCTAATATATTACTCCCTCCGTACCTAAATATTTTTCTTTTTTGAGATTTCAAATGGACTATCACATACGGATTATATAGACATATTCTAGTGTTTCTAGCAAGATGCCCGCGCTTTGCACGAAGTTGATGGAAAAGGTAAGCACAACTTATAAATTGACGGATGGAGTACTAGTTACAGTGATGCATATAATTAAGCAAAGGGATCGCACATGTCGGTATTGACTGGAACGAGAATGCAACAGCACAATAAGAATTAAGGCCATGATGATGTGATCGCAGTGGTGGTTACAGAAGGCGAGAAGAAAGATGGATCCATGAACGTACGACCTCCTCCTCCTCAACTTAGTGCGCCGGGCCACCGACTGGCGGCTAAGGAGCGGCGGATTTTGCGGCAAGGTCGAGGTGCTTCTCAGCAAAGGCATCCAAGGCTTCCAGCCGGTTGAGGAAGGCCAACGTCGTAGTGTCCTCACTGGCCTTGTAGATACCTATGTACACGATTTCCTTGTACATGTGGATGTGTAGGTCAACGAATTCTTGCAGGGTGAGGCGCCTCGCAGCGAGTGCGACCTCCAGGTGGACATTCTTCGTGGCGTCGGCGGGCAGTCGCAGGGCCACCAGTGCTTGAAAGAGGTTCCAGCCATGGAGGCTGGTTAGGGTGGCAGGCAATGAGGAGCCCGGGCGCGTGGGCTGGAGGAGTACGGCAATGTCGTCCACGAGCTTCTTGAGGATGGTGAACTTGTTGCTGGTGGCAACGATCATTTGGTCCAACTGAGAGTCGTAGTTGGCGTCGAAGGCGGCCATCCACCAGCCAGTCTCCAACACTGTCTGGAGACGATCCTCGGCGCCATGCCGCAGGTCAGCGTCATGTACCATCTGGCGCAGCCGCTGGCCGCTCACGAGCATCGCCGCCATGGGTTTGGAGTGAGCTCTTTTGCGCTTAGTTTAGGTGCTTAGGCAAATGCTTAGGTGCATACGATGTGGTAGATGCATTGGAATGGAGGGGCGCCTTTATATGAGGGCAATGAGGGCAAACTGCGTTGCATTCACATCGTGGAGCCTCTTTTCCCGGACCTCCTCCCATTACTTCCCTCATGCATTAATTGAAGGTGGATGCATTGGCCCTTCAACATATCGGGAACTGCTACTCCCTCCCTCATCTGCATTAAAGCCGTATCGGGAACTGCGCCGCCCGCTGTCAAATCGAATACTCCCTTCGTCTAGGTGAGTATTAAGTCATCTTATGAAAACCAAAGAGTAAACACATAGGCGTGGTGCATTACCTCTCATGTTGTTTCTTATTTTTTGACATAAATAGAGGAATCAACCAAGAAGAGATGTGGGGCTTGTATACTTTTAATGACTTGAGACTATCAAACATGACATGCAATGGTCAGCTCGTTGCACAAGAACAAATGCAATCCACGTCAGCACACACGCATCTTATATAGCATCACATCCAATGGCTATAAAAGATGAATGATACCAAATTATATCTCATCTAGATGAGTTCTAGCAAAACTGTATTAATAATACTTAGTACTCATGCGCCATGTATCATATATTAGTATCATGTAGTACTTTATTTATTTATGAGGTATCCAGATGGCACTGCACCGCCAAGAAAAGACGGTAACATCAAAATTATGGACTACTTTTTTGAGTATGTGATACGTCTCCAACGTATCTATAATTTTTGATTGCTCCATGCTATATTATCTACTGTTTTGGACTATATTGGGCTTTATTTTCCACTTTTATATCATTTTTGGGACTAACCTATTAACTGGAGGCCCAGCCCAGAATTGCTGTTTTTTGCCTATTTCAGTGTTTCGGAGAAAAAGAATATCAAACGGAGTCCAAACGGAATAAAATCTTCGGGAACGTGATTTTCTCACCGAACGTGATCCAGGAGACTTGGACTCTACTCCAGGGAGTCAAAGAGGAGGTCACGAGGGTGGGGGGCGCCCCCCCTAGGGCGCGCCCCCTGCCTCATGGGCCCATCGGTGCTCCACCGACGTAGTCCTTCCTCCTATATATACCTACGTACCCCCAAACAATCAGAGCAGGAAGCAAAAACCTAATTCCATCGCCGCAACTTTCTGTATCCACGAGATCCCATCTTGGGGCCTGTTCCGGAGCTCCGCCGGAAGAGGGCCATCATCACGGAGGGCTTCTACATCATCCTAGCCCCTCCAATGAAGAGTGAGTAGTTTACCTGAGACCTTCGGGTCCATAGTTAGTAGCTAGATGGCTTCTTCTCTCTCTTTGAATCTCAGTACAAAGTTCTCCCCCTCTCTTGTGGAGATCTATTCGATGTAATCTTCTTTTTGCGGTGTGTTTGTTAAGACCGATGAATTGTGGGTTTATGATCAAGTCTATCTATGAATAATATTTGAATCTTCTCTGAATTCTTTTATGTATGATTGGTTATCTTTGCAAGTCCCTTCGAATTATCCATTTGGTTTGGCCAACTAGATTGGTAGTTCTTGCCATGGGAGAAGTGCTTAGCTTTGGGTTCGATCTTGCGGTGTCCTTACCCAGTGACAGAAGGGGCATTAAGGCACGTATTGTATCGTTGCCATCGAGGATAAAAAGATGGGGTTTATTTCATAATGCATGAATTTATCTCTCTACATCATGTCATCTTGCTTAAGGTGTTACTCTGTTTTTAACATTATACTCTAGATGCATGCTGGATAGCGGTCGAAGAGTGGAGTAATAGTAGTACATGCAGAATCGTTTTGGTCTACTTGTCACGGACGTGATGCCTATATACATGATCATGCCTAGATATTCTCATAACTATGCTCAATTCTGTCAATTGCTCAACAGTAATTTGTTCACCCATCGTAGAATACTTATGCTCTTGAGAGAAGCCACTAGTGAAACCTATGGCCCTCGGGTCTATTCTCACCATATCAATCTCCATCACTTTAATCTTGCTTTGCTTTTTACTTTGCTTTTACTTTTTACTTTGCATCTTTATACCAAAAATACTAAAAATATTATATCTATCAGATCTCACTCTCGTAAATGACCGTGAAGGGATTGACAACCCCTGATCGCGTTGGTTGTGAGTAGCTATCGTTTTGTGCAGGTACGAGGGACTTTAGCGTGGCCTCCTACTGGATTGATACATTGGTTCTCAAAAACCGAGGGAAATACTTACGCTACTCTGCTGGATCATCCCTTCCTCTTCAGGGAAAACGAACACAAGCTCAAGACGTAGCAAGAAGGATTTCTGGCGCCGATGCCGGGGAGTCTACACAAAAAAGTCAATATACCAAGTACCCATCACAATCCATATCTCTCGCATTACATTATTTGCCATTTTCCTCTCGTTTTCCTCTCCCCCAATTCACCCTTTCCATTTTGTTTACCCTCTCTCTCTCTCTATCCTCCCTCTCTATTTGCCTCTTTTGCCCGTTTGCCTCTTGTTTGCTCGTGTGCTAGTTTGTTTGCTTGTCGTCATGGCCAGTCCTCTTTCTGCTCCTATGTCTCCTGAGTTTGAAGTCCTTCACTTCCAAAAAAACAAGGAGAAAACTTAAAGGATGCTTGGTTTAGAATTATGGAATCTTATCGTAAATGCACCCTAGAAGTAAATTTCAGAATTTTGCTTCGCAACTTTTATGTTGGGCTTAATATGTCTCATAGACAACTTTTGGATTGTGTTGCCAAAGGCAATTTTATTGAAATTGATCCTAGTATCGCGCATGAAATTATAGAAGGTATAGTAGCAACTTTATCTCAACAAAAGGGGCCCCATCATACCCAAGAGAAAACGCAAGTTTTTGAGAAAATTTGCAAAGTAACTAAGATTTTACAGAAATCTCTTGAACCTCTTAAGAGCGTTAGCGTAAATCTTCACCGCATGAATATGTTGATTACTCTTTGCAATAAGCGGTTGGATTCTTTAGATCTCAAGATATCTGAATATGAAGGGAAATGTAAGGAACCTCCCGGATTCGAGCATAACATCGCTAAAACAATTAAGAATCAAGATGGCAATACCTAGATCTATCTTCGCTTTTATGCCTAGCTAGGGGCGTTAAACGATAGCGCTTGTTGGGAGGCAACCCAATTTTATTTTTATTCCATGATTTTTGCTCCTGATTAGTAATAAATAAATTATCTAAACTCTGTTTTTGTTGTGTTTTTTGTGTTTAATTAGTGTTTGTGCCAAGTAGAACCGTTGGGAAGACTTGGGGAAAGTCTTGTTGAACTTGCTGTAAAAAACAGAAACTTTAGCACTCACGAGAACTGCTGTCATTTTTATTTGAAGAGTTCTATTTCGTTAATTTTTTTGAAAATTATTAATAGATAAATTTCTCACGTCCAGAAATTTATTTTAGAATTTTTGGGTTTCCAGATCTTGCGCTAGCTACACATTACTACAGACTGTTCTGTTTTTGACAGATTCTGTTTTTCGTGTGTTGTTTGCTTATTTTGATGAATCTATGTCTAGTAAAATAGTTTATAATCCATAGATAAGTTGGAATACAGTAGGTTTAACACCAATATAAATAAATAATGAGTTCATTACAGTACCTTGAAGTGGTCTTTTGTTTTCTTTCGCTAACGGAGCTCACGAGTTTTCTATTTTGAGTTTTGTGTTGTGAAGTTTTCAAGTTTTGGGTGAAATATTTTGATGGATTATGGAACAAGGAGTGGCAAGATACTAAGCTTGGGGATGCCCATGGCACCCCCAAGATAATCCAAGGATACCAAAAATTCAAAGCTTGGGGATGCCCCGGAAGGCATCCCCTCTTTCGTCCACTTCCATCGGTAATTTACTTGGAGCTATATTTTTATTCACCAACATGATATGTGTTTTGCTTGGAGCGTCTTATATTATTTGTGTCTTTGTGTCTTAGTATGCCACAATCATCCTTGCTGTACACACCTTTTGAGAGATCCATACATGAATTAAAATTTGATACAATACTCTATGTGCTTCACCTATATCTTTTGAGCTATGTAGTTTTGCTCTATGTGCTTCACTTATATCTTTTGAGCTAAGTAGTTTTGCTCTATGTGCTTCACTTATATCTTTTGAGCGTTATAATTTTGCTCTATGTGCTTCACTTATATCTTTTGAGTGTTATAATTTTTCTCTATGTGCTTCACTTAGATCTTTTAGAGCATGGTGGTGGATTTGTTTTAAAGAAACTATTGATCTCTCATGCTTCACTTAAATTATTTTGAGAGTCTCTTAGTAGCATGGTAATTTTCTTAATAATAATATGCTTGGTATTCAAGATTTGTGAAACTTTCTTTGAGTGTGTTGCATACTAAGAAAAGTTCAAGCATGATAATTGTTTTGAGATATGGAGGTGATAATATTAAAGTCATGCTAGTTGAGTAGTTGTGAATTTAAAGAATACTTGTGTTAAAGTTTGTGATTCCCGTAGCATGCACGTATGGTGAACCGTTATGTGATGAAGTCGGAGCATGATTTATTTATTGATTGTCTTCCTTATGAGTGGCGGTCGGGGACGAGCGATGGTCTTTTCCTACCAATCTATCCCCCTAGGAGCATGAGCGTAATACTTTGCTTGAATAACTTCTAGATTTTTGCAATAAGTATATGAGTTCTTTATGACTAATGTTGAGTCCATGGATTATACGCACTCTCACCCTTCTACCTTTGCTAGCCTCTCTAATATCGCGCACCTTTCGCCGATATCATACACCTACCATATACCTTCCTCAAAACAGCCACCTTACCTACCTATTATGGCATTTCCATAGCCATTCCGAGATATATTGCCATGCAACTTTCCACCTTCTAGTTCATCATGACACATTCATCATTGTCATATTGCTTAGCATGATCATGTAGTTGACATAGTATTTGTGGTAAAGCCACCATTCATAATTTCTTAATACTTGTCACTCTTGATTCATTGCATATCCCGGTACACCGCCGGAGGCATCCATATAGAGTCATACTTTGTTTTAGAATCGAGTTGTAATAATTGAGTTGTAAATAAATAAAAGTGTGATGATCATCATTTAATAGAGCATTGTCCCAAAAAAAAGACAAAGGCCAAAGAAAAAAAATGAAGGCCCAAAAAAAGAAAATAAATAAAAAGGGGCAATGCTACTATCCTTTTTTCCACACTTGTGCTTCAAAGTAGCACCATGATATAGCGAGTCTCATATATTGTGCTTCAAAGTAGCACCATGTTCTGCATATAGAGAGTCTCATATGTTGTCACTTTCATATACTAGTGGGAATTTTTCATTATAGAACTTGGCTTGTATATTCCAATGATGGGCTTCCTCAAAATTGCCCTAGGTCTTCGTGAGCAAGCAAGTTGGATGGACACCCACTTAGTTTCTTTTGTTGAGCTTTCATACATTTATAGCTCTAGTGCATCCGTTGCATGGCAATCCCTACTCACTCACATTGATATCTATTGATGGGCATCTCCATAGCCCGTTGATACGCCTAGTTGATGTGAGACTATCTTCCCCTCCTTTTTGTCTTCTCCACAACCACCATTCTATTCCACCTATAGTGCTATATCCATGTCTCATGCTCATGTATTGCGTGAAGATTGAAAAAGTTTTGAAAAATTTAGAGTATGAAACAATTGCTTGGCTTGTCATCAGGGTTGTGCATGATTTAAATACTTTGTGTGGTGAAGATGGAGCATAGCCAGACTATATGATTTTGTAGGGATAACTTTCTTTGGCCATGTTATTTTGAGAAGACATAATTGCTTTGTTAGTATATTTGAAGTATTATTATTTTTATGTCAATATAAACTTTTGTCCTGAATCTTTCTAATCTGAATATTCATACCACAATTAAGAAGATTTGTATTGAAATTATGCCAGTAGCACTCCGCATCAAAAATTCTCTTTTTATCATTTACCTACTCGAGGACGAGCAGGAATTGAGCTTGGGGATGCCTGATACGTCTCCAACGTATCTATAATTTTTGATTGCTCCATGCTATATTATCTACTGTTTTGGACTATATTGGGCTTTATTTTCCACTTTTATATCATTTTTCGGACTAACCTATTAACCGCAGGAATTAACCCTAGGGCGCGCCCCCTGCCTCGTGGGCCCCTCGGTGCTCCACCGACGTACTCCTTCCTCCTATATATATCTAAGTACCCCCAAACGATCAGAACAGGAGCCAAAAACCTAATTCCACCACCGCAACTTTTTGTATCCACGAGATCCCATCTTGGGGCCTGTTCCGGAGCTCCGCTGGAAGAGGGCCGTCATCACGGAGGGCTTCTACATCATCCTAGCCCCTCTGATGAAGTGTGAGTAGTTTACCTCAGACCTTCGGGTCCATAGTTAGTAGCTAGATGGCTTCTTCTCTCTCTTTGAATCTCAATACAAAGTTCTCCCCCTCTCTTGTGGAGATCTATTCGATGTAATCTTCTTTTTGCGGTGTGTTTGTTGATATCGATGAATTGTGGGTTTATGATCAAGTCTATCTATGAATAATATTTGAATCTTCTCTGAATTCTTTTAT
Source organism: Triticum urartu (assembly GCF_056163025.1). NCBI lineage: Eukaryota > Viridiplantae > Streptophyta > Magnoliopsida > Poales > Poaceae > Triticum > Triticum urartu. The sequence continues at coordinate 334,991,678 of NC_141879.1, read as the reverse complement.
GTATGATTGGTTATCTTTGCAAGTCTCTTCGAATTATCCGTTTGGTTTGGCCAACTAGATTGGTAGTTCTTGCCATGGGAGAAGTGCTTAGCTTTGGGTTCGATCTTGCGGTGTCCTTACCCAGTGACAGAAGGGGCAGCAAGGCACGTATTGTATCGTTTCCATCGAGGATAACAAGATGGGGTTTATTTCATATTGCATGAATTTATCTCTCTACATCATGTCATCTTGCTTAAGGCGTTACTCTGTTTATAACCTAATACTCTAGATGCATGTTGGATAGTGGTCGATTAGTGGAGTAATAGTAGTAGATGCAGAATCGTTTCGGTCTACTTGTCACGGACGTGATGCCTATATACATGATTATGCCTGATATTCTCATTACTATGCTCAATTTTATCAATTGCTCAACAGTAATTTTTTCACCCACCGTAGAATACTTATGCTCTTGAGAGAAGCCACTAGTGAAACCTATGGCCCCCGGGTCTATTCTCATCATATCAATCTCCATCACTTTAATCTTGCTTTCCTTTTTACTTTGCTTTTACTTTTTACTTTGTATCTTTATACCAAAATTACCAAAAATATTATATCTATCAGATCTCACTCTCGTAAATGACCGTGAAGGGATTGACAACCCCTAATCGCGTTGGTTGCGAGTAGCTATCGTTTTGTGCAGGTACGAGGGACTTGAGCGTGGCCTCCTACTAGATTGATACCTTGGTTCTGAAAAACTGAGGGAAATACTTACCCTACTCTGCTGCATCATCCCTTCCTCTTCGGGGAAACCAACGCAAGCTCAAGACGTAGCAGTATGTTGGTAAGGTCCGGTCATAGTCACTTGTTGAAATCTCTAAAAAGACAAATACTCCCTCCGTCCGGAAATACTTGTCATCAAAATGGATAAAAGGAAATGTATCTAGACATATTTTAGTTTTAGATACATCTCTTTTTATCCATTTTGATGACAAGTATTTTTGGACGGAGGGAGTAGAAAACAGAGTTGGTGATGATGGTGTGTGTGGCATCTTGCAATATAGGCCGTCGGATTTATATCTAACGGATAGGAAAGAAACTATGGCAATTTTGCAAAAATATACCCACATGTCTCTCCACGTTCGCAAATAAGGTCTTCCCTTGTTCAACCTTTTCTCTCACAAGATAAACTACTCATACAAATGCATCTTGAGGCTCCGTGCAAAGTATGGGCAGCTAGCTTATTTCTTTTAAAACAGTTCCTGCGATAATTGGGTTGAAGTGATATATTTTATGTCTCCCCCGAATGATTCCAGATTCACTAGTAGTAACAAAGAAAAGGTTGCCATGTTAATTAACAGAAAACAGGTGAAAACTATCACATGAGGCTGGTAAAAACAAGGCACACTAGGTTCAGCATCATCGTCACTATAGATGTGCGCGGGCGAGAAGTCTACATATCGAGGGGGCTACCGAGCGAGGCACCGGGATACAATGTTTGAGAGAGAAACCAATTGACAGATTATGATCAGATCGAGTTGTCACCCTTCTGCTGTCATTGTTGGGGGGAGGGGGGAGGGGGGAGGGAGAGAAATATGTATCGAGAGTGTGCGCGGTAGGCACAAAGGCACAGCTAGCAAGTGTGTGTGTGTGTTTTAAAGAGGAGTAGATAGATTATTATCAAGATCGATGTGCCACCCTACTCCTTCGGTGTCGGGTAGTGTGTGTGTATGTTTGAGAGAGAAGCTAGTCGATAGATTAGTATCAAGATTGAGGTGTCACCCTACTCCTTTGGTGTCGGGAAGTGTGGGTGTGTGTGCGGGGGGGGGGGGCAGTGACACTCACATATCTCTATTCTTATAAAAAAACAGAGTTGGTGATGATGGTGTTCCTGCCATCCTGCAATATAGGCCATCCGATTTATATCTGACGGACAGGAAGGAAACTATGGAAATTTTTCCAAAAGATACCCACACTCCTCTCCGCATTTGCAAATAAGGCATCCCTCGTTCATCCTTTTCCCCCACAAGATAAACTTCTCATACAAATGCATCTTGATGTTCCGTGCAATGCATGGGCATCTTGCTAGTAGGGAGAAGGAGTTTGTGTGACACATATCTAGCTATATTAAGGGATAGGTAGATAGCATATGTGTGAGGTACATTATTATACTTTGAGACATAGTGGCTGTGGGTGGGCGGAATTAAAGGGGTGGGCGTGTTAGACATACAGAGCGTGTGTGTTTCTACGTGAGAGACTTGTAGGACGGAGTAGAAAGACGAATTTAACCCTGACAGAGGGAGAGAAATACACGAAGTGCACGTGTGTGATTCCGATGCCCACAGGGAAATGAGATATGTATGCGTCTGAGAGAGATTGCACAATTCATTCACGTATCACTATCTAGCGATCGTGGACGTGCATCGCTTGAACATAAGTCAATATCTACTTTGTATCGTGGCCAAAGGTACAATATCGATTCAACGCTATAAAGATTGGACACTCACATATCACATTATTTCTATTTAAATAAACCTTTTCAGTTGTGCATGCCAAAGTTACACTGATGTTTCCTCAAACAACCAATCTAGCTATCATGTACATGCACCATTGTTACTCTTGCATTCAAATCATTAGTCTTGGATGATTTAAGTTTCTATTTTGAAGTAATATATGTAATATTCATATATGAATTCAACGGGTACGCAATTTATGAAATGGAGGCTATGTAATCATATGAGGTAACATTAAGTAGCTGACTACAATATCCATTTCTTTTTGTGCGCCTCTACACTAACACGTCAATGCATTATGTTTAAAGTAAAAAACCAATGGCACTAAATTATCTATTTACACGAGAAATACATAGGCTGAGCGTTTCATCCCTTTTTTGTGAACACGCCACTACACCCATACGATTGGCCGTGCCCGTGTGAACGTCCAAGTTATCGGCGCATCATCCTGAGTTATTGTCTTTTTTTCTAGGGTGGACTTCACACCAGTTATTAACTGCTGACGCGTGCCCCGTGTACTTAGTCTAGCATGACCTTCCCGCTAGCACGGTCCAAAATTAGTTGAAACTGGATACGAACGATCCCGCGGGCGGCAAAATCTCCCGCCTCCTTCTAAAATTTCTGCCACCTTAGTCTTTAGCATGCGAAATCCCCCTTTTGTCCTTGGTGCACGGAGACCAACAGTTACAATACCGCCCTCATCTACATGATAGGTCGGGGCTGCTTTGGTAACTTCCGCTTCCCCCACTACACGGCACTCCCATTTCCTCTCCCCCTCCCACAAAAACGACTAACTCCACAGCACCAGAGCATCTTACATCACGCCGTCCGTACTTCATCGCCCTTTCTCCCCTCCCCTCTCGAAACCCTAGACTATTCATCCACTAGCGTACCATAGGCCATTCACTGCCAGCGGCGTCCACCTCTCCGGATCTGCTTCTCCGGCTGCATCTACCCCTCCCACCTCCCCTAGAAACAAGTAGACTGCTCATCCACCACTGTACCACAGCCCATTCAGTGCCGGCCTTGTCCACGGCGCCGGATCTGCTTCGCCGGTACTCTCGTCAACCGCCGCGCATCTGCAACGGCTCATTCGTACTCCCCACCAGAGACGCTTTGTCCACACCCCCCGGAGCTGCCCCACCGAACGCCCCCTTTGACGGCCTCTGATCCTCTTCGCCGACACCTTCCTTTACCCTACCGGAGCCGCTTCGCCGACTAATGAAGCTATGTACCTAGGGTAGGGTCATGGATCTGTTCAAGATACCCTCCCCAAGGACATCCCTAAAGGTACCAGGAGCATTCGAAGAAAAATCATCATCCACTCGACCATGAAGTTATGTTCCACTCGACAATCCTGAAGACACTCGACCGTATATATAATCACTCGACTACCAGAAGATCTAGAGCCTCTCCACTCGGCAACGGTCGGGAATTAAGTCATAGCTTTAATGGTCATTATGTAACTTATTGCAGGCATTACCAGTAACGTCTGCATCTTTATGTACCTTAAACCCTTTGTAACTGAGGGCGGGAGGGGTCTGGCGAACTCTATATAAGCCACCCCCTCCTCAGGGACAGGGGTTCGCACTTTCTGTAACACACACGCATATAATCCAGTCGACTGCCCCCGGGCTCCGAGACGTAGGGTTGTTACTTCCTCCGAGAAGGGCCTGAACTCATAAAACTCCTATGTACAACTCCTCCATAGCTAAGATGTTGCCTCTACATTCCTACCCCCATTCTACTATCAGACTTAGAACCACGACAGTTGGCGCCCACCATGGGGCAGGTGTCTTAGCGACTTGTTGGAGAAGTTGCGATTTTTTCCGATCCTCATAGACACGGTTTCAGGCGGAGGTTTGGCCAAGGGCCACGAGATCCGTCTCGGTGCGCTCCTGTTCATCACCGATGACTCCATTTGGCTCCAGGAAGCGCCACTCGACGTCGAGGCGCCCCCCGTTCGCGGGGCGACGCACTTTCGCGCGTGTGTCCATGGCGTCCTCCTTCAGCAGCCGTCGACTCAGTATCGGTCAGCTCCCATGCCGACCTCCCTCCCCGCAGCCCGCCGGGGCAAACGTTCTGGGCGGTCGAGGCTTCAGCGGTGGGTGAGTGATACGTCCACTTTGCATCATGCTTTTATATCGATATTTATCGAATTATGGACTGTTATTTCACTTTATGTCACAATACTTATGGCTATTCTCTCTTATTTTACAAGGTTTACATAAGGAGGGATAATGCCGGCAGCTGGAATTCTGGGCTGGAAAAGGAGCAAATATTAGAGACCTATTCTGCGCAACTCCAAAAGTCCTGAAACTCCACGGAACATCTTAAAACAAATAAATAAAAATCCTCGCCAATGATGAAGGCCAGGGGGCCCACACCTTGCTCACGAGGGTGGGGGGCGCCCCCCCCTAGGGCGCGCCCCCTACCTCGTGGGCCCCCTGGTGGCTCTCCGACGTCCATCTTCTCATATATGAAGTCTTTCGGTGAGAAAAAAGAAGGAACTTTTCGGGACGAGACTCCGCCGCCATGAGGCGGAACCTTGGCAGATCCAATCTAGAGCTGCGACACAGCTGTTCTGCTAGGGATACTTCCCTCCGGGAGGGGGAAATCATCACCTTCGTCATCACCAACGCTCCTCTCACCAGGAGAGGGCAATCTCCATCAACATCTTCACCAGCACCATCTCATCTCCAAACCCTAGTTCATCTCTTGTATCCAATTCTTGTCTCAAAGTCCGGGATTGGTGCTAGTAGGTTGCTAGTAGTGTTGATGACTCCTTGATGTTGATGCTAGTTGATTTATTTGGTGGAAGATCATATGTTCAGATCCTATATGCATATTATTACCCCTCTAATTATGAACATGAATATGCTTTGTGAGTAATTACGTTTGTTCTTGAGGACAAGGGAGAAGTCTTGCTATTAGTAGTCATGTGAATTTGGTATTCGTTTGATATTTTGATAAGATGTATGTTGTCTAGCCTCTAGTGGTGTTATGTGAACGTCGACTACATAACACTTCACCATTATTTGGGCCTAGAGGAAGGCATTGGGAAGTAATAAGTAGATGATGGGTTGCTAGAGTGACAGAAGCATAAACCCTAGTTTATGCGTTGCTTCGTAAGGGGCTGATTTGGATCCACATGTTTCATGCTATGGTTAGGTTTACCTTAATACTTTTGTTGTAGTTGCGGATGCTTGCAATAGAGGTTAATCATAAGTGGGATGCTTGTTCAAGTAAGAACAGCACCCAAGCACCGGTCCACCCACATATCAAATTATCAAAGTATCAAACGCGAATCATATGAACGTGATGAAAACTAGCTTGATGATATTCCCATGTGTCCTCGGGAGTGCTTTTCTTATTTTCAGAGTTTGTTCCGGCTTGTCCTTTGCTACAAAAGGATTGGGCCACCTTGCTGCACTTTATTTACTTTTGTTACTTGTTGCTCGTTACAATCTATCTTATCACAAAACTATCTGTTACCACTTATTTCAGTACTTGCAGATAATACCTTGCTGAAAACCGCTTATCATTTCCTTTTGCTCCTCATTGGGTTCGACACACTTACTTATCGAAAGGACTACGATAGATCCCCTATACTTGTGGGTCATCAAGACTCTTTTCTGGCGCCGTTGCCGGGGAGGTGTAGCGCCTTTGGTAGGTGGAATTTGGTAAGGAAAAATTTATATAGTGTGCTGAAATTTACTGTCACTTGTTACTATGGAAAGTAATTCTTTGAGGGGCTTGTTCGGGGTATCTTCACCCCGTCCAGTAGAGCAAAGAGTTGCTCCTAAACCTACTGAACCTATTGAAAATGAAACTCCTTTTGAATTTCCTTCGGGTATGATGGAAAAACTACTAGCTAACGCTTTTACAGGAGATGGAACAAAGCATCCTGATGAGCACTTAATATATGTGTATGAAGTTTGTGGATTATTTAAGCTTGCAGGTATACCCGATGATGTTGCTAAGAAGAAGGTCTTCCCTTTATCTTTGAAGGGAGACGAATTGATATGGTATAGGCTATGTGATGATATGAGATCATGGGACTATAAAAGATTGAAGCTGGAATTTCATCGAAATTATTACCCTATGCATCTTGTTCATCGTGATCGCAATTATATATATGATTTCTGGCCTCGCGAATGAGAAATCAACGCTCAAGCTTGGGGGAGGCTTAAATCAATGTTATATTCATGCCCCAATCACGAGCTCTCAAGAGAAATGATTATTCAAAATTTATATGCTCGGCTTTTTGATAACAATCGCACCATGCTCGATACTTCTTGTGCTGGCTCTTTTATGATGAAGACTACTGAATTTAGATGGAATTTATTGGATAGAATTAAATGCAACTCTGAAGATTGGGACCTCGACGAAGGTAAGGAGTCAGGTATGACACCTAAGTTTGATTGTGTTAAATCTTTTATGGATACCGATATTTTCCGTAAGTTTAGCACTAAATATGGACTTGACTCTGAGATAGTAGCTTCTTTCTGTGAATCTTTTGCTACTTATGTTGATCTCCCTAAGGAGAAGTGGTTTAAATATCATCCTCCCATAGAAGTAAAAGTAGCTGCACCTATTAAAGCTGAAGAAAAGACTGTCACTTATAATGATCCTATTGTTCCTACTTCTTATATTGAGAAACCACCTTTCCCTGTTAGAATAAAGGATCATGCTAAAGCTTCAGCTATTGTTCATAAAAGAAATATTAGAACTTATACACCTCCTGAGCAAGTTAAAGTAGAACCTAATATTGCTATTGTTAAAGATCTCTTGTTTGATAATATCGATGGGCATGTTATTCAATTCGAAGGTGAAACTGCTAGAATTGGTAAACCTTGTGATAAAGATAAACATAGACCTGTGGTAGGCGTGCCTGTTATTTCTGTTAAAATAGGAGATCATTGTTATCATGGCTTATGTGATATGGGTGCAAGTGCTAGAGTTATACCGCATACTTTATACGAAGCAATTAAGAATGAAATTGCACCTGTTGAGTTAGAAGATATTGATGTTACTATTAAACTTGCCAATAGAGATACTATTTCACCAATTGGAATTGTTAGAGATGTTGAAGTCTTGTGTGGGAAAACTAAATATCCTGCTGATTTTCTTGTTCTTACTTCTCCGCAGGATAGCTTTTGTCCCATTATATTTGGTAGACCCTTCTTGAACACTGTTAATGCTACCATAGATTGCAAAAAGAATGTTGTTACTGTTGGCTTGGATGATATGGTTCATGAGTTTAATTTCTCTAAATTTAGTAAACAACATCGTGAGGAAGAATTACCTAGTAAGGATGAAGTTATTGGTCTTGCTTCTATTGCCGTACCTCCTAGTGATCCTTTAGAGCACTATTTGCTAGACCATGAAAATGATATATTCATGAATGAAAGAAGGGAAATAGATGAAGTATTCTTTAAACAAGAACCTATTCTGCAACATAATTTGCCTATTGAAATTTTAGGGGATCCTCCTCCACCCAAGGGTGATCCCGTGTTTGAGCTTAAACCATTGCCTGATAATCTTAAATATGCTTATCTTGATGAAAAGAAGATATATCCTGTTATTATTAGTACTAACCTTTCAGAGCATGAAGAAGAAAGATTATTGAAAACTCTGAATAAGCATCATGCTGCTATTGGATATACTCTTGATGATCTTAAGGGCATTAGTCCCACTCTATGTCAACATAAAATAAATTTGGAAGCAGATGCCAAACCAGTTCGTGATCCTCAACGACGTCTGAATCCTAAAATGAAAGAAGGGGTAAGAAAAGAAATACTAAAGCTTCTGGAGGCAGGTATAATCTATCCCGTTGCTGATAGTGAGTGGGTAAGTCCTGTCCATTGTGTCCCTAAGAAGGGAGGTATTACTGTTGTTCCTAATGATAAAGATGAACTGATTCCACAAAGAATTATCACAGGTTATAGGATGGTAATTGATTTCTGCAAATTAAATAAAGCTACTAAGAAAGATCATTACCCCTTACCTTTTATTGATCAAATGCTAGAAAGATTATGCAAAAATACACACTATTGCTTTCTAGATGGTTATTCTGGTTTCTCTCAAATACCTGTGTCGGCTAGAGATCAATCAAAGACTACTTTTACATGCCCTTTTGGTACTTTTGCTTATAGACGTATGCCTTTTGGTTTATGTAATGCACTTGCTACCTTTCAAAGATGCATGATGGCTATATTCTCTGACTTTTGTGAAAAGATTTGTGAGGTTTTCATGGACGACTTTTCCGTCTATGGTTCCTCTTTTGATGATTGCTTGAGCAATCTTGATCGAGTTTTGCAGAGATGTGAAGAAACTAATCTTGTCTTGAATTGGGAAAAGTGCCACTTTATGGTTAATGAAGGTATTGTCTTGGGGCATAAAGTTTCTGAAAGAGGTATTGAAGTTCATAAAGCCAAGTTTGATGCTATTCAAAAGATGCCATGTCCCAGGGACATCAAAGGTATAAGAAGTTTCCTTGGTCATGCCGGATTTTACAGGAGGTTCATTAAGGACTTCTCAAAAATTTCCCGGCCTCTGACTAATTTATTGCAAAAATATATAGCATTTGTCTTTGATGATGATTGTGTAGAAGCATTTGAAATACTTAAGAAAGCATTAGTCACTGCACCTGTTGTTCAGCCACCTGATTGGAACCTACCCTTTGAAATTATGTGTGATGCTAGTGATTATGTTGTAGGTGCTGTTCTAGGGCAAAGAGTTGATAATAAATTAAATGTTATTCATTATGCTAGTAAGACTCTAGACAATGCTCAAGGAAATTATGCTACTACTAAAAAGGAGCTTTTAGTAGTTGTATTTGCTTGTGATAAGTTCAGATCTTATATTGTTGTCTCTAAAGTAACTATTCAAACTGATCATGCTGCTATTAAATACCCTATGGAAAAGAAAGATGCTAAGCCTAGATTTATTAGATGGGTTCTCTTGCTACAAGAATTTGATTTGCATATTGTTGATAGAAAGGGAGCTGAGAACCCCGTTGAAGACAACTTGTCTAGGTTAGAAAATATTCTTGATGACCCACTACCTATTAATGATAGCTTTCCTGATGAACAATTAAATGTTATAAGTACTTCTCATAGTACTCCATGGTATGCTGATTATGCTAATTATATTGTTCCTAAGTTTATACCACCTAGCTTCACATACCAGCAAAAGAAAAAGATTTTCTATGATTTAAGACATTACTTTTGGGATGACCCACATCTTTATAAGGAAGGAGTAGATGTTGTTATTAGACGTTGTGTACCTGAGCATGAACAGGAACAGATCCTACGCAAGTGTCATTCCGAGGCTTATGGAGGACACCACGTTGGAGATAGAACTGCACAGAAGGTATTGCAATCTGGTTTTTATTGGCCTACTTTCTTCAAGGATGCCCGTAAGTTTGTCTTGTCTTGTGATGAATGTCAAAGAATTGGTAATATTAGTAGACGTCAAGAAATGCCTATGAATTATTCTCTTGTTATTGAACTGTTTGATGTTTGGGGCTTTGATTATATGGGACCTTTTCCTGCCTCTAATGGATACACACATATTTTAGTTGCTGTTGATTACGTTACTAAGTGGGTAGAAGCTATTCCAACTAGTAGTGCTGATCATAACACTTCTATTAAAATGCTTAAGGAAGTTATTTTCCTGAGGTTTGGAGTCCCTAGATATTTAATGACTGATGGTGGTTCACACTTTATTCATGGTGCTTTTCCGTAAAATGCTTGCTAAATATGATGTTAATCATAGAATTGCATCTCCTTATCACCCACAGTCTAGTGGTCAAGTAGAGTTGAGCAATAGAGAGCTAAAATTAATTTTGCAAAAGACTGTTAATAGGTCTAGAAAGAATTGGTCCAAAAAACTTGATGATGCATTTTGGGCTTATAGAACTGCATATAAAAATCCTATGGGTATGTCTCCGTATAAAATGGTCTATGGAAAAGCATGTCACTTACCTCTCGAACTAGAACATAAGGCATATTGGGCTATTAAAGAGCTTAATTATGATTTTAAACTTGACGGTGAGAAGAGGTTATTTGATATTAGCTCACTTGATGAATGAGAACCCAAGATTATGAAAATGCCAAGTTGTTTAAAAAAAGTTAAAAGATGGCATGACAAAAGGATACAAAAGCGTGATTTTAATGTAGGTGATTATGTATTGCTATACAACTCTTGTTTAAGATTTTTTGCAGGAAAACTTCTCTCTAAATGGGAAGGCCCCTATGTTATCGAAGAGGTCTATCGTTCCGGTGCCATAAAAATCAACAACTTCGAGGGCACAAATCCGAAAGTGGTAAACGATCAAAGAATCAAACATTATATCTCAGGTAATCCCATAAATGTTGAAACCAATATTATTGAAACCGTAACCCCGGAGGAATACATAAGAGACACTTTCCGGAACGTTTTAGACTCTGAAAAGGAATAGGTATGTGGTATGGTAAGTAAACCGACTCCAAAACAATTTTTAAGGCAATATTTCTCCGTTTTGGAATATTTAGAAAAATAGAAAAATAAGTAGTAGTCCGGGAAGGACACGAGGGTGGTGGGCGTGCCCTACCCCCTGGGCGCGCCCCCCTACCTCGTGAGCACCTCGTGTGCCTTCCGGACTCCGTTTTCTTGCACGTTACGTATTTTTCTCGGTAAAAATTCATTATATATTCTCCCGAAGGTTTTGACTCCCGTATCACACAAATATCCTCTGTTTTCGTTTCGAGCTGTCCCGTTGCAGATTAAATCAACATGTCTTCCCAGGATTCGGAAGGAGAAAGCTATGTGGATGATTACTTAGCAAATCCAAAGGTCTATGGAGATGTGGAACACGATGGATGGACCATGGAGGAAGAAGAGGACTATGAACCCAAGGGGAAGGAGGAGACGAGCTCAGATGAAGATGAAGCACCATTACCTCAACTTGGGGACATGCACGTGGAGTTCAAAAAGTCAAGTCTCCCTGATAGGGTAAAGAAACCCAAGTTCGAGTTTATCCCTTTTCGTCTCTTGCAGGAAAATAAGCAGGACCTATGCAAAAAGATATTAACCCTGGAGTGGGAGATTGATGATCTGAGGGATCAAAATGCCGTCCTCAAGCGCAAATTAAGGGAGAAGCCTAAGCCATCAACTAAGCCAACATCACCACCACCTTCTTCACCAACAAAGAAGGAGATATAATCACATGGGTATGGGCACTCCCCTTGGCAACTGCCAAGCTTGGGGGAGGTGCCCCGGTATCGTATCACAATCACAACTCCTATCTTTACCGTTTTTCTTAGTTCGATCCTATTAGTAGTATCTTGATCTAGTAGAATAAAGTTTATGGCATGATCTAGTTTTGAGTTTTGCTTTATGATCTCTCTATGTAATCGAGTCAGTGAGCTAAATATAATAAAGATTAGTGTTGAGTCAAGGGCTTGATTATTTTGCCATGATCTTGGGTGAATAAAAGAAAAGAGAAAAAGAATAAAAGGAAACAAAAAAGTTCATATTGATCTTATTGAGAGTAATGACTTCACATAGAAAGAGTATGATGATTAAAAGTTGTTGGGAGTTGGCAAGCATAGCTTTGGTCATTGTTGCAATTAATAGGAAGTAATAAGGAAAGAGAGGTTTTCACATATAGATATATTATCATTGACATCTTTTATGATTGGGAGCACTCATTAAAATATGACATGCTAAAGAGTTGATGTTGGACAAGGAAGACAACGTAATGAGTTATGTATTTCTTATATCTGAGATAAAGTATGTTGTCATGGATCCTCTAACTTGTTGAGCTTGCCTTTCCCCCTCATGCTAGCCAAATTCTCAGCACCAAGTAGAAATACTACTTGTGCTTCCAAATACCCTTAAACCAGTGTTGCCATGAGAGTCCACCATATCTACCTATGGATTGAGTAAGATCCTTGAAGTGAGTTGTCATCGGTGCAAAGCAATAAAAATTGCTCTAAATATGTATGATTGATTGGTGTGGGAGAAATAAGCTTTATACGATCTTGTGATGTGGAAGTAATAAAAGCAACGGACTGCATAATAAATGTTCATATCACAAGGGGCAATATAAAGTGACGTTCTTTCGCATTGAGATTTTATGCATCCAACCATAAAAGCGCACGGCAACCTCTGCTTCCCTCTGCGAAGGGCCTATCCTTTATTATTATCTTCTACCTTATGCAAGAGTCATGGTGATCTTCACCTTTTCTTTTTCATTTTATCCTTTGGCAAGCTCAGCATGTTGGAAAGAACATGATATATATATATATATAATTGGATGTAGGGGAGCATGAACCTTTATTGTTGACATTACCCTTGAGGTAAAAGGTTGTGGAGCAAAACTATAAGCCCCTATCTTTCTCTGTGTCCGATTAAAACTCCGTAACCACAAGTATTGCGTGAGTGTTAGCAATTATGGAGGACTAAATGATAGTTGAGTATGTGGACTTGCTTTTTAGCTCTGACATAGACTCTTTCAGATGTTATGATAAATTGCAATTGCTTCAATGACTAAGATTATAGTTTGTCGGAGCCCAATAAGGTTTATGATTTATACTTTTGCATTGTGAATAGATCATCACTTGAACATAAGTAATCATATGACAAAATCTACATATGTTGCTGTTATGAGAATAATCATGATGCCTTCATTTCCGTATTTTATTTTTATTGACGCCTCTACCTCTAAACATGAGGACATATTTATTGTTATCAACTTTTCACTTGAGGACAAGCGAGGTCTAAACTTGGGGGAGTTGATACGTCCATTTTGCATCATGCTTTCATATCCATATTTATCGCATTATGGACTCTTATTTCACTTTATGTCACAATACTTATGGCTATTCTCTCTTATTTTACAAGGTTTACATAAGGAGGGAGAATGCCGGTAGCTGGAATTCTGGGCTGGAAAAGGAGAAAATATTAGAGACCTATTCTGCGCAACTCCAAAAGTCCTGAAACTCCACGTAACATCTTAAAACAAATAAAGAAAAATCCTCACCAAAGATGAAGGCTAGGGGGCCCACACCCTGCTCACGAGGGTGCCCCCCCCCTAGGGCACGCCCCCCTACCTCGTGGGCCCCCTGGTGGCTCTCCGACGTCCATCTTCTCATATATGAAGTCTTTCGATGAGAAAAAAAGAAGAAGGAACTTTTCGGGACGAGACTCCGTCGCCACGAGGCGGAACCTTGGAGGATCCAATCTAGAGCTTCGGCAGAGCTGTTCTGCCGGGGATACTTCCCTCCGGGAGGGGGAAATCATCACCATCGTCATCACCAATGCTCCTCTCACCGGGAGAGGGCAATCTCCATCAACATCTTCACCAGCACCATCTCATCTCCAAACCCTAGTTCATCTCTTGTATCCAATTCTTGCCTCAAAGTCCGGGATTGGTGCTAGTAGGTTGCTAGTAGTGTTGATTACTACTTGTAGTTGATGCTAGTTGGTTTATTTGGTGGAAGATCATATGTTCAGATCCTATATGCATATTATTAGCCCTCTGATTATGAACATGAATATGCTTTGTGAGTAATTACGTTTGTTCCTGAGGACAAGGGAGAAGTCTTGCTATTAGTAGTCATGTGAATTTGGTATTCGTTTGATATTTTGATAAGATGTATGTTGTCTAGCCTCTAGTGGCGTTATGTGAACGTCGACTACATAACACTTCACCATTATTTGGGCCTAGAGGAAGGCATTGGGAAGTAATAAGTAGATGATGGGTTGCTAGAGTGACAGAAGCTTAAACCTATTTTATGCGTTGCTTCGTGAGGGGCTGATTTGGATCCACATGTTTCATGCTATGGTTAGGTTTACCTTAATACTTTTGTTGTAGTTGCGGATGCTTGCAATAGAGGTTAATCATAAGTGGGATGCTTGTTCAAGTAAGAACAGCACCCAAGCACCGGTCCACCCACATATAAAATTATCAAAGTATCGAACGCGAATCATATGAACGTGATGAAAACTAGCTTGACGATATTCCCATGTGTCCTCGGGAGCGATTTTCCTATTATAAGAGTTTGTTCCGGCTTGTCCTATGCTACAAAAGGATTGGGCCACCTTGCTGCACTTTATTTACTTTTGTTACTTGTTGCTCGTTACAATCTATCTTATCACAAAACTATCTGTTACCACTTATTTCAGTACTTGCAGAGAATACCTTGCTGAAACGCTTATCATTTCCTTCTGCTCCTCGTTGGGTTTGACACTCTTACTTATCGAAAGGACTACGATAGATCCCCTATACTTGTGGGTCATCAGTGAGGCATGCGGTGGCTCACCAATCGGCCACCCCCCAGGTAGCGGCAATCAAGCCCGACGAAACTCTCTATGGCCTGTTCGACCTGTCGACTGGGTCCGTAGAGACTGCATCCGAGTGCGATAGCAGCGACCCCGCGGCGGAAGTTTTGATGGTCAATGGACCACGTAGTCCTCCTGGCTTCACACGTGAGGACGGAGGCGATGGTGGAGGCGATTCGTCGTGTGTCCACGAAGTGTACCGGCCCGAACCCCTCTCTTCACAGAGGAGGGAGGAACATCGCCGCCGGAACATGGATACACTTCACACTCCTATCGTTGGAGAAACCCCTGAGGCTCAGGCCTTGGAGTAGGCGCGCCTAGCCATCTTGGCTGAGCGCACTCGACTGGAGAACCTCCAGCGCGCACTCGACGAGCGTGCTCCGCAGCATATCCCCGAGTCCAGTCGATGCCAACTTTTTCTGCCTCCGACTCAGGTATACTGAACCCCGATCCAGAATCTCGCAGCTGCGGCCTGAATAGCGGAGTCAATCCAACCTTCCCAGTCAGAAGCTGGTCGAGGTCTGGTGCAGATCTGGGCCTTGCTCCGTGCGGCGGGAGAGTAGAATACAGCAGTATCTCAGTAGCGGAATAGGATCCATAGCAGATCCATGGTGGAAGACATTGTCCAGTCGGCTCACAGTCCGAGATCGCCCCCGAGGCGTGAAGGACGTGGAGACCGGTGAGAGCAGTACAGAAGCCGCGAGCAGTATGATCACCGACTCGATCATGACGATCGTCGTCAAGTGCCCACGCCTCCCCCAAGGAGTGGATCGTACGTGCCTCGGCAACAGGATGACAGACGCCCTCACAGTGGTGGGTGGAGGATTCCAGTCGACCCCAGGGAACCGGGCTTTGATGCGAGATCTATTCTCGTTCAGGGTCTGGTCGGCAGAAACAGAGCTCACAGAGAAGGTCCCGATAGAGATTTTCCAACCAACAGTAGAGTGCATGTCTCAGGTCCGGAGTGCTTCAACAGAGCCATCACGGCTGCGGTGATTCCTCCCAACTTCAGGTTGGCGACTGGAGTCAGTAAGTTAACTGGAGAGTCCAAGCCTGATACTTGGCTTGAAGATTATCGTGTGGCTGTTCAGATCGGTGTTGGCAATGATGAGGTAGCCATGAAACACCTTCCATTGATGTTAGAGGGCTCAGCCAGAGCGTGGCTGAATCAGTTAGCGCCTGGTAGCATTTATACTTGGGAAGATCTTGCCCGAGTATTTGTCAGAACATTTGAAGGTACTTGCAAACGGCCGGTAGGGCTGACAGAATTACAATGTTGCGTTCAGAAACTGAATGAAACTTTGAGAGATTATATCCAGAGATGGATCACATTGCACCACATAGTGGAGAATGTGTCTGATCATCAGGCAATTTGTGCCTTTAAAGAAGGCATCAAATATCGAGAGTTGAATCTGAAATTCGGTCGGACATGAGATATGACTCTGGCTCAGATGATGGAAATTCCCACCAAGTACGCCAACGGTGAAGAAGAAGACCGACTCTGGAGTGGCAACCACAAAACAGTCGCCCATGAAACTGGAGGAGGGAACTCCAGTCGGAAGCAGAAGCGCAAAGCCGAGCCAGCCGCTCCTGGTGAAGCCTTAGCCGTGACTCCAGGAAAGTTCAAGGGGAAGCCCAAAGGGCCGTGGAACCCCAAGAAAGTAAAAGATCAAGATGGAAATGATGTGCCGGATTTACCATGCCACATTCACACCAAAAAAGATGAAGAGGATAATTTCATTTACCCCAAGCATACCACTCGATAGTGTCGACTCCTAATCCAGCAATTCTGAGAGAAGCAGCCCAAGGAAAAGGAGAAAGAAATAGACAAGGTTGAGGACGAGGAAGAGGATGATGATGGTTATCGCCACGTGAATTCCACTCTGATGATTTTCGCTGACGTTGAGAGTAAGAGTCGACTGAAAGTCATCAACGGAGAAGTGAACATGGTCGATCCGGTGACACCCAGTTATTTGAAGTGGTCCCAGACTGCCATTACATTAGACCAGTCCGATCACCCAGCGCACATAGCCACCCCTGGGAGGCAAGTGTTTGTGGTCGACCCAGTAGTCGAAGGCACCCGGTTGACTAAGGTTCTGATGGATGGTGGCAGTGGCCTGAATATACTGTATGCAGAGACGTTGAAAGGAATGGGCATTCCGATGTCCAGACTCATTGAAAGCAATATGAGTTTCCATGGAGTCATTCCCGGCAAGAAGGCTGCATTGCTCGGTCCGATCGCTCTCGATGTAGTATTCGGTGACACGGAGAATTACCGCAAAGAAAAGTTGACATTTGAAGTTGTGGATTTCCAGAGTGCCTATCATGCTATTCTAGGCAGGCCAGCTTATGCACGTTTTATGGCTCGACCAAGTTACTTGTACCTCAAATTGAAGATGCCTAGTCCCAAAGGGGTGATCACTATCACTGGTAGTCGGAAGAAGGCGGAAGAGTGCTTCTAGAAGGGCTCAAAGATCGCCGATGCATAGATGGCCGTAGTGGAATTGCAGGAATATCAAAAAATGCAGATCCGAGTGATTTGTTGCGAGCCGAGAAGCCTACCACGGATTCAGCATTCCAGTAGTCTAGCGAAACAAAGTCGATTCACATTCACCCAACGGATCCCAATGCTGCTCTGACTCACATTTCAACAGCACTCGACTCCAAATAGGAAGAAGCGCTCATCTAGTTCCTCCATGAGAACTGGGACATCTTTGCATGGAAACCTTCGGGCATGCCAGGTGTTCCCAGGGGACTGGCTGAGCATCATTTGCGAGTCGACCCAAAAGTTAAACCAGTCAAAGAACATCTTCGACAGTCCGCTGTACAGAAGAGGAAGGCAATCGGTGAAGAGGTGGCTCGGCTTCTGGTAGCTGGTTTTATCCATGAGATTTACCACTCCGAGTGGTTAGCTAATGTTGTCACGGTGCCAAAGAAGGATGACTCACTTTGCATGTGCATCGACTTCAAACATATCAATTGGGCCTGCCCGAAAGATCACTCTCCTCTCCCTCGCATTGACCAAATAGTCGACTCGACTGCGGGGTGCGAGTGTTTGTCCTTTTTGGATGCTTATTCTGGGTACCACCAGATCCGTCTATACGGACCCGACGAGATAAAAACAGCTTTCATCACCCCATTTGCATGCTTCTGTTATGTCACTATGCCATTCGGTTTGAAGAACGCTGGAGCCACATTCATGCGGATGATTCAGAAGTGCTTGCTCACTCAGATCAGTCGGAATGTGGAAGCATACATGGATGACATTGTGGTCAAGTCATGTAAAGGTTCCGACCTACTGGCTGACCTTACTGAAAACTTTGCCAACCTCAGAAGGTATGATATCAAGCTTAATCCATCAAAGTGCACATTTGGAGTACCAGGCGGAAAATTACTCGGTTTTCTCGTTTCCGAACGAGGGATCGACGCTAACCCAGAGAAAGTGGGTGCCATACTCTGGATGAAATGCCCTGTGTGTGTGCACGATGTCCAGAAGCTTACTAGTTGTTTGGCCGCCCTAAGTCGATTCATTTCTCGCCTCGGTGAAAAGGCACTGCCTCTTTACCGACTGATGAAGAAGTCAGATAAGTTCGAGTGGACTCCCAAAGCTGATGCAGCATTTGCAGAGCTTAAAGCCCTGCTTTCCACCCAGCCGGTGCTTGCTGCTCCAATCAGCAAAGAGCCTTTTGCTGCTTTACATTGCAGCCACTGGACAAGTCGTCAGTAAAGTACTTACGGTCGAGCGGGAAGAAGAAGGAAAAGCCTACAAAGTTCAGCGCCTAGTATACTATGTCTCTGAAGTTTTGACCCCATCAAAGCAAAGATATCCACATTATCAGAAGCTTGTTTATGGGATTTATATGACCATGAAGAAGGTTGCACATTACTTCTCTGATCATTCCATTACAGTCGTCAGCGACGCTCCGTTATCAGAGATTTTGAACAATAGAGATGCAACTGGTCGAGTGGCAAAGTGGGCGATTGAACTCCTTCCCTTGGATATCAAGTTCGAGGCAAAGAAATTTGTCAAGTCCCAAGCAATAGCAGATTTCCTCGCCGAGTGGATTGAACAACAACTGCCGACTCAAGTTGACTCGGAGCACTGGACCATGTTCTTTGATGGTTCCAAGATACTAAATGGTTCCGGCGCTGGGGTGGTACTGGTATCGCCCCGAGGAGACAAGCTCAGATATGTCCTCCAGATTCACTTTGATTCCTCCAATAACGAAGCAGAATATGAAGCACTCTTGTATGGGTTGCGTATGGCCATTTCACTCGGCGTCCGTCACCTCATGGTCTATGGCGACTCAGATTTAGTAGCCAATCAAGTGATGAAGGAGTGGGACGTCAGAAGCCCAGCCATGTCTGGTTACTGCAACGCGGTGAGGAAGTTAGAAAAGAAGTTTGAGGGGTTAGAGCTCCATCATGTACCCCGACTGAAAAATCAAGCAGCAGATGATTTAGCAATGATAGGCTCCAAGAGAGAAGCTATTCCCAGCAACGTGTTCCTGGAGCACATTCATGCACCTTCGGTTTAAGAAGATCCCTTCGCCGAAGAGCCCCCGCAGCCTTGGAGTGCCACCAGATCTGACTAAAGTCGAGGTTCCAGCTATGGTCGACTTAATCATGGAGGTATTGGTCATCACCCCCGACTTGACAGTGCCATACATTGCATATATCCTTAGGAAAGAGCTTCCAGAGGATAGCGGCTCGGTAGATCGTCCGTCGATCCAAGGCCTTTACTATAATAAGGGGTCAACTGTTCATAGAAAGTGCAACTGGGGTCAGCCAGAAATGCATAACACCAGAAGAAGGCCGAGTGATCCTCCACGACATCCATTCGGGGACCTGTGGCCACCATGCATCCTCTCGGACCATTGTGGCTAAAGCATACCGAGCTGGATTTTATTGGCCACAAGCAAATGAAATGGCAAAAGATATAGTCGACAGATGTGAAGGCTACCAGTTCTACTCCAACATGTCACACAAACCTGCGTCAGCCCTGAAGACCATCCCACTCGTCTGGCCCTTTTCTGTTTGGGGATTGGACATGGTTGGGCCACTGAGGACTGGTAGGAGCGGCTTCACTCATGTGCTCGTAGCAGTCGACAAGTTTACCAAATGGATCGAAGACAAGCCTATTAAGAATCTTGAAGCTAGTACTGCCGTCAGTTTCATCAGAGAGTTGATTTTCAGGTATGGGGTTCCACACAGCATCATCACTGACAACGGCTCGAACTTCGATTCCGATGAGTTTAGAACCTTCTGCGCCTCACAAGGCACACGAGTCGACTATGCTTCAGTTGCCCATCCCCAGTCGAATGGACAAGCAGAAAGAGCAAATGGCCTGATTCTCAAAGGACTGAAACCCCGACTGATGCGAGATCTCAAGCACGCAGCGGGCGCCTGGGTTAATGAACTTCCATCAGTTCTCTGGGGATTGAGGACAACTCCTAATAGGTTGACTAGTCGAACTCCATTTTTCTTGGTCTACGGAGCTGAAGCTGTTCTCCCGAGCGACTTGCTTCATAATGCACCATGAGTTGAGCTTTTCTCTGAAGATAAAGGAGAACAAGCTCGGCAAGACGTAGTCGACCTCCTAGAGGAGGAAAGAGAGATGGCCTTGATCCGGTCGACCATTTATCAACAAGACTTGCGTCGATTCCACGCTAGACACGTGAAAGGTCGAGCCTTTCAAGAGGGAGACTTGGTTCTTCGAGTGGATCAACAGAAACCACACTAGCTCGCCCCAGCTTGGGAAGGTCCCTTCATTGTCACCAGAGTGCTCCACAATGGAGCATACCACCGTTACAGTGTCGAGCATAAGAAGGACGAGCCACGGGCTTGGAACGCGGAGCTGCTTCGCCCCTTTTATACTTAAGCACTCGTTCGAATAAAATGTAATAAGAAATACCTTTTTAATTTATTCATCAAAGACAAGAGCTTTACAGTCTTCTCCTACGATTGTTGTTGTTTTTATTTACCTCTGAAATCCCCCATTGGGTGGGCTTAGCCGCGAATCCGTTTCGCCTAAGATCGAAAGAAAGTCCTACCGAGTGATGAGCAAGCCTCTCACTTGGGGGCTTAGCCGCGAATCCATTTCGCCTAAGATCAAAAAAAATCCTACCGAGTGATGAGCAAGCCTCTCACTCGGGGGCTTAGCTGCGAATCTGTTTCGCCTATGTTCGAAAGAAAATCCTACCGAGTGATGAGCAAGCCTCTCACTCAGGGGCTTAGCTGCGAATCCATTTCGCCTAAGATCGAAAGAAAATCCTACCGAGTGATGATCAAGCCTCTCACTCGGGGGCTTAGCCGCGAATCCGTTTCGCCTAAGTTCGAAAGAAAATCCTACCGAGCGATGAGCAAGCCTCTCACTCGGGGGCTTAGCTGCAGTCCAGTACTCGCCTAAGTTTGTAAAATCCTACCGAGTGGTGAGCAAGTTTCTCACTCGGGGGCTTAGCTGTAGTCCAGTACTCACCTAAGTTTGTGAAATCCTACCGAGTGGTTAGCAAGCCTCTCACTCGGGGGCTTAGCTGTAGTCCAGTACTTGCCTAGTTTGTAAAATCCTACCGAGTGGTGAGCAATCCTCCCACTCGGGGGCTTAGCTGTAGTCCAGTACTCGCCTAAGTTTGTAAAATCCTACCGAGTGGTGAGCAATCCTCCCACTCAGGGGCTTAGCTGCAGTCCAGTACTCGCCTAAGTTTGTAAAATCCTACCGATTGGTGAGCAATCTTCCCACTCGGGGGCTTAGCTGTAGTCCAGTACTCGCCTAAGTTTGTAAAATCATACCGAGTGGTGAGCAAGTCTCTCACTCGGGGGCTTAGCTGCAGTCCAGTACTCGCCTAAGTTTGTAAAATCCTACCGAGTGCTGAGCAATCCTCCCACTCGGGGGCTTAGCTGCAGTCTAGTACTCGCCTAAGTTTGTAAAATCCTACCGAGTGGTGAGCAATCCTCCCACTCGGGGGCTTAGCTGCAGTCCAGTACTCGCCTAAGTTTGTAAAATCCTATTGAGTGGTGAGCAATCCTCCCACTCAGGGGCTTAGCTGCAGTCCAGTACTCGCCTAAGTTTGTAAAATCCTACCGAGTGGTGAGCAATCCTCCCACTCGGGGGCTTAGCTGCAGTCCAGTACTCGCCTAAGTTTGTAAAATCCTACCGAGTGGTGAGCAATCCTCCCACTCGGGGCCTTAGCTGCAGTCCAATACTCTCCTAAGTTTGTAAAATCCATTCCCTAAGAACTGCACCACAAGTACAACATACGCTCCATCTCTACCCGCAAGGATGACGAGGTGCAGGTCGATCGCGGCCCTCTTCTCCAAGCTACGCCACAAATACAACATGCACTCCACCCTTGTCTGCAAGGACGATGAGGCGGAGGTCGACCGCAACCCTCTTCTCCGAGCTACGCCACAAATACAACGTGCACTCCTCCCTTGTCTGCAAGGACGACGAGGCGCAGGTCGACTGCAACCTGCTCCTTCGAGCTACACCACCAATACAACATGCGTTTCATCCTTGTCCGCAAAGACGACAAGGCGCAGTTCGATTGAAGTCACTCCAAGTAGGGACCAGATCCTAAAGGCAATCACAAGCATAATCAAAAGCAGTTCGGATAAATCCTAAAGTTCCAAGCAATAAATCAAAATTATTCGAGCATCAAGCTCGAAGGAGTTTAATTGTTATGGCAACCACTTGGCATTCCGAGGCAAATTTAAGACAGGTTTAAATCTCATAGTTTGTTCACTTGGTAGGAGGAGGGTTGGCGGGTTCGACGAATTCGTCCAAGTCGATTCCATCTGCGATCCGAGTGGCAGCAGCGATGAAAGTCTCCATAAAGGAATGGAAGTCATGCCTTTTGGTGTTGGCGACCTTGATCGCCGCCAGCTTTTCTTCACGAGCTTCCTTGAAGTGGACTCTTAACAAGGACAACGCCACGTCAGCACCACACCGGGCAGAGGACTTCTTCCATTCTTGCACTCGACCAGGAACCTCGTTGAGCCGACCATCAGATATTCCAGGTCATTTTGAAGCATTGCCCTTGGCCAGAGTGATGAGTCGATCCGTGAAACTGCCACCTTCAGACGTGCGAGGTAACTTGTGACGCTGGCGACATGGGATTCCAGTCGAAGCACGTTCATGGCAGTTTCATTGCAAAACGGAGAAACGATAGGGTCCAGACCTGTCTCGATCCTTCCAGTTTCCTTGTCAAAGTTTTGGCAGAATTCTGCAGTCAAAGAGTTAGTGAGTCGACTGGACGGGATTAACTCGCAAGCAGCAAAGCAGTCGGATTAAAAGGAGTACCTTCCAGCATAAGATAGAGCTTCTTAGCAAGAGTTCTCAGATAAGCTTCCGTGTCATTTCTCTTACGGACCGCAGACTCCAGCTTCTCATTCAGGGAAATCTTGTCCTTCCTCACACGACTCACTTCTCGGTTAGACTCATTGAGACAAGACTTCAGCTTGTTCACCTCCTCTTCCAACGCTCCGACTGAAGCCAGCTTCTGGTCTGCAAGGGCAATCTTATCTTGGGCTTCCTTCTGCGCAGCTACAAGGTCCAAGTCCTTCTTCTCCAGAGCCAACCTCATTTTCTCTGCAAAAGAAGCAATCGGATCAAACAAGAGATCGAAGGAATATCTTAAGAGACGATCGACGTGAACAGTCGACAGGCAGTTACCTTCCATACCAGCAGCTTCATCTTGAGCTTTCTTCAACTTCTGTTGGGCCAACTCCAAGTCGAGGTTGAGTTGCCTCTACTTCTCCTCAAATTCAGCAAAGTTAGAAATAAGAGTACAAGATTTCTACAGGAGGTAAAAGATGTGTCAAACGACAAGATCAAAGGTTATTTACTTCCGAGTGAATGAAACTTAAAAGTATACTCAAACCTCGGCCGACTGCCCACATTCGACTGCGGTGTCAGGGACTACACCCAGCGGGTGCACTTGGCGTGCCCCCACTGATTCAGACCCAACTCGACCGGTCCGCCCAGGTCGAGTAAAAAAAGAATAGAAAAAGAACTATTCAGACCCCGGCCAACTGCCAGCAGTTGACCGCGGTCTCGGGGACTACACCCAGTGGGTGCACTTGACGTGCCCCCACTGGTTCAGATCTCATTCGACCGGTCCGCCCGGGTCGAGTGGAAGAAAAGAAAAAAACTCAGACCGCAGTCGACTGACCGCAGTCGACTGCGGTCTTGGGGACTACACCTAGTGGGTGCACTTAGCGTGCCCCCACCGGTTCAGATCCCACTCACCCAGGCCGAGTGGAAGAGCGCAAATACCAAAGACAACAATACACCCAGTGGGTGTGCAGATTCGACGCAAACAATAAGAGATTGTATGGAAGAAAATATTTCAGGTAGCATATCCTAATAGAACAAGGTCAGTCGAAAGTTTACTTACCTAGACATTGGCCCGGAGAGCAGCGCTGGCGTCGTAAGTAGCCTGGCTATTCTCGTGCACTGTCTTCATCCGCTCCATCATCATGTTAGCCTGACGGATGGCTTCCGTAGCCGCGTCCGACTGGTTTTCCGGAACATGGTAGTTGGTGAAGAAGGGGGTAGACGACCCAGGTGCGGTAGCTTGGAGCTCCGAAGCGTGAGGTTGGACGATTGAAGGAAACACTGGTACAATCGACCATGCAGGGCGCTCACTCGACAATGGTACAGCGAAAGTTACAGAGGCCCCGCCTGCGTCTTCAGACTACCGGACGGTTGGTGTTGTCGTCGATCCCTGCTGAGACGTCTTGCCAGATGCTACCTTTTTGTTCTTTTTGGGCCCAGGGGCTACATCTTCATCATCATCTGGAAGATCGATGACGTTGGGTGGAGTTGCAGAGAAATCAGTCGACCCCAAGTGAATCGCTAGAATTCAATCGACCAAGTAATCAAAGAACAAGATCATAAGGGTTTTTACCTGGGTTGGAGGTAACCGCGTCCTCCATCTCCTCGTCTCGATATTGGTAAGAAGAAGTTCCAGATGTAGCATCACTTCAAATGTCAACATTCAGTCTGTTATGTTCTGTTGCTCGAGTCAACCAAAAGAACGGATCAGATGATTACCCACAGATGGTAGGGACGGTCACTTTTACTCTGGGCAAAGCCTTCGGTGGTTTAGAAGAGGTGGATTTCGATGCTTTGGGCGCAGGAGGCGGCATAGTCTTGAGCTATTTAGATACCTTCTTAGTCGGCACTGGGGAAGACGTCCGAGGGCGCTTCGAAGAATGCCCAGTCGG
Organism: Triticum urartu; assembly: GCF_056163025.1. NCBI lineage: Eukaryota > Viridiplantae > Streptophyta > Magnoliopsida > Poales > Poaceae > Triticum > Triticum urartu. Next base: position 334,966,629 of record NC_141879.1, on the reverse strand, counting down.
TGCGGCCGCCAGGACCGGGGTGCTCGCCGAGTCCTGAGCGTGCTTGGACCTCCTCTCTCTGCGAGAAGGCGAGTCGACTTCTTCGTCATCACTCGAGTCATCGCTCTCCTCGTCCTCCTCTGCATCCGAGTGCCACTCGCCACTCTCGCCCCCGCTCTCCCCTTCCTCGACGTCTTGCTCCTGCACTCCATTGGGCATCGAGTACATATCAATGAGAGCCTGAAAAGACAATGAACGAAAGAAATACAGTCGACCATCAACAAGGTGTTACATAGTGAATCGGGAAGATACTTGACAATGCAGAATCATACATGTTCCTGCTGGCGCGAATGGTCGAATGGAATCACCCTCCTAGACCCCCGGGGATTATCTTTGTTGCTGGTGATTCCTCTCAGCCATTTCTCCACTATGTCTTCACTAACGTCCTCTGGGTGGATCTGAGTGGAGTCCTCGAGTCCCGAGTATATCCACATCGGATGGTCATGGGCTTGGAGTGGTTGGATGTGTCGACTGAGAAAGACCTCCAGCAGGTCCATTCCAGTCACCCCGTCGCAGACAAGTTGGACGACCCACTCGACCTACGCCTTCACCCGCGCTTTCTCTTCCGGGATCACCCTCAAGGAGGAGGGCTTCTCCAGTCGAGCCAAGGAAAAGGGGGGAAGTCCAGTCGACTAATGCGGGGTCGGCTGGTCCTTACAGTAAAACCAGGTCGACTGCCAGCCCCGGACCGAGTCGGGAAGGATCATAGCTGGGAAGGTGCTCTTGTTCCTCATTTGGATTCCATGGCCCCCGCACATCTGGATCACGTGCGTCCTCTCGTCACTCGGGTTGGCCTTATTGACCGACTGGGAGCGGCAGGTGAATATGTGCTTGAAGAGACCAAGTGCGGTCGACAACCCAAGAAATTTTTGCACATTGACACAAAGGTAGCAAGATACACTATGGTGTTTGGAGTGAAGTGGTGGAGTTGAGCCTCGAAGAAGTTCAAAAAACCACGAAAGAAAGGATGGGGAGGCAAAGAGAACCCGTGGTCGACATGAGTGGCGAGGAGAACGCACTCACCCTCCAGCGGCCGCGGCTCGGTCTCGTTCCCCGAGAGCCGTGCCGATTCGTGGGGGATTAATCCCCCCTCAACCAGGTCATCGAGGTCGTCTTGGCTGATCGTCGAGCGGATCCAATCGCCCTGGATCCAGCCTGGCGGCAGGCCGGACCTTGATGAGGATCCACCCCGGCTGGTCCTCTTTCATTACGCCTTCGTGGTTGCCTTCTTCGCGCGCTCCAATGCCACCGTCTTCTCCTTTCCCATGGCGGCGGATCGAGTCCGAGCGAGGCTACGACGCCGAGAGCGGAAGCGGGCGCAGCGGAGAAAACTGAGGAAGAAGAAAGAGAATGAAGGCGCACTGTTCAAAAGCCTGGTACGGTGCCTTTTATAAGGTCACTTCCGAGTGACTGACTTGTAGGCCCGGATGATCTTATCAAATCCCGCAACAGTCGCGTGCGCGATATGTGGCGAAAAAGGTGGTGTGAGAATCGAGGTGACCTGTCTAATCCGTCCCGATTACCACGGCCTCGCCCGTCCGGCGCGCTTCCCAAAATTTGAATACCGCGAAATCCGCGGACAGCAGAACAACTTGTCAGACAGAAGACATCCTCCGCATCATCATTCGGAACTCTTCCGTAAAAGTTCACTCGACAAAAACTAAGAATGGACCAAGGCGACTAAAAAAGAAGTTGGTGTCATCCCCTCAGTTCATTGATCGAGAGCAAGATATACTCATAGCACGAAAAATGAGTCAGAAATGTTCTCAACTCCTTCCTCACTGAAACCCTGATCCATTCGGGGGTAATGATGAAGCTATGTACCTAGGGTAGGGTCATGGATCTATTCAAGATACCCTCCCCAAGGACATCCCTAAAGGTACCAGGAGCATTCGAAGAAAAATCATCATCCACTCGACCATGAAGTTATGTTCCACTCGATAATCCTGAAGACACTCGACCGTATAGATAATCACTCGACTACCAGAAGATCTAGAGCCTCTCCACTCCGCAATGGTCGGGAATTAAGTCATAGCTTTAATGGTCATTATGTATCTTTATTGCAGGCGTTACCAGTAACGTCTCCATCTTTATGTACCTTAAACCCTTTGTAACTGAGGGTGGGAGGGGTCTGGCGAACTCTATATAAGCCACACCCCCTCCTCAGGGACAGGGGTTCGCACTTTCTGTAACACACACGCATATAATCCAGTCGACCGCCCCCGGGCTCCGAGACGTAGGGTTGTTACTTCCTCTGAGAAGGGCCTGAACTCGTAAAACTCCTGTGTACAACTCCTCCATAGCTAGATCTTTCCTCTACATTCCTACCCCCGTTCTACTGTCAGACTTAGAACCACGACACCGACACCTTCCTCAACCCTACCGGAGCCGCTTCACCGACACCATCGTCAACCCTACCGGAGTAGCTTCGCCTATACCATTCTCAACCCTACCGGGGCCGCTTTGCCAACTCACAAGTCCACGGCCTCAGATCCGCTTCCTCGCACCCTCATCCAACCTACCGGAGCAGCTTTTGACGCCCCATCCACGGCCGCAGATCCGCATCGTTGACACCACCCTTAACCCAACCACCGGAGCAACTTCTGACGCCCCGTCCACGGCCGCAGATCTGCATTATCGACAGCATCCTTAACCCAACCATCGGAGCAGCTTCTGACGCCCCGTCCACGGCCGCAGATCCGCGTCGTCGACACCATCCTTAACCCAACCACCAGAGCAGCTTCACCTACTCCCTCGTCCACGGCCACAGATCCACTTCGCCCACACCGTAGTCCACCCTACCGGAGCTGCTCGACAAACACCCTACTCGACGGTTCTAGATCTCCATATCGGACCCCAACAGCCAGCGCAGCGTCATCACCCTCGACGTTTCTAACCTGATTCCCACCGTGTGGAGAGATGCCAAGTACCCGCCACAGCCTAGGTACTTGTCACCTTTAAACCCGTCCAGCATCACCTTCCTGATGTACTTAAAATATACTAACCAGTCGTTGCTACCTGTTATGCAGCTGGCAAAAACTACAAGGACGATGTTTCTTCTGGATCTAACAGCTTCGCCAACCAAGATCCTGGACTGAGGCGTTGCTATGATCTTGTAAGCGCGTCTCTCTCTCTCTCTTGTATTGTTCTGTGCCTACCAGCGTGCTTTGCTAGGATTTTCGACCAGTAATCCCTATGTGCAGAAAATGATTTCTACTACTGGCTGCTAAATTAGATATGTAGATGTCATACATGATACTACCTCGTACCTCCGTTCCTAAATATAAGTCTTTCTAGAGATTCCACTATAGGCTACATACGGAGCAAAATGAGTGAATCTACACTCGAAAATGCATCTATATACATCTGTATGTGGTCCATACTGGAATCTCTACAAAGACATATATTTAGGAACAGGAGCAGTACATTACACAAAATCGTAGGTGGCATGTAGGAATTCCAGTGCACTACATTAGCCTCCCTTAGAGTGCCTGCTAGTCTAGCATACAGAGTCATGGCTAGTTTATGGTACGCACACAATCGTTAATTGGTGGTTTAAATATGCGCAAGGGATATGCAATGTTTTATCATGTAGAGATGTCTGAAATTAGCCGTGTCAACTTGCAGATAGGGTTACACAATGAAAAAGTACAAGATGTATCTGGCAATTTCATGGAACATCGCAAAAAAAGGAGAGGCAGCGGTGAGCCTATACAGTGTGCTATGGTATGTAACTCCTCCATTGCAATCATCGTGACATGTTATTTGTATGCCAGTTCTATTAGCCAAGTTTCTTAGGGACAGTTATTATGAGTTATCCTAAGAAAATAAGCACCTGTGAATATAAGCTCCATGTAATAAGCCAACCAGTTCTTTTCATTGCGTTTTCAGCTTATCTTTGGTATGATCAGTGGAAAGTCTAGATTGCATTATATTATTTTCATTTTGCTGCCCAAATGGAAATTAATTTGACTTGCAAACATCACAAATTGAACCCAGTGTAGTAATTAATATGATAGGAAAACAGACCATCACTATTTGCTCAAAATGCAAATACGAAGATACCATCTACTTGGCACAATCTACTTTGGTCAATGTTTTCCATGGAGATCCCATTGCCTAATGTAAACGAAGAACGCATGACCCACATTTAAATTAAGAACAATTATTTATTGAAATTCGATGGTCCAAGTGGCTGGTTATTATCGTATAGCAGCACCACCTGAAAGCATCATATAGCAGCAGCAGCTCATAGCAACTCATCATATAGCAGCAACAGTCTGCAATTCATCATATACCAGCAGCTACTCATAGCAATTCATCATATAGAAGCAGCAGGAGAAGCTCATAGCAAATTCATCATATAGCAGCATCAGGAGCAGCTCATAGCAATTCATCATATAGTAGCAAGAGGAGCAGCTTGTAGCAACTCATCATATAGCAGCAGCAGCTCATAGCATTCATCATATAGCAGCAGCAGCAGCTCATAGCAACTCATCATACAGCAGCAGCAGCTCATAGCAATTCATCATATAGCAGCAGCAAGAGCAGCTCATAGTAATGCATCATATAGTAGCAGCAGAAGCAGCTCATAGCAATTCATCGTATAGTGGATCAGAATGAAAATTTGGCAAAAAAATCAGAGGAGATCCTCACCTTGTTGGATGAGCTCATCCTTCAACAGCACCTCAAGGCCATGGCCTGGGAGGAGGGGAGGGGGAATAAGGTGCCTTCTGCCGCAGTGTGGCATCAGCCGTAGTTGTGCAGCGCCCGTCGGAGTAGTGCGTTGGACGAACCACAGTGGAGCAGCTGCTGGAGACCATGAGAATGAGGGGCGGCGCCAGAGGGAGGAGCAGTCAGGGAGATTTTCCCCTACCGCTGGCCATGTAGCCTAGCTGGACATAGCATCATCGAGGACCAGACCAGATGGGACCAGTGGCGACGGCTCGCTGGAGGAACCCTAGTGCTGCAGGCAGGGGATCGAGGTAGAGGGAAAGGGGAGAGGAGATGCAAGCGGGCAGGGCAATGAATGCTAGCGTGTTTGTTTTTAGTTGAGGGTCAGGTGTGACACGGGCGTCAGGCAGACAACAGAGTCATTTCACTATTCCCCTTCCCTTCAATTTTTAGTGAGGTTCTACCCGAAACACCCCCCTCAAAAGGCCATAACTCAAAAATGACTTCTTTACATCTTTTATGGCTTATTTTGACAATATGCCCTGAAAAAGCAGAATCGAACTGGCCCTTAACCTGCAATTCAATTGTGCGTGCAATGATGAATCACTCCTGCCTGCTATCTGTACATTTAGGCACCATCATACATGGCATAACCTAATACATGTGCATTCCATTGTAGAATTTGGAATATGCAATGTTTATGTTAGTTCATACATTGCACATGATGTTTAAATGCCCCTTAAATCTGGCCAGTCAAGTGATGGTCTTTAAGCCTCCTCCTTTGCTTCTATTCTTGATATGTAAGATTTGCTCACACATCTATTCAATTGCTTGTTTGCATCAGCCAGCCATACTAGGGATGTTTGCTTTGATTACTTGCTATTCTTGACCCAACACTCTAACAGAGCTAGTCAAAGATTTAAACACTAAGGGCTGCTGTAGTGGATCCTTTTAACGCATAGGTGACATAAAGGTTTGGCTGTACACTACAGTAGGCTCTCCAAGAGTACCTGGAGATACAGTTCGAAGGTATGCCTAGTTTTTACATAGTGCAGACATAGTAAATGCTCATTTCATTGTGTGCAAGTGCAAGAGATGCGGCATGTTTCACTATGTGGTGTTGTTTTGTTATAATCTCATTCTTTTGTGTCACAGACTGGAAAGTATGCATATTATCTTCCAAGGAGACGAGTAACTAGTTTGTGTCACCTTGCAGAGGGGGTGCAATGAAGATAAGATTGAGGATTTCCAAGTACAAGATGTTAGGAAGGAGCCTTGCAAGAGAAGTAGGAGCTGCGCTAAGCCTCTTCAACCTGCTAAGGTAAGTCACTGTATGCAACTCAACAGTTCAATTCCTTGTTTGTTTCAGGCATAGTTAATTTTCTCTTTTCAATTGCTTTATTTCTCCTCAGTTAATGAGATGCCCAAACAATCATGCCTGATGTTCGGTACTTGTATCACTATTAGTTGACATAATTAAAGGCCTTACCATTTAATTACCCTGCCGAAGTGTGCCTGAAGCTTTGAAGTCTATTAACCAACTATTATTGCATGAGGCTCACAATCTAGTTTATACTATGCTAATGATTGCATAGTTTCGCCTATTGTAGTATGTTTGTATGAAACCCTCTGTTGTTCATTATGCTCCCTAAGACTTTAATTGAGGCACAGAATGGCCAACTGCTTGCTTAATTATATGCAACGTGCTGTCTAAATTTGTAACTTGTCTGTGTTTTCGATTGGGCCCCAACATCATGCTCCTCTGGTGAGCTAAGAGGGATTTCTGTATGCATGCTGCACGGACTATCTTTTTTATAATTTTTAAAATATCGCTTGCTTATGCTTCATGACGTGTAACATTTTTTTAAAGTGACGTGTAACATTATTGTTAGTCCTGTTTTGCCATGTAGTACAAAATAGTGTCTTGTTCGCATCACTGTTGTAACTATATTTTTGCCCTAGTCATGTGTACTGACAGAAACATTTCAGGATGAAGTGACATCAACACAAAGATCTGCGAGCAGTGCGGCATGGCCGTTACCGAATGATTATGGATTGGAATTGGAATGTGCTGATATTCTCGAGCATCAACTAGAGGTGGCAAGACAACGTGTACATGATTGTCAACGTATAATCAACAATTTGAGACTGGACATGCAGGTATTAGATGCAGGATTCAAAAAAATGAAACAAGACACTGAGGTAACCATGAAGGAATTGGAGATTTTGCAGACTAAAGTTTGTGCTATCTGAATCCGGCCAATCCTATTTTCTGAAGAGATTATAGTTCAAATGGAGTTAAGTTGATGCGTGTCCATGATGTATGAGCTGTATTTGCCCAGTGTACGTAATTTTCTATTTGTGTATGCTTTATTATCACCTATGCTGAACCATAATGCCAAGTGGGTATAATCGGCTGTAATTTCTTTATTGTATAGTGTAGGATTATTCTACCTTTCTATGCCTTGATCTCTTTGTTGTATAGTGTATGCTTTTTAGAGGTGATAGTATTGAGTAGGATAATTCTTTGAATAGGCTATATTGTTCAAACGGGGCCCAACTCGCCTGACCATGGCCCCTCACGGGCCGTCGGATCCATGGGCCTTCTACGTCTCGTAGGATCCATGGTCCTTCTACGTCTCGTAGGATACATGGGCCTTCTACGTCTGGTACGATCCATGGGCCGCTGACTCATTTATGGGTCTTGTACGGGCCTTTAATGGGCCGTAGACGGGCCTTTAATGGAAATCGTATGTTTTATGGGTTGACCATAAAGGGCCGTTAATAGGCCGTATTTAGTGATGCTACGAAAATGGCCCAACAGACTAACGGTCCACAAACGGGCCGACTGTAACGACGTGCTGAATTTGGCCCACAAGCAGAAAATGCCAGTGACGGGCCGTAAGTAACCGAATGCTGCAAATGAGCCCAAGAATAAATGGGCCCTTAGAAGGCCGAAAGTTAACTTGGGCTGGAAATGGCCCAACGGAATAACGGGCCGTTAATGGGTATAAAGTGATACACTGTTCATTACGGGCCAGTTTCACCACGGGCCGTTGATGGGTGTAAAGTAATACACTGTTCATTACGGGCCAGTTTCAGCACAGGCCGCTAATGGGCCAAGAGTTACAAAGGGCCTCATATGGGCCGAAAGACGTCATGGGCTATACATGGGCCAGAAGTGAAAACGGGTTGGAATCATATTCAATGGCCCAGATGACACTACTGGGACTAATTCGGATAGGGTGTAACGGGCCTTGGGTTAGCGGGCTGTAAATGGGCTATATGTGAACAGGACGTTAAAAGGCTTTCCATGGGCCGGCCCGCCAGCTTTTGACCAAGTTAAACGGGCCGACCTTTTCACAGGAATGGGACACTGTTGGGCCGTGCCACGTGTCGACGTATCATATGCGCCTTCTGTCCAGTGAGTGGATGATATCTATCCCAAGGATGAGGCAACACGTGTTTCCTCTAGCCAATGATGATTTTACACGTGGAAAATCCCCATTGGTCGGGGCTATTAACGGGTTATCGGATCCAAAACCTGACCCGATAGCTTAACGGTGTTCCATTACGGTGGATGCCACGTGTCGGTCACCCTTGACGAAAGCACTTCTGTGACGCGCGATTTATCGTCATGGAAGTGGACACTTCCGTGATGATAATTTTGGTAATGTAATGGAACAATTCTACGACAGCACAGGTATGACTATCTTGATTCTGTCATAAATTTGTCATGGATGTACATGCATGACAAAAAATGCGACCTACTGTCACAAACACGTATCATCACGAAAGTGTATTTTTTGTAGTGTGTCGTTTGCATTCATTATTGTTAGTTTACATTGGGTATGACTTGACTGGATCTCTTTTACCATGTATTACAATGTCTAGTCGGTCCTTGATCTTTAAAGGTGCTCTGCATTTATGTTGTGCGGTCTCAGAAAGGGCTAGCGAGATACCATCTTGTTATATCATATTACGATTGTTTTGAGAAAGTGTTGTCATCCGAGATTTATTATCATTGCTCGATAGTTGATTATGCCATTGATATGAGTAAACTTGGGACCTAAGCGTTATTGTGAATGTGGTTAGTTATAATCCTTGCTGAAAACTTGAATGTCATGTTCACATGCTTGCAATTCTATTTTCTGATCCCTTTTGGCTCAAGGTCACTAAGGGACTTTTGTTAAGTGCTTTGAGTAGCTTCATGCCATGCCTTTCTTTGCCATGTTAAGTTCCTGTAGCATGTAGTTTTCATGCTCTAAAGTGTGCTTCCTGATAATAAATTCCAGACTTGTGTTAATTTCACCAAGTCTGAAACCTGTTGTCATTTGCACTTTTGCCATGCTTGTTTGAACCTGTTAGTAGATGAATTAGCCGCAGCTCAGTGTTCATCTTTTGTCAAGCTTCATGAGTGGATCTCTGCCATGTATTTTGTTGCCATGTTTGAGTGTTGTAGCATATTTATCTTGATGCATTTAGTTGGTCACTTACTGTTTATCACAGACCGGTGCCATATTTGTTTTGCTTGCCATTTCTAACCCGTGCATCCGATTCCGGTGATCTTTATATCAATTTCAACCGAAATCACCTCACCTTTCCAGTGGCACTCTTGGATTTCCAATTTGTGGCCAGGTTCAATCATTCCTTGTCAATCATGCGTATGCATCACATACCACGTCCCGCATATCATACCATGTTCATGTGTTGGTTGTTTACTATGTTGTGTGCTTCTTTCCGGTGTTTGCTTCTTCGGGTTGGTTCCGATAACGTCGCGTTTGTGAGGACCCGTTCGACTACGTCCGTTTGTCTTCTTCATGGACTCGTTCTTCTTCCTTGCTAGATTTCAGGCAAGATGACCATACCCTCGAAATCACTTCTATCTTTGCTTGCTAGATGCTCGCTCTTTTGCTATGCCTATGCCGCGATACCTACCACTTGCTTATCTTGCCTCCTATATTGTTGGGCCAAGCCTCTAACCCACCTTGTCCTAGCAAACCGTTGTTTGGCTATGTTACTGCTTTTCTCAGCCCCTCTTATTGCGTTGTTAGTTGCAGGTGAAGATTGGAGCATGTTCCATGTTTGGAACATGGATATTTTGTTGGGATATCACAATATATCTTATTTAATTAATGCGTCTATATACTTGGTAAAGGGTGGAAGGTTCGGCCTTATGCTTGGTGTTCTGTTCCACTCTTGCCGCCCTAGTTTCCATCATATCGGTGTTATGTTCCCGGATTTTGCGTTCCTTACGAGGTTGGGTTATAATGGGAACCCCTTGACAGTTCGCCTTGAATAAAACTCCTCCAGCAATGCCCAACCTTGGTTTTACCATTTTCCACCTAGCCTTTTTTCCCTTGGGAGTCGCGCTCCTGAGTGTCATCATTATTTTAACCCCCCTGGGCCAGTGCTCCTCTGAGTGTTGGTCCGACCGAGTAGACTACAGGGCCACCTCGGGGCAACTTGAGGGTTGGTTTTACTCGTAGGATGTCTCATCTGAGTGTGCCCTGAGAACGAGATATGTGCAGCTCCTATCGGGATTTGTCGGCACATTCGGGCGGTGTTGCTGGACTTGTTTTACCATTGTCGAAATGTCTTGTAACCTGGATGCCGAGTCTGATCGAAATGTCTTGGGAGAAGGAATATCCTTCGTTAACCGTGAGAGCTTGTGATGGGCTAAGTTGGGACACCCCTGCGGGGATTTGAACTTTTGAAAGCCGTGCCAGCGGTTATGGGCAAATAGGAATTTGTTAATGTCCAGTTGTAGAAAACCTGAAGTTGATCTTAAATAAAATACATCAACCGCGTGTGTAACCGTGATGGTCTCTTTCCGGCGGAGTCCGGGAAGCGAACACGGTGTTGGAGTTATGTTTGACGTAGGTTGTTCTAGGATCACTTCTTGATCATAGTTGTTTTCGACCGTGCTTTTGCCTTCTCTTCTCGCTCTCTTTTGCGAATAGGTTAGCCACCATATATGCTAGTCGCTTGCTGCAACTCCACATCATACCTTTACCTTACCCATGAGCTTAAATAGTCTTGATCGCGAGGGTGTGAGATTGCTGAGTCCCTGTGACTCATAGATACTTCCAAAACCAGTTTGTAGGTGCCGATGTTACCGAGCAGGTGACGTAACCAAGCTCAAGGAGGAGCTCGATGAAGATCTTGTCCTTTGTGTTGTTCCATTTTCATTTTGATCAATAGTGGAGCCCAGTCGGGACGATTGGGGATCTGTGTAGCATTTGGGTAGTCTTCTTTTATTTTGGTTCTGTAGCAGGACCTTGATTATATCTGGGTGATGTAATGCTTTATTCATGTAATTGTGTGAAGTGGCGATTGTAAGCCAACTATGTATCTCTTTCCCTTATGTTTTACATGGGTTGTGTGAAGATTACCTCACTTGCGACATTGCTTTCAATGTGGTTATGCCTCTAAGTCATGCTTCGACACGTGGGAGATATAGCCGCATCGAGGGTGTTACACTTGCCTTCTTTCCAACACAAACTTGTTAGTGTTGTGGCCGTACCTTGAGTTCCTGGCTATCGAGCTTATCTTATGTCCTACCTTAAAGTAATACCATCTTATATATCAAGAATGTTGTGAGAATTTCAACACCTCTTAAGAATTCTTGACACAATTGATACATCTCACCATCACCATTCTTTATTGATCCCCATGTTGTTTCTAACCGGAATATTGGCAATTGAACTATGATGTGTGAATACAAAACTTTTAGCAACCCTATTGCTTTGAAGTGAATGTTCGATTGATTCATTTTAATTCTTTTGTTTATTAAGTCACCGCTCTAACATTTATCGTGCAAACCATCCCATATTTCGGGTGCACCAGCCAACCAATGTTTAATTGTGGATGTTTTCCTCGGACATACATCATTATATCATTTGATCCAACAATTGTTATCTCCTTGTTCACATAATTGTGGAAATCCATCTTGTTGGAAATCTTGGTGAATTGTCGCTGAGTCCATCAGCCACCTCCTCATCCTCTCCTTGGTTTAATGACAAACTCTTGTTTCGGAACTCGCTTCCATAGTACATTTCCCGAGAATCTTACAATGTCGTCTCGTCAATTTGTGTTGTACGATTTCTTCTCAGACATCCTGAGTCTGAGGTATCCTGACACCAATCAGATCTAAATCTCGGTCAGATATGATGGTTGGAACATATATCCAAGAGTTATAACGTTGGTCTTATATGACCCAGTAAGGTGATGTCATGCCTAGCACACCTGACTGGAGGACTATTGTTACAGTTTCCTTTTTAGCAAGGTTATCCATTCTGCCATGAGGAAATTGTAAGACTTTTTCTATAAGTTGTTCTTGATAGATCCCTTGTGTATCCAAGGCCTGACCTTTGTTTGAAGACCATGTCGATGCTATCTCGATGCACAATGCTAAATTTTCTTTATCATTTATCCTAACACCGTTGCATGGTAATATCATGAGATTCCTCCCCCTTACCTAAATGGTTTTCTACTTTCTATCCTGTCATGGATATCATGCTCCGCTTGTCCTTGGGAAGGATATACCCCCGAAATATGTGTGTATACACATTTTCCCGTCCATTGTTCTGTTTAAACCTGATAACCACTTTTCCTTACAATTGGTTTGTTTAAACCTTCTGGTGATCTGTAATATATCAGCAGTAATATTTCCCTGCTTATGTAAACACCTCGTTGTACAATTCTGTCAGTAAGACCCTGTTACTATTGTTGATGACATTCTGGTAGCCACCGATGGACGAGAACTTTGCCTATTGGTTTGCCTCATTCAACGAGCAGGAGAATGGTTCTCTTCGTCCCTCGCCCTTGGTACCAACGATTGTTGCCAACATGACTGACATGCTACCCTCTGACAGGACTTTCTTTCATGACCGTACAAGATGTCACCGCTTTTCCCACTCCTAACCCACATGGTGGGCCCATAACCCACAGTTCCACAGGATTGAAACCTGACTCTCCTGTACACCCCCTATTCCAAAGTTATTCCTCGTGCTTGGCTTTGTATATGGATCACGAGTCACCTTCCTAGAGATCTATTCTGGTATCAGACACGATACTTATTCTCGTTGCTCTGGACCCCTTTCACACTTTGTCTCAGACATCGAATGATTGTCTATCCGTTTGATACTTCTTATTGTACCTTATTACTTTGCTCTCGACGTGTTTCCTTCGTTCAACTCGAGAGATACTCATGTGTTTATTCGTGAGATAACTCCCGATGATTACCCCTTATAGCATTATATCGTTGTCGAGCTGCCCCTTTCCTATTCGTAAGTATGATGGAATTCCCGAAGATAGCATGACGACTTCATCATGATGACCTGAAGCAGAGAAATGAAGACATCAACGTTGTGGATCAACTTCTTTGAAAAGAGCAACCAAGACCGAGAAGATTCGTTAGAATTTCGTAACCAGAACTTTTCCCCTTACTCCCCTCTTAAATCTCGGGACAAGATTTATTGTAGTGGAGTAGAATTGTGATGCCCGGATAATTAAGCTACAGTGAACCTATGCTAATGATGCCATGTTACCTCAATTACTGTTGCAAATCTCGCGTTAGTTCGACACCGATTCGAATTCAAATTCAAAACCTAACAAACAATAAAAGTTTTCAAATATTAAAGCTGAAATGTTCAGTGTGAGTGAAATAATACATAGGTAATTATGTTGTAGAAATCACACTGTTATAAAATGTTTGAATACTCAACAATGAACAAATCAATAGCTAAAACAATTATTTGAACGCCTTTGGTATTTTGAAAAATGCTAAAATATTTTATTTTGGGGTAAAAGTTTTTGTGGCATTGGGTTATGCTGTAACACTAATATAGGAAATTAGATTTTAAAGTGTAAAACTAAAGTAAAACTAAGACAAAAAATTAAAACATAAGATAAAAGCTAAACAAAAAGTTAAAAAAAAAGGAAAAACCCCGCTCGGCCTTGGCCCAGCGGCTATTGCCAGCCAGGTCGGCCAAAAACCCCTTGGGCTATACCCACTCCCACCCCGACCTAAACCTAACCGCACTACCCCACTCCTCCCCCTCGATCTGGATCGAGATCCGGGGTTCGATGCCGACTTCGCCTGGTGCGGCCACGCCTCACGCTGGTGCCCCGCCGCCGCACAGACACCACCCTGTCCTCACCTCCTCCTCGACCAGCGACCCAATGCTCGGCGCCCCCATGCCCGTCGCCCCCGACGCCGCTGGACCACGTCGTCATCGCCCGGAACGCCACCACGACTACGCCTCCACGCCGGACTGGCTCCGCATCTCCACCGTCTCCTCGTCCCCGTCGTCCTCCCCACGCCCCACTACCCCGAGCCCTGCAACCCCGGTGAGGCCATCGGCCTCTCCTCCTCTTCCCGAACTCGTCGTCCGCTCCGACCGCTCGTCCACTCGTGTGCACGCGCCGTGCTCGTCTGCACCGTGCCGCGGCCCTGCCTAGCTATCGCTGCTGCTCTTCCTCCTACTACGCTGCCGCCCCTGTGCGTCGGCCGCCACCGCGCTGGCCGCCTCTACCGCGCCCGCTCGTCGTGCTCGCGCGCCCACACCACAGCTCACGCTACTCGTCCGCGGTGAACCCATCCGTCGCACGTCCCGCACCATCGCGCCCTCAGGTTGCCCTGCCACGGCCTTTGTTCGCTGCAGGCCGCGCGCCAATCCGGCCATGGCCTCGCCTAGCGGCTCACCTAGCACAGCCGCTCGCCGCTGCCATTGCGCCCCGCCTCTGCCCATGCCGCCTGAACCGTGCCGCCTCTGCCCCGTGTGACCCGCGCTCATCGTCACCAGTCACGGCCGCTGCCGAAGCCCCCTGCTGCCCTGGCCTCTCCTCCGCTGCGCCGCGTCGTGCCTTGCTCGCCGGTGTTCCCGCTCAGGCGATGCCGCGCCTGGTCTCGCCCTTGTCGGGAGCCCGCTCCTGGCGCCCGCACCCGTTCGCGCCCAAACCCGCACCCAAACCCGCTATGCCCCTCTGGGCCAATGAAAAGAGGGCCCAGCTGTCAGTGTCAAAACCGGCGGATCTTTGGTAGGGGGTCCCGAACTGTGCTTCTAAGGCGGATGGTAACAGGAGGCAGGGGACACAATGTTTACCCAGGTTCGGGCCCTCTCGATGGAGGTAATACACTATGTCCTGCTTGATTGATCTTGATGATATGAGTATTACAAGAGTTGATCTACCACGAGATCGTAGAGGCTAAACCCTAGAAGCTAGCCTATGATTCTGATTGTTTCTTGTCCTACGGACTAAACCCTCCGGTTTATATAGTGTAACGCCCCGGACACACCCGCCGATGGTCATTACTCCTGGCGGGATCTAGACTGGCCCCACAGATCAATACTAGTCTTTTCTCCGCACGTTGTCCTCACTCGTGCGCACCCGGGAGAAACTTCCCGGTCGGTCACCCATCCTGAAACTACTCCAAGCTGAGCACGCTTAAACTTGGAGTTCTATCCGAATGGGCTTCCGGAAAATAAGGAATTCCTTATTTATATGAGTAGTCTATCATCCCTAATAAGCCAGGCTATCACATACACCCCCACTCAGAGGAACCGACGTCCTTGTCGGGCCACAGGAACGATCCCTCTTGGCACATACGTCTGTGCATCCAGTCTAGTACATGTACCATGCTGTGTGCCACGACGGGTCACAAACGTCATGAACAACATGACCGCGCACCTGTCCACAAACATCCATGTAACCGCGAGGGTCGGCTCTAATACCAACTTGTAACGCCCTGGGCACACCCGCCAGTGGTCGTTACTCCTGGCGGGATCTAGACTGGCCCCACAGATCAATACTAGTCTTTTCCGTGCACTTTGTCCTCACTCGTGCGCACCCGGGAGAAACTTCCCGGTCGGTCACCCATCCTGAAGGAATTCCTCATTTATATGAGTAGTCTATCATCCCTAATAAACCAGGCTAGGGTTACACAATGTCGGTTACAAGGGAGGAGATCTACATATCCGAATTGCCAAGCTTGCCTTCCACGCAAAGGAGAGTCCCACCTGGACACGTGATGAAGTCTTCAATCTTGTATCTTCATGGTCCAATAGTCCAGCCAAAGTATATAGTCCGGCTGTGCGAGGACCCCCTAATCCAGGACCCCCTTAGTAGCCCCTGAACCAAGCTTCAATGACGATGAGTCCGGCGCGTAGATTGTCTTCGGCATTGCAAGGCGGGTTCCTTCTCCGAATACTCCATAGAAGATTTTGAATACGATGATCGTGTCCGGCTCTGCAAAACAAATTCCACATACCACCGTAGAGAGTATAATATTTCCACAAATCTAATCTGCTGACAACTTTTCATCACATGACATCACACCATGACCCGGTCATTATGCGAACCGTTTTTCTCAACCAGCTAGTACGCGTATTGCGAGGAGGTTTTGTTGGCACATCTTGTCGAAGCAGAGATCGTGTCCCCTTATCATGGGATTCTCATCAATACGGGTGTGGGTAACCTAACCGCGCCATTAATCATGGCGCTTGGGGAATAAGTGAGTTTACCAGGCAGGTGGGGAGGCGCATAGATTCTTCCGCCCTTATAAAGGGACAAGAACTCCTCCTTTTCACCCATGCCTTCTTCTTCCCTGCCCATCCATTCTTGCACACTCAAGCTCCAGCGCCCAAGTTCGCATTTTCTCCGTAAAACCACTCCAAACATGTCCGGAGCGGGAGGCAAGTGGATGGTCTCCTCCGTTACGGAGGAGAACATTACGAAGCTCCGGGAAGCTGGATACCTGGACGCAGACATCGCACACCGGCTCCCAGACGAGGGGCAGATCATCCCTACTCCAAGACCCCATGAGAGGGTTGTATTCCTCCCCCACTTCGTCAGCGGGCTGGGATTTCCCCTCCACCCGTTCGTCCGCGGGCTCATGTTCTACTATGGGTTGGACTTCCATGATCTGGCCCCCAATTTCATCCTCAACATATAGGCATTTATCATCGTGTGTGAGGCCTTCCTCAGCATCACGCCCCACTTCGGCCTATGGCTGAAGACCTTCAACGTGAAGCCGAAGGTGGTGGTCAGCCAGCAAGCGGAGTGCGGAGGCACCATGGTGGGCAAAATGCCTAATGTCACCTGGCTCGAGGGCTCCTATGTGGAGACCGTGAAGGGGTGGCAATCGGGGTGGTTCTACATCACCGAGCCGCGTGACGCCAACTGGGCAGCGACCCCTGAATTTTGATCCGGCACCCCCACGCGGCTCACCTCCTGGAAAGAGAAGGTCCTATCCTAGGGTTCATCGGTGGAGCTGACCAGACTCCAAAACTGCGTAAGAAATATGATAAGCAAGAAAATCAAGCTCGTCAACGTGGTCCAGGTCATGCTCTTCCCCAGGATCCTTCCGTGTCAAGGACGGGCATTCAATATGTGGGAGTTCGACCCGGCAAAGCACCAGACGTTGCGAGAGCTTTTTGACATGACGCACCAAGACGTCTGGAGGTTGCTATTCAAGGCCACCGAGGTACCTCCTCCCCTTACCGAGGATCGCGGACTCAGCGCAAAGTGCCCTGCCAATCCGGTAAGCTCTTTATATCTCATATGATGTTTCGTTCCCCGGTATGATCATGTGGGGGATCTAAGCCTCCATGCCATTTGACAGGAATGGGTCGCGACAGTGGAGTAGATCGCTTGTCCGGCCCCACTGCCCGAAGATCCAGCAAGTGCTCTCTTAACTGAGATGCTGGCTCCGGCGCCCTATGAGGCGCCCGAGAAGAAGGCCAAGAAGAAGGCCACGGGGACCAGGAAAGGTCTCCGGCGCAAGGTCATATCGGACTCATCGTCCGATAACACCGAGGTGCCCTCCTCCCATGAAAACGAGGAGGAGGAAGAGGAAAGTTCTCCCCCCTAGCCTGGGGAGACAAGAAAAGGCAGGCTGCCCCATCAGGGGAAGCCGAAGGGTCCAAGAAGGGAAGGACTCTCCTTCCGGACTGCTCCACGGCGGCCGCTGTTAGCGACGAGGAGTGGTTACCCAAGGACAAGCCCCTGGCGAAGTCGTAAGTATCCGGATACCATAATAGTTCTTGGTATGTTTTATTTTATTGCTTCTTATCATGCCGAACATGATCATGCTGCCCATTCAAAGCCCATATTGACGTATCCTCTTCGGATGAGTCTTTGGGCTTCTCGGAGATGAATAGCGATTCACTCCCGACCGCCTCCTCCCCCGCCCTACGGATGACGTCGAGGTACTGTCTCAAAGGGTACCGAACCCAGGGGAGACAGTTCCAGAAGCGCCCCAAGGCGACATTCCAGACGCTGGGCGCACGAGGGGCAAGACTCCCATGGGCTCTAACGCCGGGGGCAACAAGTCTGTGCCAATGGCCTCTGTCCATCCAGGGTCATTGGACAATTTGCTGGAAGTGCTTCGCGGTGCTTTCATTGACGAAGAGCACCGCACTATCATGAGTGCAGTGGTCAAGAAGATTCAGTCCGCCAAAAGCAGACTGACTGAAGCCTGTGCTGGCCTCCTAACAGGCTTTAAGGTAAGTAATCAAATTATGAGAAAATATTATAGCATAGACAGTAGCCCCTGATGCTCTGTTTGGTGTTCGGAAGAAAAGCCGAATAGAGGATCAAATAATAACCACAGGAGTCTAATCAGAATATGTCTATGTACATAAGCAGGCTTCACAGCTGGCCACTGCCACTCACACGGCGGAGGTCTCTGCACTGAAGCGGGACCTTGAGCGGTCCAAGGAAGAGCTCGGCCTTACCAAGAGGCAGCTCAAAGAGAACAAAGGTAAGTGATACCTCGTCTGTTTATTGATAAAGAAAAAGGAAACTTGACATTGGATCACAGGATCGTCATGAATTTTGCTAGGGGCCATGACCGAAGTGGTAGCCCTAAGGAAGGCGCTGTCCGAGGCCGAAAGCAAAGCGGCCAAGGAGCACGCCAAGCGCGAGAAGCAACAAACCCGAGTTGGCGAGGTTCAGCAAGAGCTCTAGGAGTTCGTCAAGAAGTATGAGTCCTTCGAGCATGACTCTAAGACACAAGGGTCCGAGCTTGCGAAGGCCCTCGAGAACGTGCAAAATGCCAAGGCCGAAGCCCAAAAGGCCCTCTTGGAAATTGAGGCGGTCAAGAAGATAGCGGTGGGTAAGGCATTCATTATGAAAAGCAAGAATGTGAAGGAAACTTTCCTTTTACTTACCCGAATTCGGTGTTCTCTAGGAGCGTTCGCAGATCTACCCCGCAGTGTGTCGGATGCCGCGGAGTTCTACCCGGCCGAGGAAGGGAGCTCAACGGAGAAGTTGTTCTAGTCTCAGTATACTGGGACCAAACATCCGATGCCCTTGAGAGACCAATTGAAGCAACTGATCGAGCATCACAAGGCGGCCGAACTGGCCAAGAAAGTCCTCATAGTTTGGATGTGGCCTGGTGAGCCCCTTCCTGGCAGCTATTTCAGCTTGGTAAGGTGGCTCGTGAATGTCTGCCCCCGGTTTGAAGTCATAAAGCGGTCCGTCTGCATTGAGGGTGCACGTAGGGCTTTTGCCCAGGAAAAAGGGCACTGTGCGAAGATGGACGCCAAAAAGCTGGTGAAAGAAGGGCCGCCGGAAGGCAAGGAGCATCGCCACCCCGAAAAGTATTATGACAGCGTCCTGAAGGGTGCTCGCCTTGTGCAGAGGAATGTACTAAGCATGTAATATTTGAATGAATGTACTTTCTGATCCTGTAATGTGAACCAAGTACATATGCACTATATAGCGCTTGTTTGATTTAAAATATTACCTTCTGTCCGGCCGTTTATAAAATTTGAGAGTTGGCCAGTCATCGGCTTCTGCCCCCATGTAACTAGTACAGAGGTGTTCGGGATAAACCTGATCACTCTTTATCCTAGTTTTGGGTCCTTCGAAGGAGTTGTTGAGCACAACGAACCAGGCAATCGGACTATAAAGCTTTATCACTCTCACTTAGCCATAGAAGTCTACAATTTTAAATTTTGGCGAAGCCCCTGGTATTCAGAAGGCCGAACTTGGGGCGCTATGTATGCCTAAGCCGGACAAGACCGACTCCTCGCCCGAAGCGGAAAAAATCTTTAAGGATTTGAGACCTCTCGAACAGCGACCAGCTCTTGCCGCATCATGACAGTCAGTTTTCGGCTTTCTCTACTGAGGTGCTTGTCCGGAAGAACCGGGACACAATCGCAGTAGTTCTCCCAGTGCTACCTTAGCCGATATAGTGGAATGTAAGGGACCAAAACATGGGAGCCGGGCAAACCCAACTATTGACCCAAGACATGATTCGGAGCTGATGCATATACTGCTATAAGTTCGGGGTGTCGCACTATTGAAAGTGTTCGGACTTTTCTTGCCGTGTTATGGGGCGCACTGAAGCCCCTGGCGCACTGGACGTACCAGAACGTACGTGTGCAATTTGTCGTAAATAGGCAGACAGGAAAAAGGATGAAGAAATGTAATAATAAGCTAATGATGAACATTTTTATTGAAATGATACATCAAAGCGTATGTATACAAGTAGTGCAATAAGCAAAAATAGGACTATTTGACATGTCCTATCCAAGGGCAATCTGCGTGTGGGTATGTAAAACAGGTATAGTGATCGTTATCAGAGACCACCTGGGGATTCCCTTGTATGTCAAAGCTTCTTGCTTCCTTAGTGTTTCCTTCCCGTGACGGGTTCGATAATCAGACTACCGGAGAGGGCCTTTGGAGAGTAAGGGCCTGAAAGGAAGAAAATGTTAAACGTATACGGGCCCTGAAGCAGTTGAGCCGCATTGTGGGCTGTGCCGTGGCCGTGCCTCCGCCTGTGCCCATGTATCTTGAGTGCGTAATGATGTACGCGCGACACTAATTTTTTCGCTTGAATGGGACTAGGACGGAGGCCGAACTGCTAGGCGAGCTCTAAACATGCCTGGTGATCCTCTTGCAGGGTACTCCGAACTCGCTTGAAGGTGTTCGGGGTCTTTTTCGCTGAATTGGCGGTTTGCCTCATAAGGCTGCTTTGTGCTTCTGCTGTGAGGGCCGCAGTGTGTTCTCATGCGGAGGCAGCGCTCTGTGTTTCCATTAACTACTATAACCCCGTGAGGTCCTGGCATTTTGAGTTTGAGGTATGACTAATGCGGTACCGCATTGAATTTGGCAAATGCGGTTCGTCCGAGCAGTACGTGATAGCCGCTGCGGAAGGGGACGATATCGAAGATTAATTCCTCGCTTCGGAAGTTATCCAGAGATCCGATGACCACTTCCAGTGTGATTGAGCCCGTGCACAGGCCTTTACACCTGGGATGACACCTTTAAAGGTGGTTTTGGTGGGCTTGATCCTCGAGGGGTCTATACCCATTTTGCGCATTGTATCCTGATAGAGCAGGTTCAGGCTGCTACCACCGTCCATGAGGACCTGAGTGAGGTGGAATCCGTAAATGATGGGGTGAAGGACCAATGCGGCAGAACCGCCATGACCGATACTGGTGGGGTGGTCCCTGCGATCGAAGGTGATCGGACAAGAAGACCATGGGTTGAACTTTGGGGCGATTGGCTCCAACGCATAGACGTCCCTTAGTGCATGCTTCCGTTCCCTCTCGCGAATATGGGTTGCGTATATCATGTTTACCGTTTTCACTTGTGGAGGAAATTTCTTCTGCCCATCTGTGTTCGGCGGCCGGGGCTCCTCCTCGTCGTTGCTATGCAGCCCCTTTTCCTTATTTTGGCATTCAACTTGCCGCCCTGTTTGAACACCCAACATTCTCTGTTGGTGTGGTTGGCTGGTTTATCGGGGGTGCCGTGAATTTGACACGAACGATCAAGTATGCGATCCAAGCTGGACGGTCCCGGATTGCTTCTTTTGAACGGCTTTTTCCGTTGACCGGATTTAGAGCCACTGAATCCAGCATTAACTGTCGTGTCTTCGGTGTTGTCGCCGTTGTTGCGGCGCTTGTGCCTATTACGACGTGGCATGTCGTTGCTATCTTTGGCATCTGAATTGCCAGGGTTCCTTGATGTGTTGTTTCTGTGAGCCAGCCAACCATCCTCGCCCGCACAAAAGCGGGTCATGAGTGTCGTGAGGGCTGCCATGGATTTCGGCTTTTCTTGGCCGAGGTGTCGGGCGAGCCATTCGTCGCGGATATTATGCTTAAATGCCGCTAAGGCCTCGGCATCCGACAGTCGACAATTTGGTTCTTTTTAGTTAGGAACAGAGTCCAGAATTTCCTGGCTGATTCCCCTGGATGTTGGGTTATGTGACTCAAGTCATTGGCATCTGGTGGTCGCACATAAGTGCCCTGGAAGTTGTCAAGGAATGCATCTTCCAAATTCGCCCAACTGCCAATGGAGTTTGCCGGTAGGCTATTGAGCCAATGTCGAGCAGGCCCTTTGAGTTTTAATGGAAGGTACTTGATGGCATGTAGATCGTCACCGCGGGCCATGTGGATATGGAGGAGGAAATCCTCGATCCATACCGCGGGGTCTGTTGTGCCATCATATGATTCGATATTCACGGGTTTAAAACCTTCTGGGAACTCGTGATCCATTACTTCATCTGTGAAGCATAGGGGGTGTGCGGCGCCTCTGTGCCGGGCTATATCACGACGCAGTTCATATGAGTCTTGTCTGCTGTGTTCGGCATGGCCGGATTTGCTTTTAGTGTTTCCGGCATGACGGTCATCGTCACGCGTTGGGGCGCGCCCCCGTGATCTGTAGATCAATCTTGTAAGTCATGCTTTATTTTCCAATACGTCTCACAGGTCCTGCGTGTTGCCCCGGGCATTTGTGTTTTTAATTGACTGGCGACGGGATGCGAGCTGGACTTCGGCCTGGTATGCCGCTTTGTCTCGGCCACGAGGTGGTCGGTCAGCCGCATCATACGCTAGGTGTGTATGCTTTAATGCTTCCTCCTCGAGTTGGGGTAGCAACCTACGCTTTGGGTAACTTTTGGTTGGGCGTTTGAGTTCGTATTCCTCGGCCGCCAGGACCTCAGTCCATCTATCCGCTAGCAGATCTTGGTCAGCTTCAAGATGTTGTTGCTTTTTCTTCAGGCTTTTTGCTATGGCTGTAAGCCGGCGCTTGAAGCGCTCCTGTTCGCCGGGATCCTCAGGCACGATAAATTCATCGTCGCCAAGGCTCACCTCGCCTTCGGAGAGAGGCATGTAATTGTCATCCTCTGATTCTCCGTCTGCTGCCTGTTCCTTAGGGCTGGCTTGCCCATCCTCTCGCTCGAGGCCTGGCTGGAGGGGATTGTCTTCGTCTTTGGCACTATCCACAGCGTTACTATTTCTTGTGCCGGTATCGCCGTTTTTGCTATAGCGGGGCTTAGAGCGGCGTCGTTGACACCGGTGCTTAAATTGCTTCTCGGGGGGATTATCCTTTGTTGCCTTATTGCCATCGCTTTCTTAGGAGGTGTCCACCATGTATATATCATATGATGAGGTGGCAGTCCAGCGCCCTGTGGGTGGTGGTTCCTGTTCTTCTCCTACATCGCCGTCCATATCGTCGATGTCTTCGGAGCCGAAATCAAGCATGTCGGTTAAGTTGTTGACAGTGGCTATTAAGTGGGTGGTGGGTGGGGGATTTATTTCTTCATCATCCGCTTCCCACTCAAGCCGGACATAGTTCAGACAAGGGTCTCCTGTCAAGGAGAGAGATTTCAATGAGTTTAGCAAGTCGCCCAAGGGCGAGTGCTGAAAGATATCCGCGGAGGTGAACTACATGATTGGTGCCCAATCAGATTCGATAGGCATGGACGCGGGCGGTTCAGAGCCTGTGGCCGGGGATGAATCCAAGGGTCCGGCAACACAGGTCTCATAGGGGGTGAAATCAGTATTTGGCTCTATCGCCGCTGAGTGTGCGGCCTCTGTGGCGGGATCTATCCACACGTCCTCGGACAGCACGATCTGCTCTGGATCGAAGGCCGGAGTAGCCATAGGTGTGATCTTCCGAACACCGCCCGATGGCAGAGCTAAGTCATGCTTGTCGAGACTGTGCGACACACCTGACATGGGCTTGAATCCGTCAAAGATCAAGTCTCCGCGGATGTCGGTAGTGTAGTTTAAGCTTCCAAACCTAACCTGATGGCCAGGGGTGTAGCTCTCGATCTGCTCCAGATGGCCAAGCGAGTTGGCCCACAGTACAAAGTCGCCGAATACGAAGATCCGTCCGGGGAGAAAAACCTCACCCTGGATCGCATCATAGCCGATGATCGAAGAAGCCATCAAGCCTTATGGCGACGACACAACGGAACTCTCAATGAAAGCACCAATGTCGGTGTCAAAACCGGCGGATCTCGGGTAGGGGGTCCCGAACTGTGCGTCTAAGGCGGATGGTAACAGGAGGCAGGGGACACAGTGTTTACCCAGGTTCGGGCCCTCTCGATGGAGGTAATACCCTACGTCCTGCTTGATTGATCTTGATGATATGAGTATTACAAGAGTTGATCTACCATGAGATCGTAGAGGCTAAACCCTAGAAGCTAGCCTATGATTCTGATTGTTTCTTGTCCTACGGACTAAACCATCCGGTTTATATAGACATCGGAGGGGGCTAGGGTTACACAGAGTCGGTTACAAGGGAGGAGATCTACATATCCGAATTGCCAAGCTTGCCTTCCACGCAAAGGTGAAAGGATCGAGAAGAGGTGTCTAGAGGGGGGTGATTAGACACTTAGTGCTAAAAGTTGGAGTTTTTAATTTCTTTAGGTTGAAGTGGAGTTTTGGCACAAGTTTAACAAACACAATACATATCAAGCAAGCATGTAAAGAGTATATGAGCAGCGGAAAGTAAAGCATGCAACTTGCAAGAATGTAAAGGGATGGGATTAGAGTGTGCAAACGCAATTTGGAGACACGGAGATTTTTGAGACGTGGTTCTGATAGGTGGTGCTATCGGTCATCCACGTTGATGGAGACTTCAACCCACAAAGGGTAACGGCTACGCGAGTCCACGGAGGGCTCCACCCACGAAGGGTCCACGAAGAAGCAACCTTGTCTATCCCACCATGGCCTTCGCCCACGAAGGACTTGCCTCACTAGCGGTAGTTCTTCAAGAAGTATGCGATCTCCTTGCCCTTACAAACTCCTTGGTTCAACTCCACAATCTTGTCGGAGGCTCCCAAGTGCCACCTAGCCAATCTAGGAGACACCACTCTCCAAGAAGTAACAAATGGTGTGTTGATGATGAAGTCCTCGATCTTGTGCTTCAAATGATAGTCTCCCCAACACTCAACTCTATCTCACAGGATATGGATTTGGTGGAAAGAAGATTTGAGTGGAAAGCAACTTGGGAAGGCTAGAGATCAAGATTCAGATGGTAAGAATGGAATATCTTGGCCTCAACACAAGTGTAGGTGGTTCTCTCTCAGAAAAGGTAGGTTGGAAGTGTAGGTTTGTTCTAATGGCACTCTCTTCGAATGAAGAGGTGGTGGAGGGGTATATATAGCCTCCACACAAAATCTAACCGTTACAGACAACTTGCCAATCTCGGTGGGACCGAATTGATAAACTCGGTCGGACCGATTCAGCAAAGCTAGTGACCATTAGGGTTTTCGGTGGGACCGACTAGATCAACTCGGTGGGAGCGATGTGCTAGGGTTAGGGTAAATCCAAAACTCAGTTTGACCGATTACTCAAACTCGGTGGGGCCTATTTGGGTAATAAGCGAAACAGAGAGTTGGCCAAGAAAACTCGGTGGGGCCGATTGGATATCTTGGTGGGACCAAAAATATTGCAATAGTTAACAGAGAGTTTGCAAGCCCATCTCGGTGAGACTGAGATCCCATCGATGAGACCGATTTGATTAGGCTTTCTGGCAGTGGCTATGTCAACTGAACTCGGTGGCTCTGGATAGAAAGAATCGGTGGGGCCGAGTTGGATATTTGGTGTGGGACATATTTGGAAGTGAGAAAGTGGTTGAGGGCTTCGGAGCATATCACTAAGCACTTTGAGCAAGCAAGCCATTAAGCAACACCTCATCCCTTCTTAATGGTATTGGCTTTCCTATAGACTCAATGTGATCTTGGATCACTAAAATAGAAAATGTAGATTCTTGAGCTTGGAGCTTGAGCCAATCCTTTGTCCTTAGCATTTTGAAGGGGTTCCACATCCTCTAGTCCATGCTACTTCATTGTTGAACTTATCTGAAACATACTAGGTAAAAGTGTTAGTCCAATAAGAGATATGTTGACATTAATTACCAAAACCACCTAGGGATCACTTGGGCTTTCAATCTCCCCCTTTTTGGTAATTGATGACAACATACATCAAAGCTTTAGATAAAGATATAGAGAATAGTAAGTAAAGCTTTGGAAAGACATGTAACATGCATAGGTCCCCCCTACATGTATGCAATCATGTGAATATGGGATATAGAAGCATGTGAATGCATAAACATGACAAAGTAAGCAATGTGTTACATGTATCTTGGCTATATGCATCAGAGCAAATGATGTGAATATGAGAAATGTACCTTCATGCTCATGAGTCCTTCTTGCAAACAGTATGTACATCAGCAAGAATTTCTCATACGCATGACGGTGATGCATATACTTACCTTGTGTTCTTGAGTTGGCTTAGGATGGAATGAACCTGCGTAAACAAGGTTAGATAACACAGATACACCTACTGGCTAGAGCAAACAAAAGAAACCACAACAGTCCCAAGACTGGGATGACATGTAGAGTGAGTACTAAGTACCACATTGGATATAGACATGTCCCCAAAGGTAAAGATGTGCAATAAATTCAATGATTTCCTTCCCTTAGATGTCTTGCATCCCCTGAATCTAGCATGGGATACTGGGAGAATATAGGGAACAGAAAATCAGAGCAAAATTTAATGCAAATGAGCAAATATGAACATGTCTTTCCCCTCTTGAAGACATGTGACTTCTCTCCTCTTGAACACCAAGCATCTGGGATCCTTGATGATTACTCTTTCTTCCCTTGAGTATTCTCTCCTATAGATATGATTAAGCTTTGATGTGATCTCTCTCTCTCCCCCTTTGACATCAATTTCCAAGAAGGGTTCTTCTGGATTTTTGTCATGATGGGTTTGGTCCTTGAGTCACAGAACAAAGCAGCAAGTTGAATGGGATGCTGGTCGGGGACAAGATTCATTGAGTGGAGCTGGATCAAAAAAGAATGCAGAAACAAGTGGCAAGATGTCTTTCCTGTAGTGAAATCAGTGACACCGATTTGTATGGTTCAGTTCTACCGAGAGAATTTGGTTGGACCGAAAGCATCAGACCAGTGAGACCGAGTTCAACGCAGAGAAAACACTTGTCACCTTAGCTCACTAGACAAGTAAGATCTCACAAGGATTTGCAAGGAATTAACTGAAAGATTTGCAATGAATTTGATGCAGGGAATGCAGAATAGAAAATAAAAGAGAAGAAATTAAAAAGAAGTCTAGATGAAGTTGGAAACAAATATGCATGAGACAAATGTAAGAGCACGGAAAAAGGAACACAAGAGAACTTCATCTAGAATTGGTCGGCGACAAAGTCACCTATGTTAGAGTATATTGACTTAGGAGTCAAGTGAGATCACTTGATCATAGGTCATACTCATCGTTTAAGCTCAAAATGGGGTTACCATTTTTCGTTTAAGCTTTTTGATGTATTCACATCTTGTCGAGTTGCTTTGACTCATGACTTGGAGTACAACTTCTCTAAGATGGAATAACATACCTTGAGTGGTGGCGTTGATCATGATCATGTAGTTGAACTTGTGTGGGTTGCTCAAGGTTGATGTAGCTCATCAAGAGTTGGGAGCACCACTTGGAGTTTGAGTTCATCTACCTAGATGGGTTAGTTTTTGCAAGGAAGAGCACTTGTGTATCCAAAATGACAATCATGAAACTAATAAAATTTGTCAAAGGATATGTTCGAATGGTTGCGTGCTTCCTTGTCTTCATCCACCAATGTGTAGAGACTTGGTGGTACAGAAATTGCTCAAGATGTAAGTGAGTTGCAATCTCATAGATTTAGATTCATCCAAGTACCTACATGGGTTAGATAACATGCAAGGTGCAAATATATCCAAGACATAAGATAGTCAACATAAGAGAAATATCAAGGATTAGTCATAGGCTCACGCCTTGCATGTATCAATTGGAGTTCCTACTCCAAGTTTGAAGCATCAATGATGTTCAATTCACCTCTTAACCTGCAAAACACTTTCTCATCAAGTGGTTTCATGAATATATTAGCTAACTATTTTTCGGTGCGAACATCCTTAAGATTAATGTCCCCTTTGGCAACATGATCTCGAATGAAATGATGACGAACTTCAATATGCTTAGTTCGAGAATGTTGCACGGGAATGTTTCACAGATATCCCATAATCTTGAAGAGTTTGGGTCGTCCAAAGTAATTGAGCACAACATGATCCAGCGGCAACGTATTCCGCTTCGGCGGTGGATAAGGATAAGTTTTGTTTCTTGGAAGACCAAGACACAAGAGATCCAAGAAATTGACAAGTACTGGAAGTGGACTTTCTGTCAACCTTGTCACCAGCATAGTCCGAGTCGGAGTAGCCAACAAGATCAAAGGAGGCCCTCTTTGGATACCAAATGCCAAAATTTGGTGTATGGATTAAGTATATCACTATCCTTTTCATGATCTTAAGATGACATCCTTTAGGAGCGGCTTGATATCGTGCACACATGCACACACTTAGCATAATATCACGACGTGAAGCACATAGATATAACAATGAACCAATCATAGAGCGATAAACCTTTTGATTAACTGGTTCACCATCTTTGGTTAAGTCAAGATGTCCATTAGTAGGCATGGGTGTAGTCATACCTTTGCATTCTTGCATATTGAAATTCTTGAATAAGTCCTTGGTGTACTTCGTTTGAGAGACAAAGGTACCTTCCTTAGTTTGCTTGATTTGCAAACCAAGAAAGAATTTGAGTTCACTCATCATCGACATCTCATACTTCTCCAGCATTAGCTTTCCAAACTTTTTACTAAAATGAGGGTTAGTTGATCCAAATATAATATCATCGACATAAATTTGGCACACAAATAGTCCTCCATTAACCCTTTTAGTAAAAAGAGTAGAATCTATTTTTCCAATTACAAAGACTTTTTCAATAAGGAACTTGGTCAAGCATTTATACCATGCTCTAGGAGCTTGTTTAAGACCATAAAGAGCTGTGTGAAGTTTGTAAACATGATTAGGTTTCTTAGGATTGACAAATCCGGGAAGTTGCTTAACATAAACTTCCTCCTCTATTTCACCATTCAGAAAAGCACTTTTAATGTCCATTTGGTACAAGGTGATATCATGATGATTAGCATAGGCAAGTAAGATGCGAACGGACTCAAGTCTAGCAATGGGGGCATATGTCTCACCATAGTCCATACCTTCGACTTGAGTGTAGCCTTGGGCGACGAGACGTGCTTTGTTGCGAACTACTTGTCCATCTTCATATTGCTTGTTGCGAAACACCCATTTGGTGGAGTCCCTCATCTCACTCAAATGGTGGGGGTTGTGGCTCTCCTCACATGGGAATTGGGGAAACACATCATATATGGGGCTAGTGGTGAAGTCAGTCTCACTCTCAATATGGTGGCACAAGTCACTCAAGTCATCATACGTCGTCGTGGTCGAAGGGAAAATCCCATGCTCAACCATCTCGTCGTCGTCGCCGTGGATGAAGGCCGAAGATGGCACATCATCACTCTCGCCTCCAAAGATGGAAGCATCATCCTTGCTCGTCACCATGTCGCTCGCCTCCAAAGCTTGGTCCTTGATGGTCTCCATAGTCGTAGTCGTCACCACACCATCTTGAAAAAGAGTCGAAGTAGACTCGTCATCATCAATGCCACAAAGAGGGATGACGGTGCAGTCGAACTTGGGAGCATCATCTTGGAGCTCATTGGGCTTGGACATCGTGGTGGTACTAGCCTCATGTTCATTCTCAAGGAGCTTGGTCGTCGCGAAATGATCTTGGGGTGGAGAAGCTTTGGCCTTCACGAGTTCTTGTTCCGCCTTGAGAGCACCAATGTAGTTGTCGTCGAGGGACTTGTAGTTCTCAAGGAAGATAGTCTTGGAGATGATGTTTTTAATCCCATCATGAAGTAGAACTTCATCGAAATGTGGTCGTCCATGCCGGCTCGTCGCAAGGCATGCTTCATCTCCTTGAAGTACTTGTCGATGGACTTGGATCCTTGGGTGGTGTTCTCCAATTGGTGTAGTTGTTCCGTGTAGGTTTGAGGCACAAACTCTCACCGCAAACCTCTCTTCTTCTTGGGCCAACTCATGTCGTAGCTCTCCGAAGGTGTGTGAAGCAACCATGTGTACGACTAGCCGTGGAAGTTTGTGGTGGCATTCTTCACTTGATCTTCGGGAGGAACTTGATGTAGCTTGAGGTAGTCATCCAACAAATGTTCCCACTCAAGATACTCCTCGGGTTCTAGAGTTCCGTAGAAAGGAATCTTGTGGTCGGTGTCGAGGTCGTAGTAGCTCGTGGAAGTCACGGACTTGAGCTTGGGGAGCTCCTCTTAAGCGTAGTCTTGAGGTGCTTGTTGGCGAAGATGCCGTATATCCGAAGGCGAAGATGCCTTTAAGTCGCTTGGCGAACATGCCAAGGGAGATGGTGAAGTCATTGAGCCGTTGTTTGTGTTGAGATCTTGACCTTCACGTTCGTGGTGGTGATGGTGTCGATGCCGATGTGACCTTGCCGGAGATGGTAGCTTGGAAGCGTGTGTACTTGATTGTCTTCTCGAATATGACGAAGATCGCTTGTAGGACTTGATGAGGGCCTTGATCTCTTCCATTTGAGCTTGCATCTTGGTGTCGGTGTAGTTTTTCGTGGCATCGAACTCGTCATTGTTATTGTAGACCGAAGGTGAAATGCCTTGCCTATCCATCACAAGACTCGAGTAGAGGTGAGTAGGAAATGAGATAAACAATACCAAGTTTCCTTTTCCCGAAGTTGAGGATGTATCCCGTTTCACTCAATGTGAGATGAAAGAATAGTGGAATTGGTATCAGACTTGTTCACTCACACCTACAAACTAAATCTTATGGAGTAGCTCGGTGAGGATAGTGGGACAAAAAATTTAATGAAAAATGTTAGCAAGATTCAATAATGTTGAAAGAGATTCACAAATTCACAAGTGAAACAAGTAGACCAATAGCAATGAATGGCACACGGAAACACACACACGGATAGATAAATGGGGTCGTGCAACCAAGGAATGAGCTCAAAATGTGGAATCCACGGAAAACGCTCGTGTTGCACAACTCTAGAGAGACGCTAGCACGATTTCTTAATAGGAAGATACGACACTTTTGCACAACCTATAGGAGACAAAAATGCAATGACTTCTATCCCAATTATGCTATGTATATATGGTTCCCAATGTTCCTTTCAAGATGATGCAAGATGATCTTATATGCAATGTGGTATGATGCTATGGCAATTGCTTACAAGCTCTTTGTTCACTCTTTTTCTTTGATTAAAATCTTATTCTTTTTTTGTATATGGCCACAATGTGAAATGCACAAACCAAGATAGCAATTGGGTATATATGGGAACAATCTTGTGACACAAGGGATGATACGATACCAAAATGATATGGTACATATGCAATGTAAGGTGTAGATCACTAATGTGCACAAGTAACGTTGCCGACAATACTCAAATGGCTAGTCTTGATAGGCAAGTGACGCAAAATGGGCTAGGGGTTAACAATGAAAAGGCAAGGGAATATACAATGGAGGGATACCACGATGCCAAGATGATATGGAGGTTACCGTCCGTGGCGATGATGAGTGGCGGTGTTCTTAATGTAGATACCAAGATGATGGTGAATCGTCCCTAAGTAGCCTAAAAACCTTAGGAAACGGGAAAAACGCGAACTCAAAATTTCAAATGTTAAATGGTGGTATCGGGATGCGGTGGTGGTTGCGGAAGAACAATGGGATTGCGGAAATGCAATGATGGGTTTTGCAAGTAGGCAATGCAGAAGTGGAGGGTAAGGTTGGCTATACACGGTGTCGGAGTTGGAAGCACGATCCCTAAGTAGCCGAAACACCTTAGGGGACACAACTCACAACACAACTAAAATTGGGTTAAGTTGGGTTGGTGGAAGTGTATGGTGGTCAAGCCTATGCAGAAGTTATGGTGGTGGTTGATGAAGAAGCAACTGTCCCTAAGTAGCCTAAACACCTTAGGAGACTCGAATCACAACTCAAACAACCACTAATGATAAGAGGAACAAAAGGTTAGGTTGCAGGAGGCTATGGTGGGTTTGCGGAAGTTAAGGTGGAAGCCCTAGGCAAAGATGCCAAAGTTCCAAACATTCAATGGAGTCAAATGGTGTTGGAAGTATTTTTGTGGGAAGGGGGATGTCAAAAGTTTCTCAACGAGCTAAAGAACGTGAAAATCGGACTCCGGATGAATTAGTTATGGACAAAATGGTAAAACTGGGAAGGCTGAAATCCCAAGGGCCGGACATCTCGGGTCGGGGCCGGATATCCGGGACCTGATGTACAAAAACTTGCCCAATTTTGCACTCCAGGAGCCGAATGTCAGGCTTGGGGCCCGGATGTCCGCCCTGATGGCCCGGATGTCCGGCCCGACGATTCCAGATCGGGATTTGGACTTCGAAACTCGATTTGGGGCGGAAATTGATAATTTCGGGGGCAAAATTGCGGAGATTTCGTGGATCAAAAGTGGGGAAACTTGGGGAATTGCTAGATCCACTCGAAATCAAGCAAATCCATGGATCAAAATCAACAAACATCATCAAACCAACAAATCACAAAAATATTTGGGGGCTATTTTTTGGTGGGGATTTTCGAATTTAGGACGAACACAACAAAATTAGGCTAGAAAACAAGGGGGGAGGCTCCTAAATCATGATCAACGTGTATCATGATACCAAGATGATGTAGGGTGGATGTTTCACGAAAGGAGTGGATCGCAACTAAGAACACGAAGAACACATGTAAGAACGGAGACAAATCACAAGGGGAAACACTCAAGAACAAGTCCAATCACACATGCACTAGACAATCAAACACACAAGATCCACAAGGTACATGAACAACAAAGGGAAAGATACAAGGTAAGGTTCATTTCCATGAGGAGGTCTTCAATCCACGAGGGGATCTTCCCGTGAGGGGACTTGAATCCAAGGGGGGTCTTCTCCGAAGAGGGGCCGCGGTCTCTCTCGTGGAGTAGATCCGCAATGGATAAGAAAAGATCTATCTCTAATGAGCTACTACTTTGCTAACCCTAACTAGGAGGAGGGGGAGTAGTATATATAGTCTAAGCCACGAAGGGGTAAGTGGGAAAGGGAATACATGGGCCTCGGGCCCTGTCCATGTGCGCAGGCAGGCGCGGGATGCCCAGGCTGGGTGCCGGATGTCCGGCTGCTCGCGAGACGCCGGATGTCAGGGGCACTGGCCGGATGTCCAGCCTGGCGGTGACCGAATCTGTTCTTCTCTGGATATGCGTCGCCGGATTTCCGGGGTTGGTCGCCGGATGTCCGGGCGTTGCTGAGGCGCCGAATGTCCGGGCTAGCACCGGATGTCTGGGCTAGCGCCGGATTTCCGGCCGCTAAAGCTCTTGGCCTTCTGTTGGTGCAGCTTCTGGGCGGCTGCACACACGCCGGATGTCCGGCCCTTGGCCCGGATGTCCGGCCGCTGTAGCATCAGCAGCTCCGTCTTCTTCCATCGTGGCTTCCAAGCTTCCCTCGTGGATGGTGTAGTTGTTCCTTGGCGCTTGCACTCCTCCTCAACATCCGTGAAGTTCTGACAATACCTATGCATGCACACGGGAGAAGTGTCAAGTAGTATACCATCCTCAAAGGGGTCAAGTGAGCGCGTGTAAAGGAGATGATTCACCTTTGTATATGTGAAGTAGAGGTCACACGTGTCACTTGCCAAATGGACTCTTGACATGGTGATGTCCATAGCATGCTCCGCATCATACATCATGCATATATGACTCAAAGCTTACATGCTATAATGTGGTATTTATTAATAATTTGGTTGCCAAATCTCATGCGTGCAATGCACGTTTACCTTACTAGTCTAAATGGTGTTTGTGTGTGTGTTGTGCGTGTTAAACACATTGTACATAGTATCATACATGGTTTAGATTCCGAACATCCAGCTAGAGCATACATGTACTATGATTTGAATTCAACATAAAATGGATACATATATTTGAATTTGAGATCGTATGTAAATGTAGTTCGTATTTATATAGGAATTTACTACTCCTATATTCATGTCTTGTGTTGTGAAGATAATATCTAGATGGTTGTATAACTAACTCGAGTACAATCCCATTCAAAGAAGGAAAATGTACTCAAATTTAGTCCATATGCTAGACAACACAAATTGTTTTTTTATTGTTGAGGGAAGTGCAAATTGATTTGGTACTGTACATGTTATGTTTGTTGTCTCGATTTTTTTAGTTTTTTTTTTGTTGTATTTGAATGCATTTCTAGTAATATAGTAAAACGGGACATGACTCTCTCTAGTGATGAGGTGCGAATTGTCTTTTTTGTACACGTTAAGCTTGTTCTCCCCAAATTTCAAGTTGTTCCATGTTAGGCCGAAATGTCAAGCTAGCATCTCTATCTATCGTGCTGCAAAACTCCCACCTCTTCAACCCGCGCCTTATTACCCATAAATATTTAAGATATATATTTGTCTCGTCGTGCTCCGAAAACTCCCTCGATCTCAACCCGCGCCTATCTATCCCAAAATTACAATGCACGCCAAAACTCCCACCTCCTGCGAAATCCCGACACGTGAAATACCCGTGATACGCCTGAACGGAAAGAACCGCCTAGCTCAAATCGGTGGGGGTACTTTCGTAACTCACCCCACATTTCGGACAAGTGTGTCCCTAAGCCATGGTTCGCCCCTCCCATCCCATCTATCCACCCATTCATACACCGAGGCCGCGAAAACCTGTGAAGCCCCACACCCTCCTCCGTCCGCCACCCAGCTGGAGCCTCTTCCCCTACGACGTCGTCCACATCAACATCTCAACGTCCCTCATCCACTGCATTGGCTGAGGATCCATCGTCGATCTCGTTGTCCCGTCGGTTCAGCCACCCCGTCCTCCACCTCCAAGGAGCTGCCTCGATGTTCCCCTCGTCTTCCGCGCCACCTCCATTCCCACACCACCGTCTTCACCTGCACCACCAGAAGAGCAGCATCATCACCATTTCCACGGATGAAGCTAAGGCCTAATCGGCGCCACCAAAGAGGTTCTACACTAATCATTGCATTTTCTTCTTGATTCGATCTGACGATGCTGTCGGCGCTCGGTCCCGAGCCGACATGGAGCGGATCCATCCACAGCGGCGTCGCCGGCCACTTCCTCCATTGTGTCACTCCTTCGGCGGCGATGTCTACATCAGTAGGACCTATTGCTGCTTTGGCTCTCGCTCGCGCTGCTACTCTCGCTCTTGCTCACGGTCCCCTGCCTGGTCTACTCTTGCTCTTGCTCTTGCTCACGCTGCTGCTCTCGCTCTTGCTCTCAGTCCCCTTCTTGGTCTACTCTTGATCTTGCTCTTGCTCACGTTGCTGCTCTCGCTCTTGCTTGCGCTGCTGATAGGATTTAGCTACATTTGAGTTGACTCAATCGACTTTTGGGTCAGTCGATTTTTAGGGGGTGGGGGCTTGCCGGAGTTAAGGAAGAACCAGACGCAGCGGGGAGGGTGGATCACCAGAGAGGTACCCCACTATCTATCTTAGGGTTCAGGGTGGGGGTGGTGGTCGCCGGCGGTGGTGGGGTGGTGGCGTGGGGATCGCCGAAGAAAAAGCTCGGTGTAGGGGGGCCTAGAGGGATGGCCCGGGCGGCTGTGGACCGGCGGTGGGGAGTAGTTTCGGGGTGGGCAGGGCGCTGAGGCGGTGTGGAAGCACCGCCAGTCGCGGGTGGCGGGGGCCGGCGGTTTGGCCGGTGGTGGCTGGTGGTTCAGGTGGGTGGTGGTTGAAGATGAACTGCAGGCCCTTGATTTCGTATCTAACAGCTGGAAAGTCGACTGACCAGAGATGAAAAAGTTAGTCGACTGACGCGTAGCCTGCTGCTCTACTCTTGTGCGCATTGCTGCTGCACGAGCAGCAGATACCGCTCTCGCTCGAGCCCCTACAGCTGCTACCCAAGATGCTGCAACACGACCAGCTACCCCGGCTCTCGCACGCGCTACTACTCTGGGCGCTGCTGCTACTGCTTTTTTGCTACTAGTGCGTTTGGTTTTGATAGTAAAATTTAGATTCGACAGCAAAATTCAGTTTCGACAGTTAAATTCAGTTTCGACAGTTAAGTTCAAAGATGAGCGGCTGGTGTATTTTACATCTAGCACTTCGTGGTTATGTATTGTATGTAATCTATTGGAGATGCCATTAGAATTCCACTCAGGTTAATGTTATCTGTCTTGTCCTACTTCAGCCTCGCCGTCGTATAACTCACTGGAGCTGCTCCAATGACGAAACCCTCCATCACAGCGGAGTAGTACCCCGGGCTCCATCTCGAGATGCCTAAGATCTTCTTCCCCTCCTCCCATAGCCAAATCAGCCGGGGCATCCTCACCGACCAACCCATTCACGCTGAGATCGACATGGCTTCGCCAAAGAGGTTGTACACTTGTTGCATCTGTTTTTTTCTCAACATGTTATATATATTGTCCACTGGCCACATGTTGTAATGTGAAATATGATTAGGTTCTCCTACTATATGACAAGCAGTGAGGTACCAAGAAACTTAGCTATCCGTGATGGACTCTCTTGAACACCATCATAATTGATCTCTACGCGTTGAGATATGCATTTGTAGATGGGCCTTGGAGTTGAGCTAGTAGGGTAATGGCCTGGGTCCAAAGTAGTAGAAGTAGGAAAAACCATTTTTTGTGTATAGGCTTTTCCCTGCTCAAGCCCGCCTACTAGAATCGCCAGTGCTTGAAAGGAAAAGTGAAGGAAAAACATAGGAATTGGAAAGTTTCCTATGGTACTACTATTCATGCATTTGGTTCAAAGGAATGGAGCAAAGGAAAACTATAGGATTTGTTCCTTTAGTGTCTCCTTGAAAGAAAAACCATAGGAATTTTAATATCCACTTGTCCTCCTTTTCAAATTTCTATTCATGAAGCACAAGAATAAGAGATAGTAGCATAATAGCAGTATAACCATACATTTTCTTATGGTTTGACTTAATCTCACCATGCTTCTTTGCATCCTGTGATCTTACAATTCTTGTCAACCAAACACCCAGATTGGGAGAAATCATGTGTTTTTAAATTCTCTGTTTTGCACGTGCATTCCTATCCTATTCATGTGTATTTCTTATCCCTGCATTATTAGAATCCTCAAATCACTACAAAAAAAGACACATCCATGACATTTTGAGCCGAATGATTTTTTTCTATCATGCTTATGACACTTCTATGACAATAATTGTGACAAAAACCGGTATCATCATAGATGTGGTGGGCTCGTACTTCTATGACAAAAAATCATGACAGAAAATGGCTTTACGTCCTGGGCAGGCCGGAGACGCAGCTGCATGACATTCTTTGGGCCATGCATGACCGAAAAAACTATGGTAGAAGTCAGGGCGAGGGAAATATCGGGGATTTCCCGGTTACGGTGGGTGGTCGGTGTCACATCCCTATTTCTGGTATGATCTAGGCTTGCTTTGTGCATCATGTTTAAGTTTCAAATGAAATTGAAATGGGGAATGTTTCAAACCCTAGCACCAAAGCAAATTCAAATAGATTCAAATTAAAAATGGAATTTCAATGAACCCAAAATGCTCTTCAAAAATGTTCATGGTCTTTGGAAAATGTTGGAAACAACAACCAGAAGTGATGCACATTTTTGCTAAACATTTTGGATTTTTGAATGAACCCATATGTATTTGAATTGGAGCTGTGTAAATAATATAAATATTTTAAAGGCTCCAAAAATGTTGGAAATTGGTGAGGGCCTCTGGTATATTATAACTAGTGGTCACAAGGAATCTCAACATTTTTAGAATTGTGCTAGTATTTATTTTGAGTCAAAAACAAATGTCAGAAATAGAAAAGAAAACAAAAATGAAAACTTACCTGGGCCACTTACCTGAGCCTTGGCACTGTGCGGCCCAGCTGAGCACGCGCTCGCCGCATGCGGCCACGCGCCCGGCCACCTCCTGCCTCCCTGCTTGCTCCGCGACCCCTTGCAGCGTTGCCACGCACCCCCCAGGCCCCTCTCACTCTCCCTCGCCTTCATCCTCTCCTCTGTCACTCTCTCCCGCGATGGCCGAAGCGCTGCCATCGCCGCCGACAAGCACCACCGCGGCCACTGCCTCCCCCTCTCCCGCTGGACATGCCCAGGAGCTCCGCCTCCATTCCTCGCGCCTCTCCGTTAACTCGCGCGAGGCCGAACCCTCTGCATCACCCTCTGCACCGCCATCTTCGCCGCCTCTGCCCCGAGATCGCCGGTGACCACCCAGCATCGTCAGCCCCTCCCCGAGCTCGCCAAGACCACCGTCGAATCCGCCGTGAGCTCCTCTTTGTTTCCCCTCTCTCCCCATGCGTTTTGCTCGCGCTAGCCACGCCAATCGCCAGAGTTGTGAGCTTCCAGCCGCCGTCCATGTCGCCGCCGTGGCCACCGTCACTGTAACGCCCCGAGACCGATGTGCCAGGTGTCGTCCAGTTATTCGCCGTTGTTTCCTTGTCATTGCTTGCGTGTCATGCATTGCATATCATGTCATCATGTGCATTTCATTTGCATACGTGTTCGTCTCATGCATCCGAGCATTTTCCCCGTTGTCCGTTTTGCATTCCGGCGCTCCTATCTCCTCCGGTGGTCCTTTCTACCTTCCTTTCTTGTGTGGGGGTTAAACATTTCCGGATTGGACCAAGACTTGCCAAGCGGCCTTGGTTTACTACCGGTAGACCGCCTGTCAAGTTTTGTGCCATTTGGACTTCGTTTGATACTCCAACGGTTAACCGAGGGACCGAGAAGGCCTCGTGTGTGTTGCAGCCCAACACCCTTCCAAATTGGCCCAAAACCCACCTAACCTCCTCCATCATCTCGGTCGTTCAATCACGATCGCGTGGCCGAAAACCGCACCTCATTTGGACTCTCCTAGCTCCCTCTACCTATATATATGTGATCCCCTTCGAAATTTTCGCGGATGAAACCCTAGCCTTCCTCTACCTCGCGCCCGGACGAAATCTATTGTCCGGCGCACACTCCACCTCACTCCGACCAATCGGGTCGTGCCACATCAGCCGCGCCGCCGCGCCCGGCCAACCGGCGAGCGCCACCTCAGCCGGCCGCCTCCCTCTCCACCGCGCGGCCCACGGGGCCCTGATCCGGCCCGCCCGGGCCCGGTCGCCGCCGCCAGCCGCTCGACATCGCGCTCGCTCGAGCCGCCTCCTGCGCCGCTCCGGCCGCCGCCATGCGCCATGCCCCGCCGCCGTCCTTCGTCGCCGTCGTCCTCGACCGCCGCGCCATGGGCCGCCCCTGTCGCCGCTCACCGCGGATCCGGTCGGGCCGGACCAGATCCGGCGACCTCGAGCTCCGCCGCCATCCTCTCCTCCTCTGGCGAGCTCTGCCACTGTTCCGGCGAACTCCGTCCGCGCCTCGGTTCGCGTGCACGAACCCTAGATCTGAGATCTGGGAGAGGTTGACTTTTTCACTAAGTCCCCGAGTTTTCCATGTTTCATATGCCCATGTTCATCGCATCGTAACTTGGCATCCGTAGCTCCGATTCATGCGTATAGCATATCAAAATGTTCATCTCAGAGAGTACATCATTTCATCTCATTGCATCATTTTCATTTGAGTTCATCTCGATGCCCGAAATGCTGTTGGAAGAATGCTATTTGAGATAATTGTCAGATCTGCTACTCCATTTAGCTATTTATCATTTTTTGCCATGATTAATGTGTGCAGGATATGCCCCTGAGCTCTTCATGAGTTTTGTTATATGTTTTGCCATGTTTCTAGAGGTGCAACCCATGTATTTTTGTGATGTGTGTGGTGACTAGCACAAGCTTGCAAAGAGGTGCATTCGTTAATGCTGATTTCCGGGACTTAGCAATTCCACCAAGTCCTTGACCTGTTTATCTCATATGCCATATGTTCATGTTGTTTCCTAGTGATCCGTGCCTCTTTGGAGGATGATCAGTAAGGAGGATTTGTTAATATTGTAGTGCTATATCCATCCATGTCTTTTTTTGCAATTATGGAGCACCCTAGCTTGAGTCAATCGAGCTCTACTTTTGCTATTTCGTGAATCTGGGCAGATTGTCTACTTGTTAGCGATTTTGCCGAGGATGTTGTAGTTGATCCGTGCATGCTGTGTTATTGTTCTTGCCATGTCTAGCATTCATAATGTGTATTCTGGATGGGTGTATGCTTAGATTGTCATGACTTGCTCTGTAGTGAGTGCATCGAGCTCGTAAACATGCCTACTTGATATCTGTTTTGCATGCTCCAGATTTTCACTAATTCTGCGAGTCTGATTATGTTTTTGCCATGTTCACATGCTTGCAAATGTATTTTCTGATCCCTTTTGGCTCAAGGTCACTAAGGGACTTTTGTTAATCTCTTTGAGTAGCTCCATGCCATGCTTTACTTTGCCATGTTCAGTTCCTGTAGCATATAGTTTTCTTGCTCCAAAGTGTGCTACCTGATCTGAAATTCCAGACTAGTGTTAATTTCACTAAGTCTGAAATCTGTTTACCAAATGCATTTTTGCCATGCTTGTTTGAACCTGTAATGGATGAATTGGCCATAGCTCAGTGCTGGTATTTTGTTAAGCATCATGAACGGATCTCTTCCATGTATTTTTTTGCCATGTTTGAGTGCTGTAGCATGTTCGTCTTGTTGCATTTAGATGGCTACTTCCTGTAAATCGCAGAACGTGGTCATATTTGAATTGCTTGCCCTTTCCAAACCGTAACTCTGATTCCGGTGATCTTTATATCATTTTCAAGCGATTTCATCTCACCTTTCCAGTGGCACGCTGGGATTTCCAAGTTGAGGCCAGGTTCATTCATTCCCTTGTCAAATCATACATATGCATCGCATACCGCATCCCGCATATTATACCATGTTCATGCGTTGGTTGTTTACTATGTTGTGTGCTTCTTTCCGGTGTTTGCTTCCTCGGGTTGGTTCCGGTAACGTCGTGTCTGTGAGGATCCGTTCGACTACGTCCGTTTGTCTTCTTCATGGACTCGTTCTTCTTTCTTGCGGGATCTCAGGCAATATGGTCATACCCTCGAAATCACTTCTATCTTTGCGTGCTAGATGCTCCCTCTTTTGCTACGCCTATGCTGCGATACCTACCACTTGCTTATCATGCCTCCTATATTGTTGAACCAAGCCTCTAACCCACCTTGTCCTAGCAAACCGTTGATTGGCTATGTTACCGCTTTGCTCAGCCCCTCTTATAGCGTTGTTAGTTGCAGGTGAAGATTGAAGTTTGTTCCTTGTTGGAACATGGAGATGTTGTTCCTTGTTGGAACATGTTTGCTTGTTGGAATATCACAATATATCTTATTTAATTAATGTATCTATATACTTGGTAAAGGGTGGAAGGCTCGGCCTTATGCCTGGTGTTTTGTTCCACTCTTGCCGCCCTAGTTTCCGTCATATCGGTGTTATGTTCCCGGATTTTGCGTTCCTTACGCGGTTGGGTAATAATGGGAACCCCTTGACAGTTCGCCTTTAATAAAACTCCTCCAGCAATGCCCAACCTTGGTTTTACCATTTGCACTAACAACCTACCACCTTCCCTTGGGTTCTGCAGACTCAAGGGTCATCTTTATTCTAACCCCCCCCCCCCGGGCCAGTGCTCCTCTGAGTGTTGGTCCGAACTAGAGTCCTGTGCAGCGCCCCCTCGGGGAAACTCGAGGTTTGGTTTTAGTTGTATGGAGCGCTCATCTGAGTGTGCCCTGAGAACGAGATATGTGCAGCTCCTATCAGGATTTGTCAGCACATTCGGGCGGTGTTGCTGGATTTGTTTTAACTTGTCGAAGTGTCTTGTAGAACCGGGATACCGAGTCTGATCGAAATGTCTCGGGAGGAGGTCTATTCCTTCGTTGACCGTGAGAGCTTGGCATGGGCTAAGTTGGGACTCCCCTACATGGATTTGAACTTTCGAAAGCCGTGCCCGCGGTTATGGGCAGATGGGAATTTGTTAATGTCCGGTTGTAGAAAACCTGAAGTTGACCTTAAATAAAATGAATCAACCGCGTGTGTAACTGTGATGGTCTCTTTTCGGTGGAGTCCGGGAAGTGAACACGGTGTTGGAGTTATGTTTGGCGTAGGTTGTTCTAGGATCACTTCTTGATCATAGTTGTTCGA
This sequence comes from Triticum urartu, assembly GCF_056163025.1. NCBI lineage: Eukaryota > Viridiplantae > Streptophyta > Magnoliopsida > Poales > Poaceae > Triticum > Triticum urartu. The sequence goes on along the minus strand of NC_141879.1, from coordinate 334,924,595 downwards.
CCGTGCTTTTGCCTTCTCTTCTCGCTCTCATTTGCGTATGTTTAGCCACCATATATGCTAGTCGCTTGCTGCAGCCCACCTCATACCTTTTACCTTACCCATAAGCTTAAATAGTCTTGATCGCGAGGGTGCGAGATTGCTGAGTCCCCGTGACTCACAGATACTTCCAAAACCAGTTTGCAGGTGCCGATGTTACAGAGCAGGTGACGCAACCAAGCTCCAGGAGGAGCTCATTGAAGATCTTGTCCTTTGTGTTGTTCCGTTCTAGTTGATCAGTAGTGGAGCCCAGTTGGGGTCGATCGGGGAACCGTGTCGCTTTTGGGGTTCTTCTTTTATTTTGGTTCCGTAGTCGGACCTTGATTGTATCTGGATGATGTAATGTTTTATTCATGTAATTGTGTGAAGTGGCGATTGTAAGCCAACTATGTATCTCTTTCCCTTATGTATTACATGGGTTGTTTGCGAAGATTACCACACTTGCGACATTGCTTTCAATGCGGTGATGCCTCTAAGTCGTGCTTCGACACGTGGGAGATATAGCCGCATCGAGGGCGTTACAAGTTGGTATCAGAGCCTTCCCCGACCTTAGGAGCCCCATTGCTTGATCGAATTAGCGGACGAGTTGAGTCTAGAAAAATGTTTTGAGTCATTTAGGAATTATATATCGGAGAGTTTAGGAATTCTTTTTACTCCTCAGTCCCTTCATCGCTCTGGTAAGGCATCCTGACGTAGAGTTTTGACTCTTCTCTTCTGAAATTTCACAAAAAAAATTAGGATCACGCGGGTATCTTGGAATCGTTCTGATGGTTTTGTGACGAGAACATTGTCTTGGTGCCTCCTGTCAGGGGTTTTGTGGCAGTGTCCCGGGGAGTTGAGCTCCGAGGTGTTGTCATCACAATTTTATCGTTGCAGTTCTGGAATACCTGAGTTTAGTACGCCGACATCAAAAATCTCTTTTATGCAGTTCATTGGTGAGATAACCTCGACGCCACCCAGTACTGGGGCGGGAGTTTGGGAGTATTGCCATAACTCGTATAACGGATGCTTTTCGAAGGTTGAGGTAGACGATTTCCGAAGGTTTCTTGGTTATGTGTTGAAGGATGGATACAGCTGGATGTAGGATTTGCTAGTTTGGGTGAGATATTATGCTTCCCCTGTATCCCCAACACCTGATTGCATAACCGGAAAGGTTCGGGAGTTTCATAGGTGGGAAATCAAGTAGTTCTTAGGATATCTTTCCAACAGATGTATGATATGAAATTGGGGTTTGATGTCTAGTGGTCTGCCTATTCACGGTCGGTTTTACAGTGGTCTCGTTGTGTCTTAAAGAGTCCTTGGCTATGCCGACTCGGGGATGCTTCGTATGTCATGTGCACTGCCTTGTACATGATGGTGCTGTACGATCGAGCCTGTGTAGGCCCCACCACGAAAACTTCGGACGAAATCTCTATCATATGTTTGTTCTGGCTTATTTTGCAAGCCAATCCTTTGTATTGTTTTTGAGTTGTGGTATTCAAGTTGCTTCAGAGACAAATGTTGATTCCACAGCTTTTCCTAAGCGGTGTTCTCATACCCCGATGTGAACACTAATCCTTCTCGATCATCGAGTTTGTCATGTCAATCCTTTTCAACCGGCGTGTTTTTTTTCTTCAAGTGGTTCCGATCATTTCAACATCAGCAAGATCAATTATCACTTCTTCTCAACGGTGTTTGTTTCATCCGTCTCCAAGTTGCCTTTGTTTTTCCCGCCCACCCACCCTTTTTCCTCAAGGACTCAGATTTCTTAATCAAGCATCCTTTTATTCTTGTGAAGTCTCTTCATTCTTTTCTTTGAATGTTCTACCCGGTGGTTCACATGAAGATGCTCTTCTAGTTCGTCATTCCTCACTCATTTTTCTTCTCCGGTGGATTCAAATCAAGATTTGTTGATCATATCCTTTTTCTTCGTTTCAAATACCTTCTCATACCGATGCACCTCATAATAATTCACTTCTCGCTATTAAATTGTTCCGGAGTGCTCAAGATATCTCGAAGATTCATGTTTTCCACTCTGCATTCGTTCAAGATCTTTCGAGGTTGTTATCTCATTCAAGCCTTTTAATTCAACCGGTGCAACCTCTCTTTTAAATCATTTCAACGGTGTTTTCTTTTCAGTGGGCCCTAACCCACAGGTCTTTTCAAAGGATCTTACCTGACTCTTCTTATTTTCCTGGAGCTATCCTCAAATTTTATTTTCAAAGATTGACGTAAGAATGATTTATCATCAGTCAAATGTCTTTCTCCAAGATCTTTCAAAATCTTCCCATCGTTGGCTCAACCTTTCTAATTTTCATCCTGGAGTATCTCAACAATTCTTGGTGGTGTTTTCTCGTCGTCACGCTCAACATTTCAAGACCGAAGAAGATTTTTCCTCTCAATCTTGGTCCGCTCTCTTCAAGATTCGTGACTCTAGCTTGAGGCCATCCTCTCATAATTATTTTGGTTATGAGAATTCTTTTCATCCATACGGAGCATTTCATGAGTTGTTTTCTCTTTTCTTTTCCCTGGAGCCCTTCAATTCAGAAGTATTAATCATTTCAGCTTTCAGCTCTTTTGCTCCAAATCTTACCGGTGCATAGTTCAAATATCCTCTAATCAGTGCATGATCTCTTCGTTCTCATAAGTCCTCTCAAGTATCTTCCTTCATTTGCTAATTCTTACCGGTGATTCACCCCTACTTCGATCATTTTCAATTCTTACGGTGATTTGCTCAAGATTCTATTCCATGGTTATCATGTCAACTCATTCGTTGTTTTCCAAATCCTACCGATGGTTCGTCGAAGACCTTCCCAAGTTTATGTTATATCTCTCTTAATCTTTTCTACGAGAATAAGTAATATGTCAAATCCGTTGATTGTCATCAATTTAATTGGTGAAGGATAAGCATAATGTAATTCTTATTCTTGTTTCTTCGAGTATATTCAATTCCTTATTCCGGAGCCTCATCAAAATTCTTGGTTTCAATTGTTTCATCTTTTATTTTCCCGGAGTTCCAACCTCTTTCAATTATATCACCACGGAGATCCATCTAATCATTGCAAGGATTCACCTTATGTTTTTGACTTCTCTTTCCTTTCGATTGGTCATTCTTTTATTACCGGAGTTCTTCATGGAGGCTCTACATGATGGTTCATCAAGGATTTAATTCCTTCTCGAAGTGTTCATTGAGATTCTTTTCAGAGGAGCTCAAGCATTCTCCATCTTGCAATCCAGAGTGCATTCTTTCTATCATATTATTGGAGGTGGTATTATGCCATTCTTGATAATTTGAGTTCATGTTTCATGGTTCACATGTTGTCAAGGATGAGATATTTTAAATCCATCATTTTCTTCATTGCAATTATCTTGGGTTATATTTCACCTAAAGATTTCCTTTAAGGATTGTCGCTCTCATGGTGTTTATCAATGACCCAAGTTCTTCATTTATCTCTCCTGGTGAAATAGTTTCTCGTCTCCTTGTTGATGTCAATCCAATCAAATCTTTTCCGTGAGTGGCAAGTTGTCACCTCATAATGTTGAGATGCCTTCTATAAGACCATATCAAGCCTATTCTTTTCGTTGTTGGTGTTCCAACAACTCTGTTCGACTTTTCTCCCGAGGATACCTTTTCAAGCTCTTTTGTGGCAGAAGTTGACATTTTCTTCTCCATTCTTTTATTTCAATTATCTATATTCTATTCTTTCGTTCCGGAGGCATTGTGGTGTTGTTCTTTTCACCCATCTTCTTGTTTGCTCAGGATCATGTTCTTTTCGTGCTTATCCTTTAACCGGATTGTGTGCCATTCTGCTCAAGTTCTTTTCGCCTTATCAAAGCCTTGCATCTCTTTCAACCGGAGTGTTGTCTGAGATATTTCTTACTCGTTCCATTCATTTAATAGTTCCGGAGGTAGTGTTTTGTAATGTCATCAAGTATCATCTCATCTTATCAAGTTCTTATTTAATTCCTTCACTTTTCAATTGGAGTGCTGCTCAAAGCTGTTCTCCCTTCTTCCTCTTTTCTAACGGAGTGTTTTCAACTTTGTTCATCTCCGTTCTTTTCTTGAAATGGCTTAACCTTTTCAAGGTTCTTTGGTTTCACTCATTTGTCAAAGAAGCAACTTAGTTTTACCTCTTCTTTTTTCTCTTTCGTTGTCCCTCCGGTGCAATTCTAGATCTCGGGACGAGATCCTCTCGTAGTGGTGGAGTGTTGTAACGCCCCGAGACTGATGTGCCAGGTGTCGTCCAGTTATTCGCCGTTGTTGCCTTTTCATTGCTTGCGTGTCATGCATTGCATATCATGTCATCATGTGCATTTCATTTGCATACGTGTTCGTCTCATGCATCCGAGCATTTTCCCCGTTGTCCGTTTTGCATTCCGGTGCTCCTATCTCCTCCGGTGGTCCTTTCTACCTTCCTTTCTTGTGTGGGGGTTAAACATTTCCGGATTGGACCGAGACTTGCCAAGCGGCCTTGGTTTACTACCGGTAGACCGCCTGTCAAGTTTCGTGCCATTTGGACTTCGTTTGATACTCCAACGGTTAACCGAGGGACCGAGAAGGCCTCGTGTGTGTTGCAGCCCAACACCCTTCCAAAGTGGCCCAAAACCCACCTAACCTCCTCCATCATCTCGGTCGTTCGATCACGATCGTGTGGCTGAAAACCGCACCTCATTTGGACTCTCCTAGCTCCCTCTACCTATATATATATGTGATCCCCTTCGAAATTTTCGCGGATGAAACCCTAGCCTTCCTCAATCTCGTGCCCGGACGAAATCCTCACCGCGCCGGCCAATGTCTGCCGCACACTCCACCTCACTCCACCAATTGGGTCGTGCCACATCAGCCACGCCACCGCGCCCGGCCAACCGGCGAGCGCCATCTCAGCCGGCCGCCTCCCTCTCCACCGCGCGGCCCGCGGGGCCCAGAACCGGCCCGCGCGGGCCCGGTCGCCGTCGCCAGCCGCTTGACATCGCGCCCGCCCGAGCCGCCTCCTATGCCGCCGCCGCCATGCGCCACCGCGCCTCACGCCGGCGCCGCCACTCCGGCCGCCATGCGCCATGCCCCGCCGCCGTCCTTCGTCGCCGTCGTCCTCGACCGCCGCGCCATGGGCCGCCCCTGTCGCCGCTCACCGCGGATCCGGTCGGGCCGGACCAGATCCGGCGACCTCGAGCTCCGCCGCCATCCTCTCCTCCTCTGGCGAGCTCTGCCACTGTTCCGGCGAACTCCGTCCGCGCCTCGGTTCGCGTGCACGAACCCTAGATCTGAGATCTGGGAGAGGTTGACTTTTTCACTAAGTCCCCGAGTTTTCCATGTTTCATATGCCCATGTTCATCGCATCGTAACTTGGCATCCGTAGCTCCGATTCATGCGTATAGCATATCAAAATGTTCATCTCAGAGAGTACATCATTTCATCTCATTGCATCATTTTCATTTGAGTTCATCTCGATGCCCGAAATGCTGTTGGAAGAATGCTATTTGAGATAATTGTCAGATCTGCTACTCCATTTAGCTATTTATCATTTTTTGCCATGATTAATGTGTGCAGGATATGCCCCTGAGCTCTTCATGAGTTTTGTTATATGTTTTGCCATGTTTCTAGAGGTGCAACCCATGTATTTTTGTGATGTGTGTGGTGACTAGCACAAGCTTGCAAAGAGGTGCATTCGTTAATGCTGATTTCCGGGACTTAGCAATTCCACCAAGTCCTTGACCTGTTTATCTCATATGCCATATGTTCATGTTGTTTCCTAGTGATCCGTGCCTCTTTGGAGGATGATCAGTAAGGAGGATTTGTTAATATTGTAGTGCTATATCCATCCATGTCTTTTTTTGCAATTATGGAGCACCCTAGCTTGAGTCAATCGAGCTCTACTTTTGCTATTTCGTGAATCTGGGCAGATTGTCTACTTGTTAGCGATTTTGCCGAGGATGTTGTAGTTGATCCGTGCATGCTGTGTTATTGTTCTTGCCATGTCTAGCATTCATAATGTGTATTCTGGATGGGTGTATGCTTAGATTGTCATGACTTGCTCTGTAGTGAGTGCATCGAGCTCGTAAACATGCCTACTTGATATCTGTTTTGCATGCTCCAGATTTTCACTAATTCTGCGAGTCTGATTATGTTTTTGCCATGTTCACATGCTTGCAAATGTATTTTCTGATCCCTTTTGGCTCAAGGTCACTAAGGGACTTTTGTTAATCTCTTTGAGTAGCTCCATGCCATGCTTTACTTTGCCATGTTCAGTTCCTGTAGCATATAGTTTTCTTGCTCCAAAGTGTGCTACCTGATCTGAAATTCCAGACTAGTGTTAATTTCACTAAGTCTGAAATCTGTTTACCAAATGCATTTTTGCCATGCTTGTTTGAACCTGTAATGGATGAATTGGCCATAGCTCAGTGCTGGTATTTTGTTAAGCATCATGAACGGATCTCTTCCATGTATTTTTTTGCCATGTTTGAGTGCTGTAGCATGTTCGTCTTGTTGCATTTAGATGGCTACTTCCTGTAAATCGCAGAACGTGGTCATATTTGAATTGCTTGCCCTTTCCAAACCGTAACTCTGATTCCGGTGATCTTTATATCATTTTCAAGCGATTTCATCTCACCTTTCCAGTGGCACGCTGGGATTTCCAAGTTGAGGCCAGGTTCATTCATTCCCTTGTCAAATCATACATATGCATCGCATACCGCATCCCGCATATCATACTATGTTCATGCGTTGGTTGTTTACTATGTTGTGTGCTTCTTTCCGGTGTTTGCTTCCTCGGGTTGGTTCCGGTAACGTCGTGTCTGTGAGGATCCGTTCGACTACATCCGTTTGTCTTCTTCATGGACTCGTTCTTCTTCCTTGCGAGATCTCAGGCAAGATGATCATGCCCTCGAAATCACTTCTATCTTTGCTTGCTAGATGCTCGCTCTTTTGCTACGCCTATGCTACGATACCTACCACTTGCTTATCATGCCTCCTATATTGTTGAACCAAGCCTCTAACCCACCTTGTCCTAGCAAACCGTTGATTGGCTATGTTACCGCTTTGCTCAGCCCCTCTTATAGCGTTGTTAGTTGCAGGTGAAGATTGAAGTTTGTTCCTTGTTGGAACATGGAGATGTTGTTCCTTGTTGGAACATGTTTACTTGTTGGGATATCACAATATATCTTATTTAATTAATGCATCTATATACTTGGTAAAGGTTGGAAGGCTCGGCCTTATGCCTGGTGTTTTGTTCCACTCTTGCCGCCATAGTTTTCGTCATATCGGTGTTATGTTCCCGGATTTTGCGTTCCTTACGCGGTTGGGTAATAATGGGAACCCCTTGACAGTTCGCCTTGAATAAAACTCCTCCAGCAATGCCCAACCTTGGTTTTACCAATTGCACTAACAACCTACCACCTTCCCTTGGGTTCTGCAGACTCAAGGGTCATCTTTATTCTAACCCCCCCGGGCCAGTGCTCCTCTGAGTGTTGGTCCGAACTAGAGTCCTGTGCAGCGCCCCCTCGGGGAAACTCGAGGTTTGGTTTTAGTTGTACGGAGCGCTCATCTTAGTGTGCCCTGAGAACGAGATATGTGCAGCTCCTATCAGGATTTGTCAGCACATTCGGGCGGTGTTGCTGGATTTGTTTTAACTTGTCGAAGTGTCTTGTAGAACCAGGATACCGAGTCTGATCGGAATGTCTCGGGAGGAGGTCTATTCCTTCGTTGACCGTGAGAGCTTGTCATGGGCTAAGTTGGGACTCCCCTACACGGATTTGAACTTTAGAAAGCGGTGCCCGCGGTTATGGGCAGATGGGAATTTGTTAATGTCCGGTTGTAGAAAACCTGAAGTTGACCTTAAATAAAATGAATCAACCGCGTGTGTAACCGTGATGGTCTCTTTCCGGCGGAGTCCGGGAAGTGAACATGGTGTTCGAGTTATGTTTGGCGTAGGATGTTCTAGGATCACTTCTTGATCATAGTTGTTCGACCGTGCTTTTGCCTTCTCTTCTCGCTCTCATTTGCATATGTTTAGCCACCATATATGCTAGTCGCTTGCTGCAGCCCACCTCATACCTTTTACCTTACCCATAAGCTTAAATAGTCTTGATCGCGAGGGTGCGAGATTGCTGAGTCCCCGTGACTCACAGATACTTCCAAAACCAGTTTGCAGGTGCCGATATTACAGAGCAGGTGACGCAACCAAGCTCCAGGAGGAGCTCGTTGAAGATCTTGTCCTTTGTGTTGTTCCGTTCTAGTTGATCAGTAGTGGAGCCCAGTTGGGGTCGATCGGGGAACCGTGTCGCTTTTGGGGTTCTTCTTTTATTTTGGTTCCGTAGTCGGACCTTGATTGTATCTGGATGATGTAATGTTTTATTCATGTAATTGTGTGAAGTGGCGATTGTAAGCCAACTATGTATCTCTTTCCCTTATGTATTACATGGGTTGTTTGCAAAGATTACCTCACTTGCGACATTGCTTTCAATGCGGTTATGCCTCTAAGTCGTACTTCGACACGTGGGAGATATAGCCGCATCGAGGGCGTTACAGTCACCTAGAGCCGTAACCAAGCACACCACCGTGCTCAGCACATTCCCAGGAGTCGACCGCGACCACCCGCGGCTCCTGTCGTTCCCTGCAACACCGTTTCGCTCGACGCCCGAACTCCAGCCGCCGCGCAAGTCGCCGCCGCCGTCATTTCAGGCCACCAGAGCTGCTGCCATGAGCACCACTTGACGCGGACGAGTCTCCTCGTCATGTAGATCCTCTCCGCCACGCAAATGGTCGCCTATGGGCGATTCCTGATGCCTCCGCCGAGTTCAGGCTCGCCGGCGGGTTGACCGCATTGACCGCCGGTGGTTTAGCCCCAGTTGACCAGGGGATTTGACCTCCCCTGGGTCTATGACATGCGGGCCCCGCCCGGCTAATTAGTCTAGTTTAGGTTTAAAACTAATTAGTTTAACCTAGGTTAGTGCTAATTAAACTAGGTTAGTTTAGTTAGCCACTGACACGCGGGCCCCACTGGTCAATTTGACCTGGGCTGCCCCGTTGACTCTCTTACGTCATGCTGACGTAGTGCTGATGCAGTAATGCATTTTCTGGAATTAGTTTATTTCTAAATAATCAGGAAAATCCAGAAAATGATATAAACTTCTAAAATTCATAGAAATTCAACCGTAGCTTAGAATGAAATAATTTATATATGAAAAATGATCAGAAAAATGCAAGGAATCCATTTATGCCAGTTCCATGCATGAAGAACCAACTTATACATTCCGTATAAGTGAAAACATAATATGGGCATTTTAAATGCTTCATTTTGAATTGCATTTGAATCTTTGATTCAAATGGGCTTCAACCAACTTGGTAGCATCTTGCATTATCCCAAACACTAGCATTTGCACATGTCATGTTCATGCATCATATTGTTGCATTTGTTTGTGTAATGATTGCCGGCACTGTTTCTTCTCTATAGGTTCCACTCCGGAAGGTGTTCCCGAGTACGTGTCAGAGGAGCAGTGCCCCTTAGTTGATCTATCAGGCAAGCAATCCCCCTTGAGCATTTCGATAAAATCCCACTCTCTCGCTCCTGCTCCTTATACTGCATGAGGACAATAATGATTCAACTGCTACTTTCTGTTGCGGTAGCTAAACCCATTCCTCTGCATGACCTGTCATTGCCACAGTAAATAGTTGAAACCCACTAGCATGAGTAGGAGCTGCTTGAGCCTAGATGTGCCTACTCATCCATGCTTGTTTTCTTTATGCCAGCTATGCTTAGAGTTGTGCAGGTCTGATTCATCGGGAATGAATCGGAGTGGTGAACATGTCCTACCGATAAAGGCTAAGTGTGTGAACACGTTTTGGTAAAGGTAGCGATGAGAGGCCACGTAGGAGTACATGGTGGGTTGTCTCATTGGAACCGTCCTTAAGCACTGAGTTCTGTGTATGTTATCCAAGTCCAGTTACTACCACACATTGGGTTCCGGTTATCTGGCCCCTCTCGGCTTATTAATCTACTTGATCTCTGTCCAGGAGTTGCAACTAGTTTCTGGTGTTTGTAGGTAGTGCTAGTTGTTTACCAGGTGGTGTCCGACGGGACGGGCTTAGGACATACTAGGCACCGTGGCACGGTGTACCAAGTGGCACCGTGCACACATCGTTTGGGGCCGTACTGGAGACTTCGGCCAGAACTCCTTGCAGATGTAACTCGAATAGGCGATAAACCTGGACGAGAAACTTGTGTGGTTAGTCAGGTCATGGCCGACACCCTCGCCCGGCTTCCGCTTCAAGGTTGCTGAGGTACATGACGTGTACATGGCAATAAGTGGCGAGAGTGTGTGTGAAGAAGTACACCCCTGCAGGGTTAACATTATCTATTCGATTAGCCATTTTCCTCGGATATGGAAACTTTGAGGACTTATGTAGTACATAGACAACTAGAAGTGGATACTCTAAAATACGCGAGATAAGCGTGAGTGCTATGGATGGTCTTCTCGTAGGGAGACGGGAACAAATCCATAGTGGAGTTTTGATATGGTGAATATGTGGACTCGTGTGCGTCTTCTCACCTCAAAGAAGTTTCTGATACTCATAGTATAAGTTAGCCACTGAGTCAAAGCTGGCTTGCTGCTGTTAAAACTCCACCACCCCCTTTGTTGATAATGTTGCATATGTAGATAGTCCTGATGTAAGACTTGCTGAGTACCTTTGTACTCACGTTTGCTTATTTATGTTTTGTAGTTGGTTACACTAGTGACTTCGATGAGTAGCTTGTATCCCAGCTACGATCTTGTACCCTTGGGAGGGTCTTGTAGATAGTCAGGCTTCTCAGCCTTTTTCTTTTGTAGTTGTCTGTACTCAGACATGTAATGCTTCCGTTGCTTGTATGCTCTGAATGATGGGTCATGTGACCCCTGTTTGAATTGAATGCTATGTGGCTCTTCTGGGCCGTTATCCATATGAGTTTGAGTTATGTGGTGATGCCATGTTGTCCAACACATACTTGCATGTTATGCATACGTGTGACGTGTATTACTATGTGTGGGATCCGACAATCTAGTTGTTTATCCTTGGTAGCCTCTCTTATGGGGAAATGTACTCTAGTGCTTCCACTAAGCCTTGGTAGTCTGCTACAGCCCCGTTTACCGGAGTCCTGCTAGCCCAGCACTGCTGCTCCGGAACACTTAGACTCGCCGGCATGTGATAGACTTCATTCCTGTGTCTGTCCCTTCGGGGAAATGTCACGTGGAGACAACCGGAGTCCTGTTAGCCTGCTACAGCCCGGGTTCCCGGAGTCCTGTTAGCCTAGTGGCTACAGCCCGGATTCATACGTTGTTGACCGACATGCTCGAGGTTGATTCATGTATGCCTGTCCGTGTAAGTTAGTGCCACTTTGGGTTCACGACTAGTCATGTCGGCCCGGGTTCTCTGTCATATGGATGCTAGCGACACTATCATTTACATGAGCCAAAAGGCGCAAACAGTCCCGGGCCAGGTAAGGTGGCACCCGTGGGGATACCGTGCATGAGGCCACAAAGTGATATGATGTGTTACATGCTAGATCGGTGTGACTTAGGATCGGGATCCCGACAACGTTGGTATCAGAGCTTGACTGACTGTAGGATTACCAAGCCGAACTGGTCGAAGTTGAGTCTAGAAATGCTCTAGTTATATAAGGGAATTGATTGTGGAAGGGAACGTAAGGCTCTTTTTACTCCTTTAACTCATATCATTCTTTCCGAGTCAGCCTCTTCCTTTCTACGAGGGTTAAGCACTAGGCTTCTCCTCTATCTCTCAGGATGACGTGTTACTAAACCGTAAAGTCTTAGGATTGTTTGGTTTGTGTCTCCGTATAGTTCTACTACTTCCGTGTGTCATCAGTTTGACCCAGAACCTATTGATATTATGATGTTGAGTGATTATGATATTCCCTTGATGAATGTCTCAAATCCTTTTTGAGCATTTATAGCCGTTATGCTGCCGGAATTGTCCTAGGATTTCATGAGTTTCCAATGCTTTTGCATTACATTCCGCATCCTTATGTCGATGCTAATTCCATCCTTGTTTCCTTGGTTTCTGTGCCAGGATGTCGTCTGCTAACCGAGGTTCAGTTGCTCATAGCAAGAACCACGGAGATGGTAGGGATGAGGATCCTCCTGACTAGCCTTTGATGGCAGAGTTCTTGTTAGCATCCGAGAGGAACAAGCGTGAGACTAACCGCTTGCTGGCACAGATTGATCAGAACACCGCACATCAGCGTAAGATGTTGGTTTCCATCACCGACTTCATTGGTCTGAAACCACCCACCTTCCATCATTCCATTGATCCACTCGATGCACATGGCTGGCTCCGTAGGATCACTCTTAAGTTGTGTTCTACGAACATGGCTGAAGGTGACAAGGTCACCTATGCTACCTATCACCTGGAAGATCCTGCTAGTATTTGGTGGCAGAGCTATGAGGCTATGCTTCTAGCCGGCCAGATTCCTACCTGGAGGGTTTTCACCGAGGCTTTTCATGAGCACCACATTCCTCAAGTTCTCATTGACTGCAAGAGGAAAGATTTCTGTAGTTTTACCCAGGGTAAGCTGCCTGTTGATGCTTATAGTAGAGAGTTTGGAAACCTCGCCCGCTATGCTATAGAAGAAGTGTCCACGGACGCCAAGAAGCAGGCTAGATTCTGGAAGGGTCTCAACCCCAAGCTGCGTCGTGATCTCCACCTGCACCATTGTGATACATTCCAGGCTCTTGTGAACAAGGCCATCAATGCAGAGACAGCTCAGCTCACTTACGAGGCGTCTCGTAAGCACAACCGTGATCTGGGTTCTTCCTCCCGCTCTGTCTCTCAGAAGCGACGGATTTGGATTCCGAACTCAGCTCTTCCACCTCATTATGCACCGAGGCCATCCGATGTGGTGCCTCACCCAGCTCAGCAACGTGCTCCACCTAGGCCTATTAGTTGACCACTTGCCAATGTAGGTCCAAGTCCTACCGCAGGAACTTGCTTCACTTGCGGAGAACCAGGACACTATGCACATGACTGCTCTCAGTTCAGTTATACTCCACCCCAGTCTGAGAGGTCTGTTGGCCGTGAAAAGCCATCAGGAAAGATGATCAGTACCAAGCCATCCACCACTGAACGAGCATGTGTGCACCATGTCTCAGCTACAGAAGCTCAAGATGATCCCTACGTCGTACTGGGTACGCTTCTTGTCAATTGTCACCCAGCTTCAGTTCTGTTCGATACTGGAGCATCTCACTCCTTCATATCTGGAGGTTATGCTCGGTTGCACGACATGTCATTTTGTGATATGCCAACTCCACTAATAATCCAGACCCTTGGTTCCAAATGGCAAACCTCCAAGGTAAGCCATGGTAATGAAATCCTTGTTGACAGACTGGTATTCCTTGCTTCTTTGATATCTCTCAAGTCTTCAGATATTAACATCATCTTGGGCATGGATTGGATGACAGCTCATCATGGCAAGATCGATTGTTACACTAGATTTGTTCAACTTACACATCCATCTGGCAAAATAGTCAGTGTCTCCACTAGAGTTGCAAGGCGTCAACTCTATTCTCTTAATGCCAGCCCTCTTCCAGACCTTGAAGATATTCCGGTAGTCCGTGACTTCCCTGATGTCTTTCCAGAAGAACTGCCAGGTGTCCCACCTGACAGAGATGTAGAGTTTGTCATAGAACTTATCCCAGGAACTGTTCCAATCTCTAGGAGACCATACAAGATGGCACCTTTGGAGTTAGCCGAGCTTAAAAACAGCTTGATGAGTCCTTGCAAAAGGGTTTCATCCGTCCCAGTTCTTGTCCTTGGGCTTGTCCTGTCCTCTTCGTCAAGAAGAAGGATGGTACGGATCGGATGGTTGTAGATTATCGTCCCGTTAACTTGGTCACGATAAAGAACAAGTATCCGCTCCCCAGGATCAACGACCTGTATGATCAGCTCGCCGGATCCTCCATCTTTTCCAAGATCGATTTGAGGTTAGGCTACCACCAAATCGAAATCAGAAACGGGGACATCCCAAAAATGGCCTTTGTCACTCGTTATGGCCAATAGGAGTACACAGTGATGTCTTTCGGTCTAACCAATGCTCCGGCTACTTTCTCCCGCTTGATGAACTCGATCTTCATGGAGTACTTAGATAAGTTCGTCGTGGTTTACCTCGATGATATTCTTATTTACTCGAAGAACGAGGAAGAGCATGCCCAACATCTTAGACTTGTGTTAGAAAAACTCAGAGAGCACCGCCTTTATGCCAAGTTCTCCAAGTGTGAATTTTGGTTGCCAGAAGTGACCTATCTAGGCCACGTGATCTCTAGTAAGGGCATTGCTGTCAATCCCGAGAGAGTTAAAGCCGTTCTCGATTGGACTCCACCCGAAACGGTCAAACAAGTTAGGAGTTTCCTTGTTCTAGCGAGCTATTGTCGCCGCTTCATCGAAAACTTCTCCAAAGTGGCCAAACCCCTCACGGAACTTCTCAAGAAAGATAAAAGGTTTGAGTGGACCCCACATTGTGAGCACAGTTTTCAAGAACTGAAAAGACGCCTGACTTCTACGCCCATACTCGTGCCACCGGATTTCACTAAAGACTTTGTTATCTATTGCGACGCTTCGCGTCAAGGACTAGGTTGCATTCTGACGCATGATCGTCATGTGATTGCCTATGCATCTCGAGAGTTTCATCCACATGAGGAAAATTGTCCTACACATGATCTAGAGCTTGCAGCCGTAGTCTATGCACTTAAGACTTGGCGACATTACCTTCTTGGAAACCGTTGCGAAATCTACACTGACCATCAGAGTCTCAAGTATATCTTCACCCAACCGGATTTGAATCTCAGACAGAGACGTTGGTTGGAGTTGATCTTGGATTATGACTTAGGAATCACCTACACCCCAGGCAAAGCCAATGTCATGGCTGATGCTTTAAGTCGTAAATCATATTGCAACAACCTCATGTTGCAACAATTTCAACCACCCCTCCATGAGGAATTCTGTAAGCTTAATCTTCACATAGCTCCTCATGGTTCCCTTTCTACCTTGGTGGCGAAACCTACCCTTACGGATCAGATCATAGAGGCTCAGAAGCATGATACGAGAATCTCCCGGATCAAGAAAAATATTTCCAAGGGAGTTGCTGGCTGTTTCTCTATGGATGAACGAGGTGTTGTTTACTTTGGAAACCGTTTGGTGGTTCCCAAATGTCAACAGATGCAGCAACTAATCCTTAAGGAGGCCCATGAATCTCCTCTCACAATTCATCCCGGTAGTACCAAGATGTATCCGGACCTACGCCAGAGGTTCTGGTGGACTAGGATGAAGAGATAAATCGCTCACTATATTGCCAACTGTGACATTTGTCGTTGCGTTAAGGCAGAGCATCAAAGACCTGCTGGCACCCTTCAAACTTTAGCTATTCCCGAGTGGAAATGGGACAAAGTTGGTATGGACTTCATCACCGGCTTTCCCAGGACCAAGAAAGGAAATAATGCTATCTTCGTAGTTATTGACCGTCTTTCCAAAGTGGCTCACTTGGTACCTGTTCGAGAGAGTATCACTGCTAGTCAGCTCGCTGACTTATATATCTCCCGAATAGTGTCACTCCATGGTGTTCCACTAGAGATCAATTCAGACCGTGGCAGTCTTTTCACCTCTCATTTTTGGGACAGTCTCCAGAATGCCATGGGAACCCATCTTTCTTTCAGTGCCGCTTTCCACCCTCAGGCAAGTGGTCAGGTGGAAAGAGTAAACTAAATTCTCGAAGACATGCTTAGAGCTTGTGTTATTGCATTCGGTATGGATTGGGAGAAGTGTCTTCCTTTCGCCGAGTTTGCTTATAACAATATCTATCAATCCAGTCTTAAGAAAGCTCCTTTTGAGATTCTCTATGGACGAAGATGTCGAACACCTTTAAACTAGTCAGAAACCGGTGAAAGACAATTCTTTGGGCCGGATATGATTCAGGAAGCAGAAGATCAAGTTCGCATTATTCGTGAGAATTTGAAAACAGCCCAATCTCGTCAAAACAGCCAATGTGACCGTCATCATAAGGAAGTGGCTTATGAAGTTGGTGACAAGGCTTACCTTCGGGTTACTCCTTTGAAGGGTACCCATCGTTTCGGCATCAAGGGCAAGTTGGCTCCTTGTTACATTGGTCTTTTTTGCATTCTCGCTAAATGAGGAGAGGTTGCCTACCAGTTGGAACTACCCCCACATCTTTCTCGAGTTCATGATGTCTTCCACGTCTCTCAACTCAGGCGTTGCTTCTCGGATCCCATCTGCGGAGTGGACCACGAAACGCTTGATCTCCAAGATAACCTCATTTATCGAGAGTACCCCTTTCGCATTCTGGATCAAGCACAACGTGTCACTCGACGTCATAACATCAAGTTTCTCAAGGTTCAGTGGTCTCATCATTCCAAGAGAGAAGCTACTTGGGAGCGAGAAGATCGTCTCCGACTTGAGTACCCCGCTTTCTTTCCACCGACTCCTGAATCTCAGGACGAGATTCTTTCGAGTGGGGGTGAGTTGTCACATCCCTAGTTCAGGTATGATCTAGGCTTGCTTGGTGCATCATGTTTAAGTTTAAATGAAATTGAAATGGGGAATGTTTCAAACCCTAGCACCAAAGCAAATTCAAATAGATTCAAATTAAAAATGAAATTTCAATGAACCCAAAATGCTCTTCAAAAATGTTCGTGGTCTTTGGAAAATGTTGGAAACAACAACCAGAGGTGATGCACATTTTTGCTAAACATTTTGGATTTTTGAATGAACCCATATGTATTTGAATTGGAGCTGTTTAAATAATATAAATATTTTAAAGGCTCCAAAAATGTTGGAAATTGGTGAGGGCCTCTGGTATATTATAACTAGTGGTCACAAGGAATCTCAACATTTTTTGAATTGTGCTAGTATTTATTTTGAGTCAAAAAGTCAGAAATAGAAAAGAAAACAAAAATGAAAACTTACCTGGGCCACTTACCTGAGTCTTGGCACTGTGCGGCCCAGCTGGCCGGCCCAGCCAGCTGGCCCTGCCAGTGGTCATCTCCATCGCGCCAGGAGGACGCCGAGCACGCATTCGCCGCACGCGGCCACGTGCCCGGCAACCTCCTGCCTCCCTGCTTGCTCTGCGACCCCTTGCAGTGTCACCACACACCCCTAGGCCCCTCTCACTCTCACTCGCCCTCATCCTCTCCTCTATCAGTCTCTCCCGCGACGGCCAAAGCGCTGCCGTCGCCGCTGACAAGCACCACAGCGGCTACTGCCTCCCCCTCGCCCCTAGACATGCCCAGGAGCTCCGCCTCCATTCCCCGCGCCTCTCCATCATCTCACGCGACGCCGAACCCTCTGCATCACCCTCTACACCGCCATCTTCGCCGCCTCTGCCCCGAGATCTCCGGTGACCTCCCATCATCATCAGCCCCTCCCCGAGCTCGCCAAGACCACCGTCGACACCGCCGTGAGCTCCTCTTCGTTTCCCCTCTCTCCCCGCGCATTTTGCTCGCCCTAGCCACAGCAATCGCCGGAGCCATGAGCTTCCAGTCGCCGTCCATGTCGCCGCCGTGGCCACCGTCACCTAGAGCCGTAACCGAGCGCACCACCATGCTCAGCACGTTCCTAGGAGTCGACCGCGACCACCCGCGACTCCTGCAGTTCCCTAGGTTTAGGTTTAAAACTAATTAGTTTAACCTAGGTTAGTGCTAATTAAACTAGGTTAGTTTAGTTAGCTGCTGACAGGCGGGCCCCACTGGTCAGTTTGACCTGGGCTGCCCCGTTGACTCGCTTACGTCATGCTGACGTAGTGCTGATGCAGTAATGCATTTTCTGGAATTAGTTTATTTCTAAATAATCCGTAAAATCCAGAAAATGATATAAACTTCTAAAATTCATAGAAATTCAATTGTAGCTCAGAATGAAATAATTTATATACGAAAAATGATCAGAAAAATGCAAGGAATCCATTTATGCCAGTTCCATGCATGAAAAACCAACTTATTCATGCTGTATAAGTGAAAACATAATATGGGCATTTTAAATGCTTCATTTTGAATTGCATTTGAATTTTTGATTCAAATGGGCTTCAATCAACTTGGTAGCATCTTGCATTATCCCAAACACTAGCATTTGCACATGTCATGTTCATCCATCATATTGTTGCATTTGTTTGTGTATTGATTGCCGGCACCATTTCTTCTCGATAGGTTCCACTCCGGAAGGTGTTACCAAGTACCCGTCAGAGGAGCAGTGCTCCTTCGTTGATCTATCAGGCAAGCAATCCCCCTTGAGCATTTTGATAAAATCCCACTCTCTTGCTCCTGCTCCTTATACTGCATTAGGACAATAACGATTCAACTGCTACTTTCTGTTGCGGTAGTTGAACCCATTCCTCTGCATGACCTGTCGTTGCCACAGTAAATAGTTGAAACCCACTAGCATGAGTAGGAGTTGCTTGAGCCTTGATGTGCCTATTCATCCGTGCTTGTTTTCTTTATGCCAGCTATGCTTAGAGTTGTGTCAGGTCTGATTCATCGGGAATGAATCGGAGTGGTGAACATGTCCTACCGATAAAGGCTATGTGTGTGAACACGTTTTGGTAAAGGTAGCGATGAGAGGCCATGTAGGACTACATGGTGGGTTGTCTCATTGGAACCGTCCCTAAGCACAGAGTTCTGTGTATGTTATCCAAGTCCAGTTACTACCACACATTGGGTTCCGGTTATCCGGCCCCTCTCGTCTTATTAATCTACTTGATCTCTGTCCAGGAGTTGCAACTAGTTTCTGGTGTTTGTAGGTAGTGCTAGTTGTCTACCAGGTGGTGTTCGACGGGACGGGCTTGGGACAGACTAGGCATCGTGGCACGGTGTACCAAGTGGCACCCGGATGGTGGGCTTGGGAACCCTGCACACATCGTTTGGGGCCGTACTGGAGACTTCGGCCGGAACTACTTACGGATGGAACTCGAATAGGCCTAGACGAGAGACTTGTGTGGTTAGATAGGTCGTGGCCGACACCCTTGCCCGGCTTCCGCTTGAAGGTTGCCGAGGTACATGACGTGTACAGGGCGATAAGTGGCGAGAGCGCGTGTGAAGAAGTACACCCCTACAGGGTTAACATTATCTATTCGAATAGCCGTTTTCCTCGGATATGGAAACTTGGAGGACTTATGTAGTACATAGACAACATGAAGTGGATACTCTAAAATACGCAAGATAAGCGTGAGTGCTATAGATGACCTTCTCGTAGGGAGACGGGAATGGATCCATAGTGGAGTTTTGATATGGTGAATATGTGGACTCGTGTGCGTCTTCTCACCTCAAAGAAGTTTCTGATACTCGTAGTATAAGTTAGCCACTGAGTCAAAGCTAGCTTGCTGCTGTTAAAACTCCACCACCCCCTTTGTTGATAATGTTGCATATGTAGATAGTTCTGATGTAAGACTTGTTGAGTACCTTCATACTCACGTTTGCTTATTTATGTTTTGCAGTTGGTTACACTAGTGACTTTGATGAGTAGCTTGTATCCCAGCTACGATCTTGTACCCTTGGGAGGGTCTTGTAGATAGTCAGGCTTGTCAGCCTTTTTCTTTAGTAGTTGTCTGTACTCAGACATGTAATGCTTCCATTGCTTGTATGCTCTGAACGATGGGTCATGTGACCCCTGTTTGAATTGAATGCTATGTGTCTCTTCTGGGCCGTTATCCATATGAGTTTGAGTTCTGTTGAGATGCCATGTTGTACAACACATACTTGCATGTTATGCGTACGTGTGACATGTATTACTATGTGTGGGATCCGACAATCTAGTTGTTTATCCTTGGTAGCCTCTCTTATGGGGAAATGTATTCTAGTGCTTCCACTGAGCCTTGGTAGTCTGCTACAGCCCGATTTACCAGAGTCCCGCTAGCCCAGCACTGCTACTCCGGAACATTTAGACTGGCCGGCATGTGATTCACTTCGTTCCTATGTCTGCCCCTTTGGGAAAATGTCACATGGAGACATCCGGAGTCCTGTTAGCCTGCTACAGCCCGGGTTCCCGGAGTCCTGTTAGCCCAGTTGCTACAGCCCGGATTCATACGCTGTTGACCGACATGCTCGAGGTTGATTCATGTATGCCTGTCCCTGTATGTTAGTGCCACTTTGGGTTCACGACTAGTCATGTCGGCCCGGGTTCTCTGTCATATGGATGCTATCGACACTATCATATACGTGAGCCAAAAGGCGCAAACGGTCCCGGGCCAGGTAAGGTGGCACCCATGGGGATACCGTGCGTGAGGCCACAAAGTGATATGATGTGTTACATGCTAGATCGGTGTGACTAAGGATCGGGTTCCCGACAGTCGGGGGCCGAGCGATGCGTGTTTCTCTCGTACACGTACGCGCATGGGTACGAGGCGTTGGGCTCTAACTGAACCCGAGTGAGGTGTTCGCCTAATGAACCCAAGCGATTGCACTACATGCTACGCGTTACTGAACCCGACCGATCGACCGATGGCTGTCAACTAAACTAGATCGAGCGATTCCTTCGCTACTTCTGCTAACTGAAGCCGATCGATGCTGCCTTTAGAGGAACAGTGAGCATTGTTGGGGGGGGGGGGGTTGGCTGAATAGTTCCCGGTGGGGGGTTGGATGAATAGGACCCCGTGGTAGTAGAGGCTGTTGCCGCTGGATGAACAATACCCCGATCGAGCCGGTTGGGGCTGGATGAACAGGATCCCGTGGAGGGCGGGTTGAACAGTAGCCGGTGGAGGGCTGGATGAACAGTAGCCCATGGAGGGGTGGTTGAACAGGACCCCGTGGAGAGGGCTGGTTGAACAGTAGCCGGTGGAGGAGCGGTGGAGGCTGGATGAACAGTAGCTGGTGGAGGCAGGAGGGGAGACGTCGTGGATAAACAGTCGCAGGTGGAGGCTGGAGGAGGTCGATAATGGATGAACAGTAGCCCATGGAGGCTAGAGGAGGTCGATGGTGGAGATGAACAGTATCCCATGGAGTCCCATTTTGTGGTACGCCACACCCCTCCTGATGAACAGGACCCCCGTTTTGATCGTAGCGCTCCAACACAAGTCTGTTTCCTTCGTTTTGCGGTAAGCCACACCCCTCCCGATCAACAGGACCCTGTATTGACCGTAGGTGGTCTAAGAGAAGTTTGTTTCCTCCACTTTGTAGTACGCCAGACCCCTCCCGATGGACAGGATCCCGTTTCGACCATGGCCGGTCGAACACAAGGGTGTTTCCTCTGTTCTATGGTACACCAGACCTCATTTCGATCGGCTGTTCCGTCCAAGCCGGTTGTCTCCCGATGAACACGACGACACATTATGTTATGACCCAGCCAGTTGCCTCCCCTTGAACACGACGATGACGCAGTTTCTCCGTTCCGACCCACCCATGTACATGAGCCCTGGCCATACGTATGCGCGAGTAAGCGTTTGAGACCCCGCCAGTATGTTTGTACATGGCCGTATTTACTTTCTTGCACCCTGGCCATGATGACCCACAAGTATAGGGGATCTATCGTAGTCCTTACGGTAAGTAAGTGTGTTGAACCCAACGAGGAGCAAAAGGAAATGACAAGCAGTTTTCAGTAAGGTATTCTCTGCAGGCACTGAAATTATTGGTAACAGATAGTTTTGTGATAAGGAAATTTGTAACGAGTAACAAATAACAAAAGAAGCAAGGTGCAGCAAGGTGGCCCAATCCTTTTTTAGCAAAGGACAAGCCTGGACAAACTCTTATATAAAGGAAAACTCTCCCGAGGACACATGGGAATTATCGTCAAGCTAGTTTTCATCATGCTCACATGATTCATGTTCGTTATTTTGATAGTTTGATATGTGGGTGGACCGGTGCTAGGGTACTTCCCTTGCTTGGACAAGCATCCCACTTATGATTAACCCCTCTTGCAAGCATCTACAACTACAAAAGAAGTATTAAGGTAAACCTAACCATAGCATGAAACATGTGGATCCAAATCAGCCCCTTACGAAGCAACACATAAACAAGGGTTTAAGCTTCTGTCACTCTAGCAACCCATCATCTACTTATTACTTCCCAATGCCTTCCCCTAGGACCAAACAATGGTTAAGTGTCATGTAGTCAACGTTCACATGACAACACTAGAGGAGAGACAACATACATCTCATCAAAATATCGAACGAATACCAAATTCACATGACTACTTATAGCAAGACTTCTCCCATGTCCTCAGGAATAAACGTAACTACTCAGAAACCATATTCATGTTCATAATCAGATGGGTATTAATATGCATAAAGGATCTGAACATATAATCTTCCACCGAATAAACCAACTAGCATTAACTACAAGGATTAATCAACACTACTAGCAACCCACAGGTACCAATCTGAGGTTTTGAGACAAATATCGGATACAAGAGATGAACTAGCGTTTGAGATGAGATGGTGCTGGTGAAGATTTTGATGGAGATTGACCCCCTCCCGATGAGAGGATCGATGGTGATGATGAGGGTGATGGTTTCCCCCTCCCGGAGGGATGTTTCCCTGGCAGAATAGCTCCGTCGGAGCCCTAGATTGGTTCCGCCAAGGTTCTGCCTCGAGACAGCGGCGCTTCGTCCCAAAAGCTTCCTCCTTTTTTTCCAGGGCAGAAAGACACCTTATAGCAAAAGATGGGCATCGGGGGCCTGCCATGTGTCCCACGAGGAAGGGGGCGCGCCCCCACCCTCGTGGACGGTGGGAGGCCCCCTCTAGTGCTTTCTTCGCCCAATATTTTTAATATATTCCAAAACTGACTTTCATGGAATTTCAACACTTTTGGAGTCGTGCAGAATAGGTCTCTAATATTTGCTCCTTTTCTAGCCCAGAATTCCAGCTGCCGGCATTCTCCCTCTTCATGTAAACCTTGTAGAATAAGAGAGAAAAGGCATAAGTATTGTGACATAATGTGTAATAGCAGCCCATAATGCAATAAATATCTATATAAAAGCATGATGCAAAATGGACGTATCAACTCCCCCAAGCTTAGACCTCGCTTGTCCTCAAGCGGAAGCCGATATCGAAAAATATGTCCACATGTTTTGAGATAGAGGTGTCGATAAAATAAAGTACGGACATGAGGGCATCATGATCATTCTTAGAACAGCAACATATATATATATATATTGTCATATGATTTCTTATGCTAAAGTAACAATCTATTCACAATGTAAAGTATGAATCAGAAAATTCATTGAAAGCTAGCAAACTATAATCTCAGTCATAGACGCAATTGCAATTTATCATGACATTGGAAAGAGTCAATATAAGAGCTTTTTAGCAAGTCCACATACTCAACTATCATTTAATCTTTCACAATTGCTAACACTCATGCAATACTTATGGGTATGAAGCTTTAATCGGACACAGAGAAAGATAGGGGCTTATAGTTTCGCCTCCCAACCTTTTACCTCAAGGGTAATGTCAACAATAATAGTTTATGAAAACCCACATCCAATTAGCTATATATAGCAGGATCTTTCCAACACAGAGTGTTTGCCAAAGGATAAAATGTAAAAAGGAAAGGTGAAGATCACCATGACTCTTGTATAAAGTATAAGACAAAAGTAAAAGGTAGGCCCTTCGTAGAGGGAAGCAGAGGTTGTCATGTGTTTTTATGGTTGGATGCACGAAATCTTAATGCAAAAGAACGTAACTTTATATTTCCACTTGTGATATGGACCTTTATTATGTAGTCCGTCGCTTTTATTCCTTCCACATGACAAGATCGTATAAACCTTATTTTCTTCACACTGATAGATCATACATATTTAGAGAGCAATTTTTATTTCTTGTAACAATGACAACTTATTTGAAGGATCTTACTCAATCCATAGGCAGATATGATGGACTCTAATGACAAAACTGGGTTTAAGGATATTTGGAGGCACAAATAGTATCTCTACTTGGTGCAAAGAATCTGGCTAGCATGAGGGGGAAAGGCAAGCTCAACATGTCGGATGATCCATGACAATATAATTTATTTCGGATATAAGAAATCGTAACCCATTACGTTGTCTTCCTTGTCCAACATCAACTTTTTAGCATGTCATATTTTAATGAGTTCTCACAATCATAAAAGATTTCCAAGATAGTATATTTATATGTGAAAACCTCTCTTTCTTTATTACTTCCTATTAATTGCAATGATGCCCAAAACTATGTTTGTCAACTCCCACCAACTTTTATTCATCATACTCTTTATATGTGAAGTCATTGCCCTCCATAAAATCAATATGATCTCTTTATTTCTTATTATTCTTTCTTTTATTCCCTCAAGGTCATAGCAAGGTAGCAAAGCCCTCGACTCAAAACTAATCTTTATTATATATAGCTCACGGACTCGATTACATAAAAGGATCATAAAGCAAAACTCAAAACTAGATCATACTAATACTTTATTCTACTAGATCAAGATATTACCAAAAGCATCAAACTAAGAAAAATGGTAAAGATAGAAGTGTGATGGTGATACGATACTGGGGCACTCCCCCAAGCTTGGCAATTGCCAAGGGGAGTGCCCATACCCGATACTCAGTTCTTCTTTGGTGGTGAAGAAGAGATTGTTGATGACGTAGTCTTGTCGTCCAATATCGAGCGTAGGAGGTGCTCCAACTTACGAATAATGCCCTTGAGTGCGGTGATATGCTCTTGCAACAGAATATTTTCACGAGTTAGATACTTTTTCTGCACCCGAACTATTTCAATCATCTTGAAAGCTTCAATTTCAGTAGGGGTAAGAAGATTGTAATGAGGTTGAAGGATGTCTTCTTCTTCTATTGCCGGATCTTGATCCTCCATAGCCTTCTTGATCCTATCTCCTTGTTGATCTCCCCGGGTTCTTCTCTCTTCAGCTATATCTTCATTAGCCAAGAATCGTCGCCCTCATTGTTGGAGGAGGGGGATCACATGATGCCTAGACTTGACAATTCTGGCAGAAAACAGCTCGGAACTAAAGCAGGGGATATTCACGTGGTATGGTGGTCAAAACCTTCGGGAGATTATATAATGAATTTTTAGAGACCAGTAGAAGTATCGTGCAAGAAAACGGAGTCCGGAGGGCACACGAGGTGCCCACAAGGCAGGGGGCACGCCCAGGGGGTAGGGCGCGCCCTCCACCCTCATGGACGCCTTGTGTCATTCCCGGACTACTTCTTATTTTCCTATTTTGTTAAATATTCCAAAACGGAGAAAAATTGCTATTAGAATTGTCTTGGAGTCGGTTTACTTACCGTACCACATACCTATTCCTTTTCGGAGTTTGAAACGTTCTGGAAAGTGTCCCTTATGTACTCCTCCAGGGTTACGGTGTCAATAACATTGGTTTCCACATTTATGGGATTACATGAGATATAATGTTTGATTCTTTGACCATTCACTACCCTCGGATTTGTGCCTTCGAAGTTGTTGATTTTTATGGTACCGGAACGATAGACTTCCTCGATAACGTAAGGACCTTCCCATTTAGAGAGGAGTTTTCCTGCAAAAAATCTTAAATGAGAGTTGTATAACAGAACATAATCACCTACATTAAACTCATGTTTTTGTACCCTTTTGTCATGCCATATTTTAACCTGTTCTTTAAATAGTTTGGCATTCTCATAGGCCTGGGTTCTCCACTCATCAAGTGAGCTAATGTCAAATAGTCTCTTCTCACCGGCAAGTTTGAAGTCATAGTTGAGCTCTTTAATGGCCCAATATGCCTTATTTTCTAGTTCGAGAGGTAAGTGACTTGCTTTTCCATAAACCATGTTGTACGGAGACATACCCATAGGATTTTTATATGCAGTTCTATAGGCCCATAATGCATCATCAAGTTTCTTGGACCAATTCTTTCTAGATCTATTAACAGTCTTTTGCAAAATTAATATAATCTCTCTAT
Organism: Triticum urartu; assembly: GCF_056163025.1. NCBI lineage: Eukaryota > Viridiplantae > Streptophyta > Magnoliopsida > Poales > Poaceae > Triticum > Triticum urartu. The sequence goes on along the minus strand of NC_141879.1, from coordinate 334,898,696 downwards.
TACGCAGTTCAACTTGACTACTAGACTGTGGGTGGTATGGAGAAGCAATTCTATGATTAACGTCATACTTAGCAAGCATCTTACGAAAAGCACCATGAATAAAATGTCAACTGCCATCGGTCATTAAGTATCTAGGGACTCCAAACCTCGGAAAAATAACTTCTTTAAGGATCTTAATAGAGGTGTTATGATTAGCACTACTAGTTGGAATAGCTTCTACCCACTTAGTAACGTAATCAATAGCAACTAAAATATGTGTATACCCATTAGAGGAAGGAAACGGTCCCATATAATCAAAGCCCCAAACATCAAATGGTTCAATAACAAGTGAATAATTCATAGGTATTTCTTGACGTCTACTAATATTACCAATTCTTTGACATTCATCACAAGACAAGACAAACTTATGGGCATCCTTCAAGAGAGTAGGCCAATAAAAACCGGATTGCAATACCTTATGTGCAGTTCTACCTCCAGCGTGGTGTCCTCCATAAGCCTTGGAGTGACACTTGCGTAAGATCTATTCCTGTTCATGCTTAGGTACACAACGTCTAATAACACCATCTAATCCTTCTTTATAAAGGTGTGGGTCATCCCAGAAGTAATGTCTTAAGTCATAGATTTTTTTTCTTTTGCTCGTATGTGAAACTAGGTGGTATAAATTTAGCAACAATGTAATTAGCATAATCAGCATAGCATGGAGCAGTAAGAGAAGCCTTTATGACAGCTAATTTTTCATCGAGAAAGCTATCATCAATAGGTAGTGGGTCATCAAGAACATTCTCTAACCTAGACAAGTTGTCTGCAATGGGGTTCTCAGCTCCCTTTCTATCAATAATATGGAAAGAAAATTATTGTAGTAGGAGAACCCATCTAATAAGTCTAGGTTTAGCATCTTTCTTTTCCATAAGATATTTAATAGCAGCATGATCAGTGTGAACAATTACTTTAGAATCAACTGCTAAAAATTCTTTTTTAGTAGTAGCATAATTTCTCTGGGCACTATCCAGAGTTTTACTAGTGTATTGGATAACATTTAATTTCTTATCAACTCTTTGTCCTAGAACAGTGCCTACTGCATAATCACTAGCATCACACATGATTTCAAAGGGTAAATTCCAATCAGGAGGCTGAACAATAGGTGCAAAAATCAAGGCTTTCTTTAGTATTTCAAATGCTTCTACACAATCATCATCAAAGACAAAAGGAACATCTTTTTGTAAAAGATTAGCTAGATTCCTAGAAATTTTTGAGAAGTCTTTAATTAACCTCCTACAAAAACCGGCATGACCAAGGAAACTTCTTATACCTTTAATGTCCTTAGGACACGACATCTTTTCAATAGCATCAACTTTAGCTTTATCAAATTCAATACATCTTTCAGAAACTTTATGCCACAAGACAATACCTTCATTAACCATAAAGTGGCACTTCTCCCAATTCAAGACAAGATTAGTTTCCTCACATCTCTGCAAAACTCGATCAAGGTTGCTTAAGGAATCATCAAAAGAAGTTCCATATACGGAAAAATCATCCATGAAAACATCAACAATCTTTTCACAAAAGTCAGAGAATATAGAAGCCATACATTTTTGAAAGGTAGCAGGTGCATTACATAAACCAAAAGGCATACGTCTATAAGCAAAGGTACCGAAAGGGCAAGTAAAAGTGGTCTTTTCCTGATCGTGTTTTGACATAGGTATTTGAGAGAAACCAAAATAACCATCTAGAAAGAAAAAATGTGTATGTTTGGATAATCTTTCTAGCATTTGATCAATAAAAGGTAAAGGGTAATGATCTTTTCTAGTAGCTTTATTTAATTTGCGGAAATCAATTAGCATTCTATAACCTGTAACAATTCTTTGCGGGATCAATTCATCTTTATCATTAGGAACAACAGTAATACATCCCTTCTTAGGGACACAATGGACAGGACTTACCCACTGACTACCAGCAACAGGATAAATTATACCTGCCTCTAGAAGCTTTAGTATTTCATTTCTTACCACTTCTTTCATCTTAGGATTTAACTGGCGTTGGTGATCAACAACCAATTTAGCATCTTTCTCCAATTTTATTTTGTGTTGGCATAGAGTGGGACTAATGCCCTTAAGATCATCAAGAGTATATCCAATAGCTGCATGGTGCTTCTTCAGAGTTTTCAATAATCTCTCTTCTTCCTGCTCTGAAAGGTTAGCCAAGTAATGACAGGAATATCTTCTTTTCATCAAGATAAGCATATTTAAGAGTATCCCCTAGAATCCTTGGGTGGAGGAGGATCCCCTAGAATTTCAACAGGCAAATTGTGTTTCAAAATAGCTCCCTACTTAAAGAATACTTCATCTATTTCCCTTCTGTCATTCATAAACATCTCATTTTCATGGTCTAGCAAATATTGTTCTAGAGGATCATTAGGAGGCATGGAAATAGAAGCAATATTAATGATTCCATCTTTACTAAGCAATTCTTTATCTATGAAATTTAGCAAAATTAAAATAATGAGACATGTCCCCTAAACCAATAGTAACACCATCCTTTTTGCAGTCTACTTAGCATTAACAGTATTCGAGAAGGGTCTACCAAATATAATGGGACAAAAGTCATCTTGTGGGGAACCAAGAACAAGAAAATCAGTAGGATATTTAACTTTCCCACACAATACTTCAACATCTCTAACAATCCAAACTGGTAAAATAGTATCTCTATTGGAAAAGTAACATCAATATCTTCTATCCCAGCAGGTGCAATATCATGCATAATTTATTTATATAAGGTATGAGGTATTGCACTCGCACTAGCACCCATATCACATAAGCCATGATAACAGTGATCTCCTATTTTAACAGAAACAACAGGCATGCCCACAACAGGTCTATGTTTATCTTTAGTATCGGGTCTAGCAATTCTAGCAGCTTCATCACATAAGTAAATAACATGCCCATCAATATTATCGACCAAGAGATCCTTAACCATAGCAATAGGTTCAACTTTAATTTTCTCAGAGGGTGTAGGTGTTCTAGTATTACTCTTACAAACCACAGTTGAAGCTTTAGCCATGATCCTTTATTCTAGCAGGAGAGGGTGGTTTCTCAATATAAGCGGTAGGAACAATAGGATCAACATTATAAGTGATAGTCTTTTCTTCAACTTTAATAGGTTCAACAACTTTTACTTCAATGGGGGATGATATTTAAGCCACTTCTCCTTAGGGAGATCAACATGAGTAGTAAATGATTCACAGAAAGAAGCTACTATCTCAGAGTCAAGTCCATATTTAGTGCTAAATTCATGAAAAGCGTCGGTATCCTTAAAAGATTTAACACAATCAAACTTAGGTGTTATACCTGACTCCTTACCTTCGTCGAGTTCCCAATCTTTAGAGTTGTATTTAATTCTTTCCAATAAATCCCATCTGAATTCAATAGTCTTCATCATAAACGAACCAGTACAAGAAGTATCGAACATGGAGCGATTATTGAGAGAAAGCCGAGCATAAACATTTTGAATAATAATTTCTCCTGAGAGCTCATGATTGGGGAATGAATATAACATTGAATTAAGCCTCCCCCAATCTTGAGCGATGCTTTCTCCTGCGTGAGGCCAAAAATTATGTATATATATAATTACGATCACGATGAACCAGATGCATAGGATAAAACTTCTGATGAAATTCTAATTTCAATCGGTTGTAGTTCCATGATCCAATATCATCAGCCTAAACCATGTCAATGCCTTTCCCTTCAAAGACAAAGGGAAGACCTTCTTCTTGATAACATCCTCGGGCATACCTGCAAGCTTAAATAATCCACAAACTTCATCCACATAGATTAGGTTCAAATCGGGATGTAATGTTCCATCTCCTGTAAAAGGATTAGCTAGCAGTTTCTCTATCATACCCTAAGGAAATTCAAAGTAAATGTTTTCAATAGGTTTAGTAGGTTGAGGATCAACTCTTTGCTCTACTGGTCGGGGTGAAGATACCCCGAACAAGCCCCTCAAAGGATTACTTTCCATAGTAATAAGTGACAGTAGATTTCAGCACACTATATAAATTTTTCCTTACCAAATTCCACCTACCAAAGGCGCTTCACTCCCCGGCAACGGCGCCAGAAAAGAGTCTTGATGACCCACAGGTATGGGGGATCTATGATAGTCCTTTGATAAGTAAGAGTGTCGAACCCAACGAGGAGCAGAAGGAAATGACAAGCAGTTTTCAGTAAGGTATTCTCTGCAAGCATTGAAATTATCGGTAACAGATAGTTTTGTGACAAGCAACAAATATAAAACGTAAACAAGGTGCAGCAAGGTGGATCAATCCTTTTTGTAGCAAAGGACAAGCCTGGACAAACTCTCATATAAAGGAAAACTCTCCCGAGGACACATGGGAATCATCGTCAAGCTAGTTTTCATCATGCTCACATGATTCATGTCTGTTACTTTGATAATTTGATATGTGGGTGGGCCGGTGCTTGGGTACTGCCCTTCCTTGGACAAGCATCCCACTTATGATTAACCCCTCTAGCAAGCATCTGCAGATACAAAAGAAGTATTAAGGTAAACCTAACCATAGCATGAAACATGTGGATCCAAATCAGCCCCTTACGGAGCAACGCATAAACTAGAGTTTAAGCTTTTGTCACTCTAGCAACCCATCATCTACTTATTACATCCAAATGCCTTCCCCTAGGCCCAAACAATGGTTAAGTGTCATGTAGTCGACGTTCACAGGACAACACTAGAGAAGAGACAACATACATCTCATCAAAATATCGAACGAATACCAAATTCACATGACTACTTATAGCAAGACTTCTCCCATGTCCTCAGGAACAAACATAACTACTCACAAATCATATTCATGTTCATAATTAGAGGTGTATTAATATGCATAAAGGATCTGAACATATAATCTTCCACCGAAGAAAACAACTAGCATCAACTATAAGGTGTAATCAACACTACTAGCAACCCACAGGCACCAATCTGAGGTTTTGAGACAAAGATCGGATACAAGAGATGAACTAGGGTTTGAGATGAGATGGTGTTGGTGAAGATGTTGATGGAGATTGACCCCCTCCCAATGGTGATGATTAACCCTCCCGGAGTGATGTTTCCCCGGCAGAACAGCTCCGCCGGAGCCCTAGATTGGTTCCGCCAAGGTTCCGCCTCGAGACGGTGGCGCTTCGTCCCGAAAGCTTCCTCCTTATTTTTTCCAAGGCAAAAAGACACCTTATAGAAAAAGATGGGCATTGGGGGCCTGCCAGGTGGCCCATGAGGTAGGGGGCGTGCCTAGGGGGGTAGGGCGCGCCCCCACCCTCGTGGACGGTGGGTGGCCCCCTTCTGGTGCTTTCTTCGCCCAATATTTTTAATATATTCCAAAACTGACTTTCATGGAATTTCAGAACTTTTGGAGTTGTGCAGAATAGGTCTTTAATATTTGCTCCTTTTCCAGCCCAGAATTCCAGCAACCAGCATTCTCCCTCTTCATGTAAACCTTGTAGAATAAGAGAGAAAAGGCAGAAGTATTGTGACATAATTTGTAATAGCAGCCCATAATGCAATAAATATCGATATAAAAGCATGATGCAAAATGGACGTATCAGGCCGCTGTACGTACGTGTACACGATATTAACGGGATTGTGTGGCATGCTACGTGCACGCCTCTACTATGACACGTGCCCTTCCTAACACAGCCACGGTTCATCGCTGTAGCCTACAGATAGACCGATCGACTAGTATGTACTTACACGTTCGCGACCAGAATGACAACTCTACATACGCTTCGACCAGGTGGGTCCCGATTGTCAGGCACTTCCTTGCGTGCGAAGATGTAGCTGGTGGGTCCCAGCAGCAGGGGGAAATGTTTTTTTGTGAAATACGGTGGCGCGTCCGATGGGTCCTGCTGTCAGGTGGAGGAATCATTATTTTCCGCGTAATAAGGAGGCACTCCCTTGCTCCGACCGTGGACCCAACTGTCAGCCTCTCCACGTACAGTACTCTTCTGAAGGAATTCGTTTGTTGACCACATTGACCATGCCACGCCCAGAGCACCAAGGCGGTGGACGACGGCGAGGCCTAGGAAGGGGATGACACGGAGCCGGGGAAGACGTGGCAGTGGATGCGCACACGGAGAGGAGTATGAGGGTTCACTGGTTCGGTTGCGGTGTGAGGCTGACGTCGCCGCAGAATAACAGGGGGTGTGGGTGAGTAGATGGATGGCCTGGCCAGCGGTTGGAGTAGTAGGGGCGGTGAGGCCTCCACGGCGGCTGATACATCTCCAACGTATCTATACTTTTTTATTGTTCCATGCTATTGTCAGGACCCCGATTCCAAGCCACATCGATCTAGCCGGTAACACCTCATATCACATTGCGGCCTCACGCACGGTATCCCCACGGGTGTCGCCTTACCATGGCCCGGGACCATTTGCGCCTTTTGGCTCATGTATATGATAGTGTCACTAGCATCCATATGACAGAGAACCCGGGCCGACATGGCTAGTCGTGAACCCAAAGCGGCGCAGACCTATGGAGACAGGCATACATGAATCATATCGAGCATGTCGGTCATCAGCGAGTGAATCCGGGCTGTAGCACTAGGCTAATAGGACTCCGGGGAACCCGGGCTGTAGCAGGCTAGGCAGGACTCCGGATGTCACCGCGTGACATTTCCCCGAGGGGACAGACATAGGAACAAAGTGAAACACATGCCGGCCAGTCAAGTGTCCTAAGCAGTAGTGCTGGGCTAGCAGGACTCCGGTAAACCAGGCTGTAGCGGACTACTATGGCTCGAGGAACACTAAACTACATTTCCCCATAAGAAAGGCTACCAAGGATAAACAACTAGATTGTCGGATCCCACTCATACCAAGCATTTCAATCATACACACAATATGCCCGATGTGAGTACATACAACATGGCATCACAACAAAACTCTACAACTCAAGTACTTTATTTAGAGGCTCCAAAGAGCCATACATAACATGTTCATACAGGTAGGGGTCACACGACCCAACACTCAAGTCATACAATCCTACAAGCACATGCGGAAGCAACTAGTCTGAGTACAGACACTAGAAAGAAAGAAGGCTTCTCGAAGCCTGTCTATCTACATAGGGCCCTCCATGGCCAGGATCACCACCTGGGTGGCTAGTCACTCATCGACATCAAGGTCTACGTAGAACCCATCGGAGGGGACAGTGTTGTCGTCTGAAAACAGTAATTGAGTAAACATGAGTACAAAGGTACTCAGCAAGTCTTACATTAGAACCTACTATACATGCTCATTCTCAAGAAGGTGGTGGGGTTATTGCAGCAAGCCAGCTTTGAATCTTGGCTAAGCTATCCTATGGAACTCCACTAGTAAAATAGTTTTCGCACACAAGTCCACTACTCACCAACACAATACTCCACCGAGGATCCTCCCTCGTCATCCTACGAGAGGGCCATCCTCGGTGCTCACACTTATCTTGAGTCTTTTAGTAGTATCCATTAACTTGTCTATGAACTGTATAGGCAACCAAGTAGTCCTTTATCTCGGACGCGGCTATTCGAATAGTTTTATACCCTGCAGGGGTGTACCTCATCACACATGTTTCCACCACTTAGCGTCTGCACACGACATGTGCTCGGCAGACTTCAAGCAAAAACCGACGTGGGTGTAGACCATGACCTGACTAACCGCACAAGTCTCTAGTCCAGGTTTATCGCCTATTCAGGTTCCATCCACAAGGACATCCAGCCGGGGTGTCCTCAACGGCCCCAAACGATGTGTACAGGGTCCCGAGACGCCAAACGGATGCCCGGCATACCTAGCCACAGTGTATCTACCGCATCATATCCCACCCCTAGGGTCAGCGCTACGCACGACCACCAACACATAACCTACAAACACCAGAAACTAATTGCAACTCCTGGACAGAGGGCGAGAGGGGTCAGTAAGTCGAGCGGGGTCATATTTCAGGGCCCAATGTGTGGTAGTAGCTGAATCTTAAATCACACATACAGATCTCAGTTCTTATGGACGTCCTCAATGAAACAACCCAGCATGTACTCCTACATGGCCTCTCATCGATACCTTTACCAAAACATGTTCAACACATCCCTCACATTACCGACATAATCATTTCACTCTAGCCCATCACCCAGATGAACCAGACCTGACACAACTCTAAGCATAGCAGGCATAGCAAGGTAGGAATCACATACATGGCTCAATCAACTCCTACACATGCTAGTGGGTTTCATCTAGTTACTGTGGCAATGACAGGTCATGCAGAGGATAAGGGTTCAACTACCGTAGCACACAGCAGTTTGAATCGCGTTGTCTTAATGCAGTAAACAAGAGCGGAAGCGTGAACATGGGTTTGTATCGGAATGATCAATGGGTTGCTTGACTGTTGTAGTGGTAGTAGGGTACTGCCCTTCAGACGGATACTCGGGGTTATCCTCGGAGGCAGAACCTGCCACGAAGGACACACTGAAACATAATCAACACATGACAATATGCAACAATATGATGCATGCTATGACATGGCAAAGTGAATGTGTCTTGGCCTAATGCAAGCTAAAACAGAAAGGAATGAACTCATTTGAACCAAAGATTCAAATGATAGTTCATTTAACTTAGCCTTATTAGTGCATTATCTTATTTTGCTTAAACAGCAAGGTTATCTTGTTTTGTCATGCATGAAACCATTACAGATGGATAGATTGAATTTTTCTGATCATTTTTCATATATAAATCTTTGCATTTGGAGCTATGGTTGATTTTCTATGATTTTTAGAAGTTTTGGCTATTTTCTAGAATTTCCTATTAAAGAATAAATCCAGTAATTGAATTAATGCGTCAGCATGACATAGGTGTGATGTCAGTGGGTCAACTGGGTTGGCCAGGTCAAACCTGACTGGTGGGCCCTGTCTGTCAGTGACTCAGCTAATTAACAGGATTAAATTAACACTAATTAACTGTCGGTGGGGCCTGGGACCACATGTCAGTGACTAAACTAATTAAAATTAGTTAAAACTAATCCTAAACTAATTAGCAGGCCGGTCCTACCTGTCATAGACTCAGGAGGGTCAACCTGGGCCCACACGGGGTCAAACAGGGTTAACTCGCCGGCGTTTAGCCGCCGGCGAGGCCAGACGCGGCGAAGCAGCGCGGAATTTGCACTCCGGCGACCAAAAGGACGGCGGAGATCATCTACGTGATGCAGGGAGGAAGCCGCGTCGAGTGGTGGCAGTGGGTGGAGCTGGGGTGGCCGGAAACGTCGCCGGTGACGAGTTTGGCAGCGGCCGGAGCTTGGGTCAGGTCGAGCTAGTCGCTAGGTGGCACGGAGAGGCGCGTGGTTTGGTGCGTTGAGCTCCTGGCGGTGCAGTAGGACTAGTGGATAGGGTGGCGCGGCCATTGGGTGGCCGGAGCCTCGTCGGCGACGAGCTCCACGGCGGTGCGTGCCGGTGATCTACGTGCAATCGCTACGGGGCTCGAGAGAGAGAACGGAGAGGGTGGGGAGGTGGCTGAGCTCACGGGGGTCTCATCGAGGCAGTCGGTGAGGTCGGGGATGAGCTGATGCGGCGGGGACGGCGAAGGGGATCTCCGGTGGCCGGAGTTGAGGACGAGCTCGGTGCAGCGTCTCTGGGGCGAGCGAGCGCTCGGGGCTCGGCCTACTCGATGTAATCGACGATGGCGGAGCTTGTGGACACGATGGCGCGGCGCGAGCACGACAAAGGGCGCGGCTACGACGACGGTGCGGCGACAGGGACGTTGGCCATGGTGGGGAACGGCGAGGGAGAGAGACAGGGGAGAATGGCGCGTCCAGGGGCTTCGGTGCGCGACGTGGAGCCGTCCAGGCGTTCAGGGGCACAGGTGGCAAGCAGGTGGCGCCGTGGCGAGCTCGGGCACGCCGGCGTCACCTCCCTGCCTGCCTGGCGGGGTAGAAGCAGCTGGCTGGCGCGGGCCAGCACAGTGCTGGGCCGCCAGGTGGGCCGGCTGGTGAGTTAGGTGGCCTGCGCCAGGTAAGTTCCTCTCTCTCTCTTTCTTTCTGTTTTTTTAATTTATTCTATTATTTCTGTAGCTTCAAGGCTTTATTAAAAATGCCAGGGCATTTCCATAGATCATAAAATTAATCATGGCTACTGCTTAGAATATAACCAGCAGCAAACATTTTAGTTTATGATTATTTGAGTATTTAAAATATTTTATAGCATTTAAATGCCCAAATGCAAATACTATAAGGATTAATCCAATGACCTTAAGATGTCCTAGAAAAATGTGCACCATTTTTCTCAGGGGTTTTAACCCAAAACAAAAAGTGTGGGCTTTTTAGAAGGGCATTTCAGGTTCATTGAAAAAGTTTTTTTTAGTAAACCCTAGTTGTTCCAGGGGGGTGTTGGGGGTTCTATCATCCCCATTTCAAATTTAAGAGGAATTTAAACATGATGCACACTCTGATGCTTGAACTAGCTAGGGTGTGACAACTCACCCCCACTCAAAAGAATCTCGTCCCGAGATTTAGGATCCTCCGGAAAGAAGGTGGGGTACTCGAGTCGAAGACGATCCTCCCTTTCCCAAGTGGCTTCTTTCTCGGAATGGTGTGACCATTGAACCTTGAGAAACTTGATATTATGGCGTCGAGTGGTATGCTCGGCTTGATCAAGGATACGGACGGGATATTCCCGATATGAGAGGTTATCTTGTAGATCAAGCATTTCGTGGTCCACTCCACGGATAGGATTCGCGAAGCAACGCCTGAGTTGTGAAACGTGGAAGACATCGTGAACTCTGGAAAGATGCGAAGGTAGTTCCAATTGGTAGGCAACTTCTCCTCGTTTGGCAAGAATGCGAAAGGGTCCAATGTAGCGAGGAGCCAATTTGCCTTTGATACCGAAACGATGGGTTCCCTTTAACGGAGTAACCCAAAGGTCAGCCTTCTCGCCGAGTTCATAAGTCCTGAGCTTATGTTTACGATCATATTGGCTCTTTTGACGAGATTGGGCTGTTTTCAATTTCTCACGAATAACGCGAACCTGCTCTTCTGGTTCCTGAATCATATCCGGGCCAAAGAGTTGTCTTTCCCCGATTTCTGACCAGTTAAGAGGCATTCGACATTTTCGTCCATAGAGAACTTCGAAAGGAGCCTTGCCCAAGCTAGCTTGATAACTATTGTTATAAGCAAACTCCGCGATTGGAAGGCAATTCTCCCAACCCATTCCAAACGAGATGACAGAAGCTCGGAGCATATCTTCTAGAATTTGATTGACTCGCTCTACTTGACCACTTGATTGAGGATGGAAGGCGGTGCTAAAAGAGAGACGAGTTCCCATAGCATTTTGGAAACTTTCCCAAAATCGAGAGGTGAAGAGACTCCCATGGTCTGAGTTAATTTCCAATGGAACACCATGAAGAGACACTATTCGGGAGATGTATAAGTCAGCTAGCTAGCTAGCGGTGATACTCTCACGAATAGGTAGAAAGTGGGCTACTTTGGAAAGACGGTCGATCACGACAAAGATGGCATTATTCCTTCTCTTGGTCCTGGGAAACCCAGTAATGACATCCATACTGATTTTATCCCATTTCCACTCAAGAATAGCCAAAGGTTGACGGGTGCCAGCGGGCCGTTGATGCTCTGCTTTAACACGACGACAGACATCGCAGCTAGCAATGTATTGAGCAATTTCTCTCTTCATCCTATTCCACCAAAACCTATGGCGTAGGTCTTGATACATCTTGGTACTACCGGGATGAATGGTGAGAGGGGAGTCATGAGCTTCCTTGAGAATCAACTGGCATAGATGTTGTTTCTTGGGAACCACCAAGCGGTTCTCGAAGAAGAAAACACCTCGCCCATCCATGGAAAAACATTTAGCAACTCCGCTAGCAATGTTTTCCTTAATCCGGAATATGCCCTTATCACGCTTCTGGGCAGCTATGATTTGATCCATAAGGGTAGGTTTCGCCACCAGGGTGGATAGAAAACCTCGAGGAACAATGTGAAGATTAAGCTTACGAAATTCCTCATGGAGAAGTGGTTGACTTTGTTGTAACATCAGGTTGTTATAATAGGACTTACGACTTAGTGCATCAGCCATGACATTGGCTTTGCCCGGGGTGTAAGTTATTCCTAAGTCGTAATCCGAGATCAACTCGACCCAACGTCTTTGCCTGAGATTCAAATACGGTTGGGTGAAGATATATTTCAAACTTTGGTGATCGGTGAAGATCTCGCAACGATTACCGAGGAGGTAATGTCGCCAAGTTTTGAGTGCATGGACTACAGCTGCAAGCTCTAGATCATGTGTGGGATAGTTTTCCTCATGTGGGTGTAATTGCCGTGAAGCATAGGCAATTACCTGACGATCTTGCATGAGTATGCAACCTAGTCCTTGTCGCGAGGCGTTGCAATAGATAATAAAATCCTTGGAGAAATCTGGTGGTACCAGTACGGGAGCAGATGTCAGACGTCTTTTCAGTTCCTGAAAGCTGAACTCGCACTGTGGAGTCCACTCGAACTTTTTATCTTTCTTGAGGAGTTCAGTTAGAGGTTTAGCAACCTTGGAGAAATTCTCGACGAAGCGGCGGTAGTAGCTCGCTAAGCCAAGGAAGCGCCGAACTTGCTTGACCGTCTCAGGTGGAGTCCAATCAAGGACAGCTTGAACTCATTCGGGATTGACAGCAATACCCTTACCAGAGATTACATGGCCTAGATAGGTCACTTCTGGCAACCAAAATTCACACTTTGAGAATTTGGCATGAAGGCGATGCTCTCGAAGTTTCGTCAATACCAGCCTTAGATGTTCGGCATGTTCCTCTTCATTCTTGGAATAGATGAGTATGTCATCGAGGTATACTATGACGAATTTATCCAAATACTCCATGAAGACCGAGTTCATTAACCGAGAGAAGGTGGCTGGGGCATTGGTTAGACCGAAGGACATAACAGTGTACTCGTATTGGCCATAGCGAGTAACAAAGGCCGTTTTGGGAATGTCCCCGTTTCTGATTTTGATTTGATGGTAGCCCAACCTCAAATCCATCTTGGAAAAAGATTGAGGATCCAGCAAGCTGATCATACAGATCGTTGATCCTGGGAAGCGGATACTTGTTCTTGATAGTGACCAAGTTGACAGGTCGGTAATCTACAACCATTCAATCCGTTCCATCCTTCTTCTTGATGAAGAGGACGGGGCAAGCCCAAGGAGAGGAACTAGGATGGATGAAACCCTTTTTCAAGGACTCATTGAGTTGGTTCTTAAGCTTGGCTAGATCAAAGGGTGCCATCTTATAGGGTCTTCTAGAAATTGGAACGGTTCCTGGAACAAGGTCTATCACAAACTCGACATCCCTGTCAGGTGGAACACCTGGCAGTTCTTCCGAAAAGACATCCGGAAAGTCTCGGACTACCGGAACATCCTCAAGGTCTGGAAGAGGGTTGGCATTTAGGGAGTAAAGCTGGCGCTTGGCCACTCGAGTTAAGACATTGACTGTCTTGCCTGATGGGTGAGTAAGTTGAACGGTTCTAGTGGCACAATCAATCTTAGCATAATGAGCTGACATCCAGTCCATACCCAAGATGATGTTTATGTCCGAGGACTTGAGAGCTATTAAGGATGCAAGGAAGACAAGTCTATCGACAAGAATTTCGTTCCCATGGATTACTCTAGAAGTTTGCCATCTAGAGCCAGGGGTTTGAATTTCCATGGTAGAGGGCATGTCACAGAATGTCGTGTTATGCAATCGAGCATAGTTCTCGGATATGAATGAATGAGATGCTCCAGTATCAAAAAGAATAGATGCCGGATGGCAATTAACAAGGAGTGTACCAAGGACGATGTTAGGATCCTCATGAGCCTCCTCGGCTGAAACATAGTTGACATGGCCACGTGCAGTGGTGACCGTCTTGGCGTAGAATGTCTTTCCCGCTGGCTTACCACGACCAACGGACTTTCCAGACTGATTGGGGTTGTTGTTCTGAGGACACTCTCGACTATAGTGACCCGGATCTCCACACTTGAAACATGTCACCACATTGGGGCATGGAGAAGCATTAGCAGCAGGGCCACCATAGGGCTTGGGTGGTGCAAACTGCTGGTTGGGACGAGGCGCCTCAAAGGATGGCCTCAGAATGAACCTGGGTGGCAGTGCCGTGCTTGGGATCCACACCCGGCGCTTCTGAGCTCCAGAGCCGGATGAAGAGCCAAAATCATGTGAGTGCTTGCGTGAAGCATCATAGTCAGACTGGCCTGACTCAGCACTGATGGCTTTATTGACCAACTTCTGAAAGGAGGTGCACTCGTGCAGACGGAGATTGCGGCGAAGCTTAGGGCTAAGTCCCTTGCGGAACCTTGCCTGCTTCTTAGCATCAGTAGATACTTCTTCAGGAGCATAACGTGCCAGATTCCCAAATTCACGACTATAAGCATCCACAATCAGTCTTCCTTGGGTGAAATTGCAGAACTCCTCCCTCTTGCGATCTATGAGACCTTACGGAATGTGATGCTCACGGAAAGCCTCACTAAATTCAGCCCAAGTAGTGATTTGGCCGACCAAGCGCATGGCTTCAAAATTTTCCCACCACCAAAGGCTAGCAGGACCTTTGAGATGATAGGCAGCATAAGTAACCTTATCAGCTCCGGCTACGTTGGCAGAACATAGCTTGTGGGTGATGCTGCGAAGACAGTCATCCACGTCGAGGGGCTTGACGGAATGGTTAAACTTTGGTGGGTACAGCTTGATAACGTCATTGATTGACACCAAGTCATTTCGCGGATGGCGTGTAGTGTTCTGCTCAATCCGCTCCATTAAGCGGTTAGTCTCACGCTTGTTTCTTTCCGCCTCCAGCATCACTTCGGCCAGAGAAGGCGGGTGAGGCAGATTTTCACCCCTAGCTGCACTGGCTTCCCCCTGCTCCGGGGCAGCAGGGTTGCTGCGGTTGTTGACCATCCTAGGGGAAAGCAAGACAACGGTTTAGATAAGGATGGCACAAACTTAGCAAGGAAGTGCAGAATGTAATGGATAACACGGAATGCAGAGATGTTCATCCGTATGTCATGGTAATATAGAACTGCCATATATATACCAACGGTCATACATACCATACATAGTTTAGTACAAGCCCAGGCTACAGTAAAACTATGATGAAAAACATTACATCTCATCGGAGGCATTCCAAGCTCCTATACATTATTAGTCTACACCTCCGGAATTGATTACACACAAAGTCATATTCCACAAGTCACGCAGGACAGTGGAGATACAACTATTACAATACTAGTGATACTACTACTAACTCAGACAACTCCATAGTAGTCCTCATAGAAGTCACCTCCATAGCCTGGAAGTTCAACGTGGTCATCCGGGAACAGACGGTCCTGAGGAGCTTGTGGACCAAAGGGGCTAGGATGAGGTCTTGGACCAACAAACGGTGGCCTGCGGACCACGGGGAGGGGTGATGCCTCCCACATCACGCCAATCCACCATGTCTGGTAGAGCAGATCTCACAGGATACAGATCCCTTGTATCCATACATCCAGCTTGAACCGCAGGTGCAAACCGAGTCAATGTGGCCCAATGATCAGCACGGGTGTTGAAGCTCCAGCCTCAAGGCCCGATTCTCTCGGTCCTTATCCTCAAGCATCTCGGCAGTGGTACGAGTTAGTGAGTCCTCCTGAGTGGAGTCAGCATAGATAGCCTGGAGATACCCTTGCGCTCCCGGAAGTGAAGCTGGCATGTAACGGAAGTCGGTGTTCCGAAGCAGGCCAGTCCTGACTTGCATGATGCTCATCATGGAATAGGCAGCATCCTGCACAGCCATCTCAATAGTAACCCCGAGTCCATAGGAAAAGTGAAGGGGCTCGGTAGATCCAGGATAAGAAGGAAATATCCTGACGGTGCAAAAATATTGGCTTTGATGAAAGTCTCGGAATTGCTCTTTGACGGTGTATTCGGGATACCAACGGTAACCCGTCTCGATCATTACCCGGACTAACATAGCAGTATGACCAGGCACATCGAGGCACCGGGTCAGGCGAACCACTTGGTTTTGAGCACGGGTGGCCGTCTGAAAGCACAACCACAATGCAAAGACATTAGAATTTCTAGGGAAAATTGGACAGCATAACAGTTGTAAATGCTCAGAAAAAGATTTGAGACATCCACAACAGTTTGCAATACCACTCAACAACATCATATCAAGGTTCTGATTCAACTAGCAACATACTAAAAGTAGTAGAAACTGTACTGAGGCTTGTAACAACAATCCTATAAGCTACTACGGATTAGTAACACGTGAACCTGACAGAAGAAGAGAGCCTAGTCCTTAACCCACGTTGGAAGAGAAGAGAATGACTCGGATCAGAGGGCATAAGGTAAAGGAGTAAAAGAGCCTTACGTTCCCTCCCACAATCAATTCCCCTACATATAACTAAAGCATTTCTAGACTCGACATCGACTAGTTTGGATCAACGAACCTACAGGCAGTCCGACTCTGATGCCAACGCTGTCAGGACCCCAGTTCCAAGTCACATCGATCTAGCCGGTAACACCTCATATCACATTGCGGCCTCACGCACGGTATCCCCATGGGTGTCGCCTTACCATGGCCCGGGACCGTTTGTGCCTTTTGGCTCACGTATATGATAGTGTCGCTAGCATCCATATGACAGAGAACCCGGGCCGACATGGCTAGTCGTGAACCCAAAGCGGCGCAGACCTATGGAGACAGGCATACATCAATCATATCGAGCATGTCGGTGATCAGCGAGTGAATCCGGGCTGTAGCACTGGGCTAACAGGACTCCGGGGAACCCGGGCTGTAGTAGGCTAGGTAGGACTCCGGATGTCACCGCGTGACATTTCCCCGAGGGGACAGACATAGGAACGAAGTGAAACACATGCCGGCCAGTCAAGTGTCCTGAGCAGTAGTGCTGGGCTAGCAGGACTCCGGTGAACCGGGCTGTAGCGGACTACTATGGCTCGAGGAACAGTAGACTACATTTCCCCATAAGAAAGGCCGCCAAGGATAAACAACTAGATTGTCGGATCCCACTCATACCAAGCATTTCAATCATACACACAATATGCCCGATATGAGTACATACAACATGGCATCACAACAAAGCTCTACAACTCAAGTACTTTATTTAGAGGCTCCAGAGAGCCATACATAACATGTTCATACAGGTAGGGGTCACACAACCCGACACTCAAGTCATACAATCATACAAGCACATGCGGAAGCAACTAGTCTGAGTATAGACACTAGAAAGAAAGAAGGCTCCTCGAAGCCTGTCTATCTACATAGGGCCCTCCATGGCCAGGATCACCACCTGGGTGGCTAGTCACTCGTCGACATCAAGGTCTACGTAGAACCCATTGGAGGGGATGGTGTTGTCGTTTGAAAACAGTAATTAAGAAAACATGAGTACAAAGGTACTCAGCAAGTCTTACATCAGAACCTACTATACATGCTCATTCTCAAGAAGGTGGTGGGGTTATTGCAGCAAGCCAGCTTTGACTCTTGGCTAAGCTATCCTACGGAGCTCCACTAGTAAAATAGTTTTCGCACACGAGTCCACTACTCACCAACACAATACTCCACCGGGGATGCTCCCTCGTCATCCTACGAGAGGGCCATCCTTGGTGCTCACACTTATCTTGAGTCTTTTAGTAGTATCCATTAACTTGTCTATGAACTATATAGGCAACCAAGTAGTCGTTTATCTCGAACGCGGCTATTCGAATAGTTTTATTCCCTGCAGGGGTGTACCTCATCACACATGTTTCCACCACTTAGCGTCTGCACACGACATGTGCTCGGCAGACTTCAAGCGAAAACCGACGTGGGTGTAGACCACGACCTGACTAACCGCACAAGTCTCTAGTCCAGGTTTATCGCCTATTCAGGTTCCATCGAGAAGGACATCCGGTCGGGGTGTCCTCAGCGGCCCCAAACGATGTGTACAGGGTCCCGAGATGCCAAACGGGCGCCCGGCATACCTGGCCACAGTGTATCTACCGCATCATATCCCACCCCTAGGGTCAGCGCTACGCACGGCCGCCAACACATAACCTACAAACACCAGAAACTAATTGCAACTCCTGGACAGAGGGAGAGAGGGGTCAGTAAGTCGAGCGGGGTCATATTTCAGGGCCCAATGTGTGGTAGTAGCTGAATCTTAAATCACACATACAGATCTCAGTTCTTATGGACGTCCTCAATGAAACAACCCACCATGTACTCCTACATGGCCTCTCATCGATACCTTTACCAAAACATGTTCAACACATCCCTCACATTACCGACATAATCATTTCACTCTAGCCCATCACCCAGATGAACCAGACCTGACACAACTCTAAGCATAGCAGGCATAGCAAGGTAGGAATCACATACATGGCTCAATCAACTCCTACACGTGCTAGTGGGTTTCATCTAGTTACTGTGGCAATGACAGGTCATGCAGAGGATAAGGGTTCAACTACCGTACCACACAGCAGTTTGAATCGCGTTGTCTTAATGCAGTAAACAAGAGCGGAAGCGTGAACATGGGTTTGTATCGGGATGATCAATGGGTTGCTTGACTGTTGTAGTGGTAGTAGGGTACTGCCCTTCAGACGGATACTCGGGGTTATCCTCGGAGGCAGAACCTACCACGAAGGACACACTGAAACATAATCAACACATGACAATATGCAACAATATGATGCATGCTATGACATGGCAAAGTGAATGTGTCTTGGCCTAATGCAAGCTAAAACAGAAAGGAATGAACTCATTTGAACCAAAGATTCAAATGATAGTTCATTTAACTTAGCCTTATTAGTGCATTATCTTATTTTGCTTAAACAGCAAGGTTATCTTGTTTTGTCATGCATGAAACCATTACAGATGGATAGATTGAATTTTTCTGATCATTTTTCATATATAAATCTTTGCATTTGGAGCTATGGTTGATTTTCTATGATTTTTAGAAGTTTTGGCTATTTTCTAGAATTTCCTATTAAAGAATAAATCCAGTAATTGAATTAATGCGTCAGCATGACATAGGTGTGATGTCAGTGGGTCAACTGGGTTGGCCAGGTCAAACCTGACTGGTGGGCCCTGTCTGTCAGTGACTCAGCTAATTAACAGGATTAAATTAACACTAATTAACTGTCGGTGGGGCCTGGGACCACATGTCAGTGACTAAACTAATTAAAATTAGTTAAAACTAATCCTAAACTAATTAGCAGGCCGGTCCTACCTGTCATAGACTCAGGAGGGTCAACCTGGGCCCACACGGGGTCAAACAGGGTTAACTCGCCGGCGTTTAGCCGCCGGCGAGGCCAGACGCGGCGAAGCAGCGCGGAATTTGCACTCCGGCGACCAAAAGGACGGCGGAGATCATCTACGTGATGCAGGGAGGAAGCCGCGTTGAGTGGTGGCAGTGGGTGGAGCTGGGGTGGCCGGAAACGTCGCCGGTGACGAGTTTGGCAGCGGCCGGAGCTTGGGTCAGGTCGAGCTAGTCGCTAGGTGGCACGGAGAGGCGCGTGGTTTGGTGCGTTGAGCTCCTGGCGGTGCAGTAGGACTAGTGGATAGGGTGGCGCGGCCATTGGGTGGCCGGAGCCTCGTCGGCGACGAGCTCCACGGCGGTGCGTGCCGGTGATCTACGTGCAATCGCTACGGGGCTCGAGAGAGAGAACGGAGAGGGTGGGGAGGTGGCTGAGCTCACGGGGGTCTCGTCGAGGCAGTCGGTGAGGTCGGGGATGAGCTGATGCGGCGGGGACGGCGAAGGGGATCTCCGGTGGCCGGAGTTGAGGACGAGCTCGGTGCAGCGTCTCTGGGGCGAGCGAGCGCTCGGGGCTCGGCCTACTCGATGTAATCGACGATGGCGGAGCTTGTGGACACGATGGCGCGGCGCGAGCACGACAAAGGGCGCGGCTACGACGACGGTGCGGCGACAGGGACGTTGGCCATGGTGGGGAACGGCGAGGGAGAGAGACAGGGGAGAATGGCGCGTCCAGGGGCTTCGGTGCGCGACGTGGAGCCGTCCAGGCGTTCAGGGGCACAGGTGGCAAGCAGGTGGCGCCGTGGCGAGCTCGGGCACGCCGGCGTCACCTCCCTGCCTGCCTGGCGGGGTAGAAGCAGCTGGCTGGCGCGGGCCAGCACAGTGCTGGGCCGCCAGGTGGGCCGGCTGGTGAGTTAGGTGGCCTGCGCCAGGTAAGTTCCTCTCTCTCTCTTTCTTTCTGTTTTTTTAATTTATTCTATTATTTCTGTAGCTTCAAGGCTTTATTAAAAATGCCAGGGCATTTCCATAGATCATAAAATTAATCATGGCTACTGCTTAGAATATAACCAGCAGCAAACATTTTAGTTTATGATTATTTGAGTATTTAAAATATTTTATAGCATTTAAATGCCCAAATGCAAATACTATAAGGATTAATCCAATGACCTTAAGATGTCCTAGAAAAATGTGCACCATTTTTCTCAGGGGTTTTAACCCAAAACAAAAAGTGTGGGCTTTTTAGAAGGGCATTTCAGGTTCATTGAAAAAGTTTTTTTTAGTAAACCCTAGTTGTTCCAGGGGGGTGCTGGGGGTTCTGTCATCCCCATTTCAAATTTAAGAGGAATTTAAACATGATGCACACTCTAATGCTTGAACTAGCTAGGGTGTGACAGCTATTATATTATCTGTTTTGGATGTTTAATGGGCTTGATTATACCTTTTTTTATTAATTTTGGGACTAACCTATTAACCGAAAGCCCAGTGCAAAATGTCGTTTTTTTGCCTATTTCAGTGTTTTGCAGAGATGGAATATCAAACGGAATCCAAATGGAATGAAACCCTCGTGAGGACCATTTTTGGAACAACCGTGATCCAGGAGACTTGGAGTGGACATCAAGGAAGCAGCGAGGCGGCCACGAGTTAGGGCGATGCGCCCCCCACCCTCGTGGGCCCCTCGCAGCTCCACCGACCTACTTCTTTCGCCTATATATACTCTGATACCATAAAACCTTCGGGGAGAGCCACGAAACACCTTTTCCACCGCCCAACCTTCTGTACCCATGAGATCCCATCTTGGGGCCTTTTCCGGCGACCTGTCGGAGGGGGATTCGATTACGAATGGCTTCTATATCAACACCATAGCCTCTCCGATGATGTCTGAGTAGTTTACCACAGACCTTCGGGTCCATAGTTATTAGCTAGATGGCTGCTTCTCTCTCTTTGGATCTCAATACAAATTTCTCCTCGATCTTCTTGGAGATCTATTCGATGTAACTCTTTTTGCAGTGTGTTTGCCGAGATCCGATGAATAGTGGGTTTATGAATTTGATTATCTATGAATATTATTTGATTGTTCTCTGAATTCTTATATGCATGATTTGATATCTTTGCAAGTCTCTTCGAATTATCGGTTTAGTTTGGCCTACTAGATTGATCTTTCTTGCAAAGGGAGAAGTGCTTGGCTTTGGGTTCAATCTTGCGGTGCTCGATCCCAGTGATAGAAAGGGAAATGACACGTATTCTATTGTTGCCATCGAGGATTAAAAGATGGGGTTTATATCATATGCTTGATTTTATCCCTCTACATCATGTCATCTTGCCTAATGCGTTACTCTGTTCTTATGAACTTAATACTCTAGATGCATGCTGGATAGCGGTCAATGTGTGGAGTAATAGTAGTAGATGCAGAATCTATTCGGTCTACTTGTCACGGACGTGATGCCTATATTCATGATCATTGCCTTAGATATTATCATAACTATGCGCTTTCTATCAATTGCTCGGCAGTAATTTGTTCACCCACCGTAATACATGCTATCTTGAGAGAAGCCACTAGTGAAACCTATGGCCCCCAGGTCTACTTTACACCATATAAGTTTCCAATATACAATTCTAGTTTACTACTTATATTGCAATCTTTATTTTCCAATCTATACCACAAAAATACCAAAAATATTTATCTTATTATCTCTATCAGATCTCACTTTCTTAAGTGACCGCGAAGGGATTGACAACCCCTTTATCGCGTTGGTTGCGAGGTCATTGTTTGTTTGTGCAGGTACTAGGCGACTTGCGTGTAGTCTCCTATTGGATTGATACTCTTGAGCACTGCGTTGGATTTCCCCGAAGAGGAAAGGATGATGCAGCAAATACCGTAAGTATTTCCCTCAGTTTTTGAGAACCAAGGTATCAATCCAGTGGGAGGTTGCGCGCGCGTCCCCTAGTACCTGCACAAAGCAAATAACTCCTCGCAACCAACGCGATAAGGGGTTGTCAATCCCTTCACGGTCACTTACAAGAGTGAGATCTGATAGATATGATAAGATAATATTTTTGGTATTTTTTGTGATAAAGATGCAAAGTAAAAGAAAGGCAAATTAAAAGCAAAGGAAATAACTAAGTATTGTAAGATTAATATGATGAAGATAGACCCGGGGGCCATAGGTTTCACTAGGGGCTTCTCTCAAGAGCATAAGTATTTTACGGTGGGTGAACGAATTACTGTTGAGCAATTGACAGAATTGAGCATAGTTATGAGAATATCAAGGTATGATCATGTATATAGGCATCACGTCCGAGACAAGTAGACTGACTCCTGCCTGCATCTACTACTATTACTCCACTCATCGACCGCTATCCAGCATGCATCTAGAGTATTAAGTTCATAAAAACAGAATAACGCCTTAAGCAAGATGACATGATGTAGAGGGATAAATTCATGCAATATGATAAAAAAAAAACCATGTCATTATCCTTGATGGCAACAATACAATATGTGCCTTGCTGCAACTACTGTCACTTGGAAAGGACACTGCAAGATTGAACCCAAAGCTAAGCACTTCTCCCATTGCAAGAAAGATCAATCTAGTAGGCCAAACCAAACTGATAATTCGATGAGACTTGCAAAGATAACCAATCATACATAAAAGAATTCAGAGAAGATTCAAATATTGTTCATAGATAAACTTGATCATAAACCCACAATTCATCGGTCCCAACAAACACACCGCAAAAAGAAGATTACATCGAATAGATCTCCACAAGAGAGGGGGAGAGCTTTGTCTTGAGATCCAAAAAGAGAGAAGAAGCCTTCAAGCTAATAACTATGGACCCGAAGGTCTGAGGTAAACTACTCACACTTCATTGGAGAGGCTATGGTGTTGATGTAGAAGCCCTCCTTGTTGGATACCCCCTCCAGCGGAGCTCCGGAACAGGCCCCAAGATGGGATCTCGTGGATACAGAAACTTATGGTGGTGGAATTAGGGTTTTGGATCTGTATCTGATCGTTTGGGGGTACATAGGTATATATAGGAGGAAGGAGTACGTCGGTGGAGCAACTGGGGGCCCACGAGGGTGGAGGGCGCGCCTAGGGGGTAGGCGCGCCCCCTACCTCGTGGCCTCCTCCTTTGTTTCTTGATGTAGGGTCCAAGTCTCCTGGATCATGTTCGGCGAGAAAATCACGTTCCCGAAGGTTCATTCCGTTTGGACCCTGTTTGATATTCCTTTTCTTCAAAACCCTAAAATAGGCAAAAAAACAACAATTCTGGGATGGGCCTCCAGTTAATAGGTTAGTCCCAAAAATAATATAAAAGTGGAAAATAAAGCCCAATAATGTCCAAAACAGTAGATAATATAGCATGGGGCAATCAAAAATTATAGATACGTTGGAGACGTATCAAGCATCCCCAAGCTTAATTCCTGCTCGTCCTCGAGTAGGTAAATGATAAAACAGAATTTTTGATGTGGAATGCTACTAGGCATAATTTTAATGTAATTCTTCTTAATTGTGGCATGAATATTCAGATCTGAAAGATTCAAGATAAAAGTTCATATTGCCATAAAAATAATAATACTTCAAGCATACTAACTAAGCAATTATGTCTTCTCAAAATAACATGGCCAAAGCAAGTTCATCCCTACAAAATCATATAGTTTAGTCATGCTCCATTTTCGTCACACAAGAATACTCTCATCATGCACAACCCCGATGACAAGCCAAGCAATTGTTTCATACTTTAGCAATCTCAAGCCTATAAACTTTCACGCAATATATGAGCGCGAGCCATGGACATAGCACTATGGGTGGAATAGAATACGATGATGGGGGTTATGTGGAGAAGACAAAAAAGGAGAAAGTCTCACATCAATGAGGCTAATCAATGGGCTATGGAGATGCCCATCGATTGATGTTAATGCAAGGAGTGGGGATTGCCATGCAACGGATGCACTAGAGCTATAAATGTATGAAAGCTCAACAAAAGAAACTAAGTGGGTGTGCATCCAACTTGCTTGCTCACGAAGACCTAGGGACTTGAGGAGGCCCATTGTTGGACTATAAAAGCCAAGTTCTATAATGAAAAATTCCCACTAGTATATGAAAGTGACAAAACAAAAGACTCTCTATCATGAAGATTATGGTGCTACTTTGAAGCACAAGTGTGGCAAAGGATAGTAGCATTGTCCCTTCTCTCTTTTTCTCTCATTTTTTTATTTGGGCCTTTCTCTTTATTTTATGGTCTTTCTCTTTTTTATATATTCCTCACTTGGGACAATGCTCTAGAAAATGATGATCATCACACTTCTATTTTTTTACAACTCAATGATTACAACTCGATACTAGAACAAAAGATGACTCTATATGAATGCCACCGGCGGTGTACCGAGATATGCAATGAATCAAGAGTGACATGTATGAAAATTATGAATGGTGGCTTTGCCAAAAATACTATGTCAACTACATGATCATGCTAAGCAATATGACAATGATGAATGTGTCATGATAAAAGGAATGGTGGAAAGTCGCATGGCAATATATCTCGGAATGGCTATGGAAATGCCATAATAGGTAGGTATGGTGGCTGTTTTGAGGAAGATATAAGGAGGTTTATGTGTGAAAGAGCATATCATATCACGGGGTTTTGATGCACCGGCGAAGTTTGCACCAACTCTCAATGTGAGAAAGGGCAATGCACGGTACCAAAGATGCTAGCAATGGTGGAAGGGTGAGAGTGCGTATAATCCATGGACTCAACATTAGTCATAAAGAACTCACATACTTATTGCAAAAATATACAAGCCATCAACAACCCAAGCACTACGCGCATGTTCCTAGGGGGATAGATTGGTAGGAGAAGACCATCGCTCGTCCCCGACCGCCACTCATAAGGAAGAAAATCAAATAACACCCCAGGTTTAAAATTTGTTACATAACGTTTACCATACGTGCATGCTACGGGACTTGCAAACTTCAACACAAGGACTTCTCAAATTCACAACTACTCAAATAGGACGATTTTGGTATTATTACCTCCATATCTCAAAACAATCATCAATCGTGAAACTTCTCTTAGTATTCAAATTACTCATAGGAAATTTTTTACTAATCTTGAATACCTAGCATATTAGGATTATTTAAGAAAATTACCGTGCTATTTAAGACTCTCAAAATAATCTAAGCGAAGCATGAGAGATCAATAGTTTCAATAAAACAAATCCACCACCGTGCTCTAAAAGATATAAGTGAAGTACTAGAGCAAAACTATATAACTCAAAACTATATAACAAATTCCAAATCATGTATGGCTCTCTCAAAAGGTGTGTACAGAAAGTATGATTGTGGTAAACTAAAAAGCAAAGGCTCAAATCATACAAGACGCTCCAAGCGAAACACATATCATGTGGTGAATAAAAATATAGCTCCAAGTAAAGTTACCGGGGCATCCCCAAGCTTTGACTTTTAGGTGTCCTTATATTATATTGGGGGTGCCATGGGCATCCCCAAGCTTAGGCTCTTTCAACTCCTTGTTCCATAGTCCATCAAATCTTTACCCAAAACTTGAAAACTTCACAACACAAAACTCAAAGTAGAAAATCTCATGAGCGCCGTTAGCAAAAGAAAACAAAAGATCACTTCAAGGTGCTGTAATGAACTCATTATTTATTTATATTGGTGTTAAAACTACTGTATTCCAACTTCTATATGGTTTATATACTATTTTACTAGCCATAGATTCAATAAAATAAGCAAACAACACACAAAAAACAGAATCTGTCAAAAACAGAACAGTCTGTAGTAATCTGTAGTTAGCGAAAGATCTGGAACCCCAAAAATTCTAAAATCTTGACGTGAGGAATTTATCTATTAATCATCTTCAAAAATAATTAACTAAATAGCACTTTCCAAATAAAAATGGCAGCAGTTCTCGTGAGCGCTAAAGTTTCTGTTTTTTACAGCAAGATATCAAGACTTTCTGTCACACCCTAGCTAGTCCATGCATTAGAGTGTGCATCATGTTTAAATTCTTCTTAAATTTGAATTAGGGAAGACAGAACCCCCAACACCCCCCCTGGAAACAACTAGGGTTTACTAAAAATATTTTCAATGAACCTGAAATGCCCTTCTAAAAAGTTCACCCTCTTTGTCTTAGGTTAGAACCTCTGACAAAATTGGTGCACATTTTTCTAGGTCAACAGAAGGTCATTGAATTAAATCATAAGTATTTGAATTTGGGCATTTAAATGCTATAAAATAATTTAAATGCTCAAATAATTCTGGGAATAAATGTTTCCTGTTGGAAATAATCTAAACAGAGGCCACATTTATTTCCAGGATTTTTGGAAATGTTTTAGTATTTTATTTAAAGCTAAACAGTTGCAGTTAAATAGAAAACAGAAACAAAAATCAAAAAGAGAGAGAAGAAAGCCCACCTGGGCCTTACCTGTGCTGGCCCAGCCACCTGGCTCGGCCCAGCCTGCTGGCACTGCCAGTCGTCGTCCTCCTCGCGCCAGAAGGACACGGAGCACGTGGCCGGCGCCCGCGGCCACACGCCGGCCATCCTCCTGCTTCCACCGACGCCCGGGAGACGCCCTGAAGTGCCACGCGACCCCCACGTCTCCCTCTCGCACTCGCTCACTCTCCCCCTCGTCTCCCTCTCTCTCTCCCGCGACGGCCGAGCGCGTACCTCGCCGCCGTTCGCCGTAGTTGCCACCACAGACACCCCCTCGCCCCTCCGACGAGCCCATTAGCTCCTCCTCGACTCCCTCGTCCTCCCCACCGAGCCACGCATCGCCGGAGGCCCTGCATCGCCGCCTTCGCCCTCGTCTTCAACCTCGGGCACCCGAGCCATCTACGGTCGAATTCGCCGCCGCCAGGACCACCCCGAGCCCGCTGACCCCCTCTCCGACTCCGTTGTGAGCTCCTCTTCCTTTCCCCCTAGTTCCCATGCTTGATTACGCCTCGTAGCCACCGCTCCCTCCGAGCCCGAGCGCTCCTCGCCGCCGGCCATGACGCCGTCGTGGCTACGGCCGTGTAAGCACGCGTCCGAGCGCCTCACCGTGCTCAGTGCAGCACCAGGAACCCGTAGCCACCCCCAGTTCTCCCTCCCGTGCACTGTAGCGTCGATTCCGACCTCACCCGAACTCCGGCTGCCGCCACGAGCTCGATCCCAGCGAGCTCGCTCCACCCCAGCTCCTCCCACTTGCCCCACTAGATGCGCACGAGCCCCAGCTACGCGTAGCACATCTCCGTCGTCGATTTGGTCACCGGAGGACCAAATCCGAAGCCCTCCGCCGTCTCGGGCCTCGCCGGCGTCGAGCCGCCGGCGAGTTGACCCAGTTTGACCCCTGGGTGGGCCCAGGAAGACCCCCCCTGAGTCTATGACAGGTGGGGCCGGTCGGCTAACTAAATTAGGATTAGTCTTAGTTAATTTTAATTAAATCAGTCACTGACATGTGGGCCCAGGCCCCACTGACAGCTAATTAGTGTTAATCTAATTTTGCTAATTAGCTGAGAGGCTGACAGAAGGGGCCCACCAGTCAGGTTTGACCTGGGCTGGCGCCTTTGACCTGCTGACGTCACCCTGACGCAATGCTAACGCAGTAATGCATTTTCTGGATTTATTATTATACAGGAAATTCCAGAAAATAGTTCAAACTTCAAAAATTCATAGAAATTCAACCATAGCTCCAAATGAGATAAATTATATATGAAAAATTATCAGAAAAATTCAATCTATCCATCTGTAATGGTTTCATGCATGACAAAACAAGTTTACCTTGCTGGTTAAGCAGAATAAGGAAATGCACTATTAAGGCCATGTTTAATGAGCTAATATTTGAATCTTTGATTCAAATGAGTTCATCCCTTTCTAATATAACTTGCATTAGGCCAAGACACAATCATATTGCCATGTCATAGCATGCATCGTATTGTTGCATATCGTCATGTGTTGATTGTGTTCCGATGTGTTCTCCGTGGTAGGTTCTGCCTCCGAGGATATTCACGAGTATCCAACTGAAGGGCAGTATCCCGCTACCACTCCATCAGGCAAGCAACCATTGATCATTCCGATACAAACCCATGTTCTCGCTTCTGCTCTTGTTTACTGCATTAAGACAACGTGATTCAAACTGCTGTGTGCTACGGTAGTTGAACCCTTATCCTCTGCATGACCTGTCATTGCCACAGTAACTAGATGAAACCCACTAGCATGTGTAGGAGTTGATTGAGCCATGTATGTGATTCCTACCTTGCTATGCCTGCTATGCTTAGAGTTGTGTCAAGTCTGGTTCATCTGGGTGATGGGCTAGAGTGAAATGTTTATGTCGATAATGTGAGGGATGTGTTGAACATGTTTTGGTAAAGGTATCGATGAGAGGCCATGTAGGAGTACATGGTGGGTTGTTTCATTGAGGCCGTCCCTAAGAACTGAGATCTGTATGTGTGATTTAAGATTCAGCTACTACCATGCATTGGGATCCTTAATTGACCCTCTCGGCTTCTTAACCACCCTAGTACTCTGTCCAGGAGTTGCAAATAGTTTCTGGTGTTTGTAGGTTATGTGTTGGCGGCCGTGCGTAGCGCTGACCCTAGGGGTGGGCTATGTTGCGGTAGATACACCGTGGCACGGTGTACTGAGTCACCCGTTTGGTGTCCCGGGAACCCTTTCACATTGTTCGGGGCCGTATGTGGAAACCTCGGCCAGACTCCCTGCGGATGGAACCTGGATAGGCGATAAACCTGGACTAGAGACTAAAGTGTTTAGGTAGGCCGTGGCCAACACCCTCGCTGGGCTTTCGCTTGAAGGTTGCCGAGTACATGTCGTGTAAGCGGCGGTAAGTGGTGAAAGCGTGTATGAAGAAGTACACCCCTACAGGGTACAAAACTATTCGAATAGCCGCGTCCGCGGTAAAGGACTACTTGGTTGCCTATACAGTTCATAGACAAGTTAATGGATACTACTAAAAGACTCAAGATAAGTGTGAGTACCGAGGATGGCCCTCTCGTAGGATGACGAGGGAGGATCCCCGGTGGAGTATTGTGTTGGTGAGTAGTGGACTTGTGTGCGAAAAACTATTTTACTGGTGGAGTTCCGTAGGATAGCTTAGCCAAGAGTCAAAGCTGGCTTGCTGCATTAACCCCACCGCCTTCTTGAGAATAAGCATGTACAGTAGGATCTGATGTAAGACTTGCTGAGTACCTTTGTACTCATGTTTGCTTATTTATTGTTTTCAGACGACAACACTGCCCCCTCCGATGGGTTTTATGTAGACCTTGACGTCGACGACTGACTAGCCACCCAGGTGGTGATCCTGGCCATGGAGGGCCTATGTAGTTAGACAGGCTTCGAGAAGCCTTCTTTCTTTCTAGAGTCTGTACTCAGACTAGTTGCTTCCGCATGTGCTTGTATGTTTGTATGACTTGAGTGTCGGGTCATGTGACCCCTATCTGTATGAACATGTTATGTATGGCTCTCTGGAGCCTTTAAATAAAGTACTTGAGTTTTAGAGTTTTGTTGTGATGCCATGTTGTATGTACTCATATCGGGCATATTGTGTGTATGATTGAAATGCTTGGTATGAGTGGGATCCGACACTCTAGTTGTTGATCCTTGGCAGCCTTTCTTATGGGGAAATGTAGTCTAGTGTTCCTCGAGCCATTGTAGTCCGCTACAGCCCGGTTCACCGGAGTCCTGCTAGCCCAGCACTACTGTTCAGGACACTTGACTAGCCGGCATGTGTTTCACTTCGTCCCTATGTCTGTCCCTTCGGGGAAATGTCACACGGTGACTTCCGGAGTCCTGCCTAGCCTGCTACAGCCCGGGGTTCCCCGGAGTCCTGTTAGCCTAGTGCTACAGCCCGGAATCACTCGTTGATGACCGACATGTTCGATGTGATTCATGTATGCCTGTCTCCATAGGTCTGTGCCGCTTTGGGTTCACGACTAGCCATGTCGGCCCGGGTTCTCTGTCATATGGATGCTAGCGACACTATCATATACGTGAGCCAAAAGGCGCAAATGGTCCCGGGCCATGGTAAGGCGACACCTGTGGGATACCGTGCGTGAGGCCGCAAAGTGATATGAGGTGTTACCGGCTGGATCAATGTGACTTGGAATCGGGGTCCTGACACTTTCCCCAAGTCTTCCCAACGGTTCTACTTGGCACAAACACTAATTAAACACAAGAAACACAACCAAAACAGAGGCTAGGTAAAATATTTATTACTAAACAGGAGCAAAAATCAAGGAATAAAAATAATATTGGGTTGCCTCCCAACAAGCGCTATCGTTTAACGCCCCTAGCTAGGCATAAAAAGCAAGGATAGATCTAGGTATTGCCATCTTTGGTTTTCAACTTTTTAGCGGAATCAAGCTCGAATCCGGGAGGTTCTTTATGTTTCCCTTCATATTCTGAAATTTTTAGGTCTAAAGAATCCAACCGCTTATTTCAAAGAGTAATCAACATATTCATGCGGTTAATATTTCCGCTAACGTTCTTAAGAGGTTCAAGAGACTTCTGTAAAATTTTAGTAACTTCACAATTTTTTTCAAAAACTTGTGTCTCTTCCTGGGTAGGATGAGGCTCCTTTTGTTGAGGTAGTGTTCCCACTATACCTTCTATAATTTCAAGCGCAATATGGGGATCAATTTCAATGAAATTGCCTTTGGCAACGCAATCCAAGAGTTGTCTATGAGACATATTTAATCCAACATAGAAATTGCGAAGCAGAATTCTTAGGTTCACTTCAAAGGTATAATTACGATAAGACTCCATTATCCTCAACCAAGCATCTTTTAAGTTTTCTCCTTGTCTTTGTTTGAAGTGAAAGACTTCAAACTCAGGGGACGACAGAGTAGATAAGGGACTAGCCATAGCGACAAGGAAGCAATCCAACACACAAGCAAGCGAGAAAAAAGAGGCAAATAGAGAAAGAGAGTGAGGATAGAGAGAGAGGGCGAATAAAACGGCACGGGTGAAGTGGGGGAGAGGAAAACGAGAGGCAAATGGCAAATAATGTAATGCGGGAGATAAGGATTGTGATGGGTACTTGGTATGTTGACTCAATGGCGCCAGAAATGGCTCGTTGTTGGAAATCAAATCTTGACTTGCGCGAACCTCCCCGGCAACGGCGCCAGAAATTCTTCTTGCTACCTCATGAGCACTGCGTTGGATTTCCCCGAAGAGGAAAGGATGATGCAGCAAAGTAGCGTAAGTATTTCCCTCGGTTTTTGAGAACCAAGGTATCAATCCAGTAGGAGGTTGCGCGCGCGTCCCCTAGTACCTGCACAAAGCAAATAACTCCTCGCAACCAACGCGATAAGGGGCTGTCAATCCCTTCACGGTCACTTACGAGAGTGAGATCTGATAGATATGATAAGATAATATTTTTGGAATTTTTGTGATAAAGATGCAAAGTAAAATAAAGGCAAAGTAAAAGCAAAGGTAATAACTAAGTATTGGAAGATTAATATGATGAAGATAGACCTGGGGGCCATAGGTTTCACTAGTGGCTTCAAGAGCATAAGTGGGTGAACGAATTACTGTTGAGCAATTGACATAATTGAGCATAATTATGAGAATATCTAAGTATGATCATGTATATAGGCATCACGTCCGAGACAAGTAGACCGACTCTTGCCTACATCTACTACTATTACTCCACTCATCGACCGCTATCCAGCATGCATCTACAGTATTAAGTTCATGAAAACAGAGTAACGCCTTAAGCAAGATGACATGATGTAGAGGGATAAATTCATGCAATATGATAAAAAAACCCATCTTGATATACTCAATGGTAACAATACAATACGTGCCTTGCTTCCCCTACTGTCACTGGGAAAGGACACCGCAAGATTGAACCCAAAGCTAAGCACTTCTCCCATTGCAAGAAAGATCAATCTAGTAGGCCAAACCAAAATGATAATTCAAAGAGACTTGCAAAGATAACCAATCATACATAAAAGAATTCAGAGAAGATTCAAATATTGTTCATAGATAAACTTGATCATAAACCCACAATTCATCGATCTCAATAAATACACCGCAAAAAGAAGATTACATCGAATAGATCTCCACAAGAGAGGGGGAGAACTTTGTATTGAGATCCAAAAAGAGAGAAGAAGCCATCTAGCTAATAACTATGGACTCGAAGGTCTGAGGTAAACTACTCACACTTCATCGGAGAGGCTATGGTGTTGATGTAGAAGCCCTCCGTGATGGATAGCCCCGCCGGCGGAGCTCCGGAACAGGCCCCAAGATGGGAACTCGTGGATACAGAAAGTTACGTCAGTGGAATTAGGGTTTTGGCTCTGTATCTGATCGTTTGGGGGTACGTAGGTATTTATAGGAGGAAGGAGTACGTCGGTGGAGCAACAAGGGGCCCACGAGGGTGGAGGGCGCGCCTGGGGGGGGGGGGGGTAGGCGCGCCCCCATACCTCGTGGCCTCCTTCTTTGTTTCTTGATGTAGGGTCCAAGTCTCCTGGATCATGTTCGGCGAGAAAGTCACGTTCCCGAAGGTTTCATTCCGTTTGGACTTTGTTTAGTATTCCTTTTCTTCAAAACCCTAAAATAGGCAAAAAAATAGCAATTCTGGGCTGGGCCTCCGGTTAATAGGTTAGTCCCCAAAATAATATGAAAGTGGAAAATAAAGCCCAATTATGTCCAAAATAGTAGATAATATAGCATGGAGCAATCAAAAATTATAGATACGTTGGAGACGTATCAGGTAGCAAGAAGGATTTCTGGCGCCGTTGCCGGGGATATTTGCACAAACTCAAGTCAAGATTTGATCTCCCGTCAACTAGCCATTTCTGGCACCATTGCCAGGGATATCTATGCACAGTTCAAGACATACCAAGTACCCATCACAAACTCTTATCCCTCGCATTACATTATTTGGCATTCGCCTCTCGTTTTCCTCTACCCCACTTCACCCCTGTTGTTTTATTCACCTCTTTTTCGTTCGCCCTTTTTCCCTTCGCCTTCTTTCGCTTGCCTCTTGTGTGATTGCTTCTTGGATTGATTGTTTGTCATGATGGCTCAAGACAATACTAAATTATGTGATTTTACCAATACCAACAACAATGATTTTATTAGCACTCCGATTGCTCCTTGGTATGTCTCCAACGTATCTATGATTTTTGATTGTTCCATGCTATTATATTATGTGTTTTGGATGTTTATGGGCTTTATTAAACACTTTTATATTATTTTTGGGACTGACCTATTAACCCAGAGCCCAGTGCCAGTTTATGTTTTTTCCTTGTTTTAGAGTATCACAGAAAAGGAAAATCAAACTGAGTCCAATTGACCTGAAACTTCACGGAACTTATTTTGGAAGGAAAGTGTGCCGCCACGAGACCGATGCGCCAGGTGTCTTCCAGTTATTCGCCGTTGTTGCCATGTCTTTTGCTTGCATGTTGAATCTTGTCATGTCATCATGTGCATTGCATCATCATGTTTTCAAAACCTGCATCCGTCCGGGTTTCCCCTAGTTCTTTCCGTTGTCCATTCTGAGCCCAGACACACTTGCACGCGCCCGCGGCATGTCCAAAATATTATTTTATAAGTGGCCAGAAAATGTTCTCGGAATGGGATGAGAGTTGACGTGTGATCTTATTATAGTGTAGATAGACCGCCTGTCAAGTTTCATCGCGTTCGGAATCCGTTTGACGCCCCAAGGGATAACTATAGCGGCAATATAGCCGGTCTAACGTCGGACGTTTTCGGTCTCCGGAAACCGCTGCCGGGTCTCTCTCTCTCTTCTCTTCTCTCAGCTCGAGACCGTCTACACAGCCCACTACCTACCGCCAGGCCCAACCTAACCTCTATCGTCAGCCCGTGGCCCTCCTCGCGCGTGCGTCCGAAAGTTGTCCCGGACCCGACCCGGACAGTCGTTACCATTGTGTCCGGATCATCCCCTAACATCTACAAAACGTCACCGTTTTCTTATTTGGACCCCCTAGCTATTTTATTCGCGATCGTCCGATTGCGATCGGAGGGACGATATAGCCCCTAAACAAACCCACTTGCTATATATATTAGCCTAACCTAGACCAAATCCCTAATTCCTAGGGATCCTCCCAGCCGCCGCCGCCGCACTCATTCCCCACCTTGGGATCCTCTCATTCCCCCTGCACCAACCATCAGCCACACCCAGATCCAATCCATCCATGCAGCCCCGCGCCCGAGCTCTTCTCCCTCCCGATGCCTCTTCCTCCTTGCTTCGCTCAAGTCCAAAGGAGAGGAGCTCCTTCTCTGCCCTGGCGAACCTCGACGCCGAGCACCAGCAGGAATTGTTTGCCGTGGACCCTCCTTGTTCCTCTCTCTCCCTTCGTCATTTTTTCCCTCTCTGGTTCTCCCCTCACCTCATCTCTCTCTTTGCTCTCTTCACAGGAGCACACCGGCGTCATGGAAGTCACCGCCGGCCAACGCGTCGAGCTCCGCCACCGGAGATCCCTGTCGCTGCCTCCATTCCCGCGCCGTTCCTGCCGTGCCCCTGCTATGCCGCCGTGCGTCTGTCGTCCGCGTCGGTGACTGCAGCGCCCAGCCATGGCGTCCATGGAGCCCTCCTGCCGCCGCCTCGCCGGCCTCGCTCATGTCCAGCACCTCCTCCACCCCGCAGCCATGCCTCCACCTGCAGATGAGCCCTCGCTGCCAGCGAGTAGAGCCGTCGGAGCACCACCAGAACCGGGCCGCCTTCCCTGCCCTCCTCTCTCTTCGTCGCTCCCTCTCTGTCTCTCTGCTCTCTCACGGCCTCTCTCTATGCCCTTCGCAGGTCGACGCCGCCGGCCATCTCCGCCCCGGATCCGGTTGGCCTTGTCGTCCCGTGCTCGGATCTACCTCCTCCAGTCATCTCCTTGCTGGTCCGCGCCCCCGGGACCCATCGATGAACGCTGCCATGCCGTGCGCCGCCTCCTCTGTTTTGTACGCTCGCTCGAGCGGGGAGGACGAGCAGTAGTGCATACAGGCTGCCCCCTTTGCATCGCCTTCAGGCCCAGCGCCATGCCTCCTCTATTTTTTCGCCTGCCCAAGAGGCCCATGGGTGAGCAGCACACCCCCAGCGCCCACTGCACTATTGGCCCAGCAAGTTTCGGCCCAGTGGACATTTTTTTCGTTCTGCGAATTTGCTAATTAACCAGGGATTTGCAAAAAAAACCTTGCACTTCATGCATATAAAAACTCATCAACCGTGCATCATATTAAAATGTTTTATATATGTCACTTGTTTAGAATTTTGCCTAATTTCATAATATGCCACTTTCTTCCATGTCTAAAATGTTTAAATTGCTGTTTGTTTAAATTTGCTCCTGTGTCATGCTAAAATGATTTAATTCATAACTAAATAACCGTAACTCCGAATTTAATAATCTTTATATGTAAATGGGGTAGAAAAATGCCTAGATTATCATGGTGGCTTTACTTTCCATGTTTAATAACTCTAAAATTGTGTTTAGGGAAGATCAGTACCAAACCTTAAAAATATGCATATGGGGTTTTATTGGAATTGTTGTTGTTGTTTCCGGCCTCATTTAAACTTGCTTAAATGTGTGGTTTTCTTTTGCCTCACCTCTTGCCATGTTTAACAACATTTAAATTTGTTGAGTACCTAACTGAGAGTGAACTAAATAATTAATGTGGTGTTCCGTCAATATGCAACTCGTTGCATATTGAGCTCCACTTAATTTGTAGGATTGTTTTGTGCATTTTGCCATGCCATGTTTCATTAAACCGGACATGCATCATACTTGGTTGTGCATCATGCCATGTTTATGTGGTGGTTGTTTACTATGTTGTTTGCGTTCTTTCCGGTGTACTTCTCGGTAATCCGGTAACGTTGCGTTTGTGAGGATCCGTTCGACTTCGTCTGTTTGTCTTCTTCATGGACTCGTTCTTCTTCCTTGCGGGATTTCAGGCAAGATGACCATACCCTCGAAATCACTTCTATCTTTGCTTGCTAGTTGCTCGATCTTTTGCTATGCCTATGCTGCGATACCTACCACTTGCTTATCATGCCTCCCAAATTGTTAAGCCAAGCCTCTAACCCACCTTGTCCTAGCAAACCATTGTTTGGCTATGTTACCGCTTAGCTCAGCCCCTCTTATAGCGTTGCTAGTTGCAGGTGAAGATTGGAGTTGTTCCATGTTGGAACATGGATATTTTGTTGGGATATCACAATATCTCTTATTTAATTAATGCATCTATATACTTGGTAAAGGGTGGAAGGCTCGGCCTTATGCCTGGTGTTTTGTTCCACTCTTGCCGCCCTAGTTTCCGTCATATCGGTATTATGATCCCGGATTTTGCGTTCCTTACATGGTTGGGTTATAATGGGAACCCCTTGACAGTTCGCTTTGAATAAAACTCCTCCATCAAGGCCCAACCTTGGTTTTACAATTCGCCACCTAGCCTTTTTCCCTTGGGAGTCGCGCATCCCGAGGGTCATCTTTATTTTAACCCCCTTGGGCCAGTGCTTGTCTAAGTGTTGGTCCAAACTAGAGCCCCTTGCAGCGCCACCTCGGGGAAACTCGAGGGCTAGTTTTAGTTGTACGGATTGCTTATCCGGTGCTGCCCTGAGAACGAGATATGTGCAGCTCATATCGGGATGTCGGCGCATCGGGTGGTCTTGCTGGACTTGTTTTACCATTGTCGAGGATGTCTTGTAACCGGGATGCCGAGTATGATCGGATTGTCTTCGGAGAAGGAATATCCTTCGTTGACTGTGAGAGATTGTGATGGGATAAGTTGGGACACCCCTGCAGGGATATGATCTTTCGAAAGCCGTGCCCGCGGTTATGGGTAGATGGGAATTTTTATTGTCCGGTTGTAGAAAACCTGAAGTTTATCTTAACTAAAATACATCAACCGCGTGTGTAACCATGATGGTCTCTTTCCGGCGGAGTCCGGGAAGTGAACACGGTGTTGGAGTTATGTTTGGCGTAGGTTTTTCTAGGATCACTTCTGGATCATAGTTGTTCGACTGTGCTTTTGCCTTCTCTTCTCGCTCTCATTTGCGTATGTTAGCCACCATATATGCTAGTCGCTTGCTGCAGCTCCACCTCATACCTTTTACCCTTCCTATAAGCTTAAATAGTCTTGATCGCGAGGGTGTGAGATTGCTGAGTCTCCGTGACTCACAGTTACTTCCAAAACCAGTTTGCAGGTGCCGATGATACCATGCAGGTGACGCAACCGAGCTCAAGGAGGAGCTCGTTGAAGATTGTGTTCGTTATGTTGTTCCGTTTCCAGTTGATCAGTAGTGGAGCCCAGTTGGGACAATCGGGGATCTGTGTAGCATTTGGGTAGTCTTCTTTTATTTTGGTTCCGTAGTCGGACCTTGATTGTATCTGGATGTTGTAATGCTTTATTCATGTAATTGTGTGAAGTGGTGATTGTAAGCCAACTATGTATCTCTTTCCCTTATGTATTACACGGGTTGTGTGAAGATTACCTCACTTGCGACATTGCTTTCAATGCAGTTATGCCTCTAAGTCGTGCTTCGACACGTGGGAGATATAGCCGCATTGAGGGCGTTACAAGTTGGTAATCAGAGCCTTCCCCGACTTTAGGAGCCCCCTGCTTGATCGAATCGCTGGCGTTGTTGAGTCTACAAAAATGTTTTGAGTCATTTAGGAATTATATATATCAGAGAGTAGGACTTCTTTTTACTCCTCAGTCCCTTTGTCGCTCTGGTGAGGCATACTAACATAGAGTTTTTACTCTTCTCTTCTGAAATTTCACTAAATTTTTTTAGGATCACGCAGGTATCTTGGAATCGTTCCGATGGTTTTGTAACGAGAACATTGTTCTTGGTGCCTCTTGACATTTAGGGGTTGTGGCAATGTCCCGGGGAGTTGAGCTCCAAGGTGTTGTCATCACAATTTTATCGTTGTAGTTCTGTAATACCTGAGTTTCGCCGACATCGAAAATCTCTTTTATGCAGTTGTTGGTGAGATAACCTCGACGCCACCCAGTACTAGGGCGGGAGTTCGGGAGTATTGCCATAACTCATATAACGGATTTTTTTCGAAGGTTGAAGTAAAAGATTTCCGAAGGTTTCTTGGTTATGTGTTGAAGGATGGATACAGCTGGATGTAGGATTTGCTAGATTTGGGTGAGATATTATGCTTCCCCTGTATCCCCAACACCTGATTGCATAACTAGAAAGTTTTGGGAGTTTATAAGTGGGAATTCAAGTAGCTCTTAGGATATCTTTCCGACAGATGTATGATATGAAATTGGGGTTCGACGTCTAGTGGTCCGCCTATCCACGGTTGGTTTTACAGTGGTCTCATTGTGTCTTAAAGAGTCCTTGGCTATGCCGATTCGGGGATGCTTCGTATGTCATGTGCACTGCCTTGTACATGATGGTGTTGTACGATCGAGCCCGTGTAGGCCCCACCACGAAAACTTC
Organism: Triticum urartu; assembly: GCF_056163025.1. Classification (NCBI taxonomy): domain Eukaryota; kingdom Viridiplantae; phylum Streptophyta; class Magnoliopsida; order Poales; family Poaceae; genus Triticum; species Triticum urartu. The sequence goes on along the minus strand of NC_141879.1, from coordinate 334,860,012 downwards.
GAACGAAATCTCTATCATATGTTTGTTCCGGCTTATTTTGCAAGCCAATCCTTTGTTTCGTTTTGAGTTGTGGTATTCGAGTTGCTTCGATGTCAAGTGTTGATTCCATACCTTCCCCAAATGTTGTTCTCATACTCCGATGCGAATACCAATCCTTCATGATAATAGAGATTGTCATGCCAATCCTTTTTTTAACTGGCGTGTTTCTCTTCATGTGGATCCGATCTTTTCAACATCCGCAAGATCAGGTATCAGTTCTTCTCAACGGTGTCTGTTTCATCCGTCTCCAAGTTGCTTTTATTTTTCCCACCGCCCTCCCTTTTTCTTCAAGGACTAAGATTTCTTTATCAAGTATCTATCTTATGGTTATGAAGTCTCTCCATTCTTTTCCGTCAATGTCCTTACCTGGTGATTCTTATGAAGATCCTAACAGAACCTCAAGTTCATCATTTTCATTTTCTTTCTTCTCAGGTGGAACCAATTCAAGCTTTGTTGATCATATCCCTTTCCTCATGTCAAATGTTTTTCATGCCGGTGCACCTTATATTCAGTCATTTCTCGCTATTCAATTGTTCCGGAGTGCTCAAGATATCTCAGAATATTCGTTTCCATTCTCAATCCGTTCAAGCTTTTGCGAGGATGTTATATCATTCAAGCCATTTAATTCAACTGGTGCAATCTCTCTTTTCAAGTAATCTTTTCAACGGTGTTTCTCTTGAGTGGGCCCTAACCCACAAGTCTTTTCCCAAGATCTTACCTCACTCTTCTAATTTTTCCCGGAGCTTTTCAGATTCATTTCAAAGTTTGACGTAAGAATGATTTGTCATCAGGCATATGTATTTCTCCATGATCTTTCAAATTCTTTTCATCGTTGGCTCAACCTTTCCAATTTTCATACCGGAGTGTCTCAACAACTCATGGTGGTTTTTTCTCATCGTCATTCTCAACATTTGAAGACCGAAGAAGAGTTTTACCTCCATATCTTATCCGTTCTCGGAGAGATTCGTGGTTCTAGTTCGAGGCCATCCTCTCATAATTGTTTTTCATTGTGAGAATTCCTTTCACCTATCTGGAGTCCATCAATTCAGGTTTATTCATTCTCAGCTTTCAGTTATCATTCTAAAACCTACCGGTGCTTCTTTCAAATATCCTCTTATCAGTTCGCGATCTCTTCGTTCTCATGTATCTTAACTCTCTATTGTATGTTCGTTCATTTGTTAATTCTTCCCGGTGCTTCGATATCTTCCTTTGATCGTTTTCAATTCTTACGGTGGTTTGCTGAAGATTCTCTTCCATGGTGATCATATCAATTCATTCGTTGTTTCAATCATACTGGTGTTTCGTTGAAGACCTTCCCAAGTCTGATGTTATATCTCTTAATCTTTTCTGCGAGAATAAGTAATATGCCAAATCCGTTGATTGTCATCAATTTAAATTGGTGAAGGATATGCATAATGTAATTCTTATTCTTGTTTCATCCAAGTGATTTAATTCCTTATTCCGAAGGTTCATCAAAATTCTTGATTTCTTTTGTTCATCTTTCTTTTCTGGAGCTCCAAGTTATTTCAATTATATCACCATGGAGATTAATCTAAATCGTCGCAAGGCTTCGCCTTGTGTTTTCAACTTCTCTTTCCATTTTGATCATCCTTTTATTACCGGAGTTCTTCATGGAGGCTCTACATGTTGGTTCATCAAAGATTTAATTCCTTTTCGAAGTGTTCATTGAGATTCTTTTCAGAGGAGCTCAATCTTTCTTCATCTTGAAATCCGGAGTGCAATTATTTCTACCTTATCTTTTGAGGTGGTGTTATGTCATTCTTGATAATTTCCCTTCGGGTTTCATGATTCACAAGTTATCAAGAATGAGATATTTTAAATCCATCAATCTCGTCATTGGGGTTATCTTGGGTTAAAAAAATTCACCTAAAGCCTTCCCTAAGGGTTGTTGCTATTTATGGTGCTCTTAAAGGACCCAAGTTTGTCTTTTATACTTCCGGTGAATAAGTTTCTTGTCTCCTTCTTGATATCAAGCCAATCTATTGTTTTTCCGTCAGTGGTAGAATTTCACCTTAAGATTTCGAGATGTTTTCCATAAGCCCACTTCAAGCCTACCTTTCCGTTGTTGGGTTTCCAACAACTCCGTTCGACCCTTCTCCTAAAGATGCCTTTTCAAGCTCTTTTGTGGCAGAAGTTGGCATTTTCTTCTCCATTCTCCTATTTCAATTATCTATCTTCTATTCTTTTGTTCCGGAGGTATTGTGATGTTGCTATTTTCAACCCATCATCTCGTTTTGTAATAGATCATGTTCTTTTCATGCCTATCCATTTAACCGGAGTGTTGTGCCCTTTTGCTCAAGTTCTTTTCATCTTATCAAGCCTTGCGACTCTTTTCAACCGGAGTGCTGTCTGAGATCTTTCTTACCCCTTGTTCCATTCATTCAATAGTTCCGGAGGCTGTATGTTGTGATTTCATCAAGTGTCTTCTCGTCTTATCAAGTTCTTATTCAATTCCTTTTCTTTTCAATCGGAGTGCTGCTTGAAGTTGTTCTTCCTTGTTCCTCTTTTCTAACGGAGTGTTTTCAACTTCGTTCATCTCCATTACATTCTTTCTTTCAGTTTGTTCAACTTCTCAAGGTTCTTTGGTTTCACTCGTTTGTGAAAGAAGCAACTTAGTTTTTACCTGTTCTCTTTCTCTTCCGTTTTCCCTCCAGTGCCATTCTAGATCTCGGGTCGAGATCCTCTCGTAGTGGTGGAGTGTTGTGACGCCCCGAGACCGATGCGCCAGGTGTCTTCCAGTTATTTGCCGTCATTGCCATGTATTTTGCTTGCGTGTTGCATCTTGTCATTTCATCATGTGCATTGCATCATCATGTTTTCAAAACCTCCATCCGTCCGGGTTTCCCCCAGTTCTTTCCGTTGTCCGTTCTGAGCCTAGACACACTTGCACGCGCCCGCGGCATGTCTGAAATATTATTTTATAAGTGGCCAGAAAATGTTCTCAGAATGGTATGAGAGTTGACGTGTGGTCTTATTATAGTGTATATAGACCGCCTGTCAAGTTTCATCGTGTTCGGAGTCCGTTTGACGCCCCAACGGATAACTATAGCGGCAATATAGCCGGTCTAACGTCGGACGTTTTCGGTCTCCGGAAACTGCTGTCGGGTCTCTCTCTCTCTTCTCTTCTCTCAGCTCGAGACCGTCTACACAGCCCACTACCTACCGCCAGGCCCAACCTCACCTCTCTTGTCAGCCCGCGGCCCTCCTCGCGCGCGCGTCCGAAAGTTGTCCCGGACCCGACCCGGACAGTCGTTACCGTTGTGTCCGGATCATCCCCTAACATCTACAAAACGTCATCATTTTCTTATTTGGACCCCCTAGCTATTTTATTCGCGATCATCCGATTGCGATCGGAGGGACTATATAGCCCCTAAACAAACCACTTGCTATATATATTAGCCTAACCTAGACCAAATCCCTAATTCCTAGGGATCTTCCCAGCCGCCGCTGCCGCACTCATTCCCCACCTTGGGATCCTCTCATTCCCCCTGCACCAACCATCAGCCGCACCCAGATCCAATCCATCCACGCAACCCCGCGTCCGAGCTCTTCTCCCTCCCAATGCCTCTTCCTCCTTGCTTCGCTCAAGTCCAAAGGAGATGAGCTCCTTCTCTGCCCCGGCGAACCTCGACGCCGAGCACCAGCAGGAATTGCTTGCCGGGGACCCTCCTTATTCCTCCCTCTCCCTTCGTCTTTTTTCCCCTCTCTGGTTCTCCCCTCACCTCATCTCTCTCTTTGTTCTCTTCACAGGAGCACACCGGCGTCATGGAAGTCATCGCCGGCCTACGCGTCGAGCTCCGCCACCGGAGATCCCTGTCATTGCCTCCATTCCCGCGCCGTTCCCGCCGTGCCCCTGCTGCGCCGTCGTGCGTCTGCCATCCGCGTCGGTGACTGCAGCGCCCAGCCATGGCGTCCATGGAGCCCTCCTGCCGCCGCCTCGCCGGCCTCGCTCATGCCCAGCACCTCCTCCACCCCGCAGCCGTGCCTCCACCAGCAGATGAGCCCTCGCCGCCGGCGAGCAGAGCCATCGGAGCACCACTAGAACCGGGCCGCCTTCCCTGCCCTCCTCTCTGCTTGTCGCTCCCTCTCCGTCTCTCTACTCTCTCATGGCCTCTCTCTCTATGCCCTTCGCAGGTCGCCGCCGCCGGCCATCTCCGCCCCGGATCCGGTTGCCCTTGTCGTCCGTGCTCGGATCTACCTCCTCCAGTCATCTCCTTGCTGGTCCGCGCCCCCGGGACCCGTCGATGAACGCTGCCATGTCGTGCGCCTCCTCCTCTGTATTCTGCACTCGCTCGAGCGGGGTAGATGAGCGGTAGTGCATATGGGCTGCCCCCTTTGCGTCGCCTTCAGGCCCAGCGCCATGCCTCCTCTATTTTTCCGCCGGCCCAAGAGGCCCATGGGTGAGCAGCACACCCCCAGCGCCCACTGCACTGTTGGCCTAGCAAGTTTCGGCCCAGTGGATGTTTTTTTTGGTTCTGCAAATTTGCTAATTAACCAGGGATTTACAGATTTGCAGAAAAACCCTTGCACTTCATGCATATAAAACTCATCAACCGTGCATCATATTAAAATATTTTATATATGTAACTTGCTTAGAATTTTGCCTAGTTTCATAATATGCCACTTTCTTCCATGTCTAAAATGTTTAAATTGCTGTTTGTTTAAATTTGCTCCTATGTCATGCTAAAATGATTTAATTCATAACTAAATAACCGTAACTCCGAATTTAATAATCTTTATATGTAAATGGGGTAGAAAAATGCCTAGATTATCATGGTGGCTTTACTTTGCATGTTTAATAACTCTAAATTTGTGTTTAGGGCAGATCAGTACCAAACCTTAAGATATGCATATGGGGTTTTACCAGAATTGTTGTTGTTGTTTCCGGCCTCATTTAAACTTGCTTAAATGTGTAGTTTTCTTTTGCCTCACCTCTTGCCATGTTTAACAACATTTAAATTTGTTGAGTACCTAACCGAGAGTGAACTAAATAATTGATGTGGTGTTCCGTCAATATGCAACTCATTGCATATTGAGCTCCACTTAATTTGTAGGATTGTTTTGTGCAGTTTGCCATGCCATGTTTCATTAAACCGGACATGCATCATACTCGGTTGTGCATCATGCCATGTTTATGTGGTGGTTGTTTACTTTGTTTTTTGCTTTCTTTCTGGTGTACTTCTCGGTAATCCGGTAACGTTGCGTTTGTGAGGATCCGTTCGACTTTGTCCGTTTGTCTTCTTCATGGACTCGTTCTTCTTCCTTGCGGGATTTCAGGCAAGATGACCATACCCTCGAAATCACTTCTATCTTTGCTTGTAAGTTGCTCGCTCTTTTGCTATGCCTATGCTGCGATACCTACCACTTGCTTATCATGCCTCCCAAATTGTTAAGCCAAGCCTCTAACCCACCTTGTCCTAGCAAACCATTGTTTGGCCATGTTACCACTTTGCTCAGCCCCTCTTATAGCGTTGCTAGTTGCGGGTGAAGATTAAAGTTGTTCCATGTTGGAACATGGATATTTTGTTGGGATATCACAATATCTCTTATTTAATTAACGCATCTATATACTTGGTAAAGGGTGGAAGGCTCGGCCTTATGCCTGGTGTTTTGTTCCACTCTTGTCGCCCTAGTTTCCGTCATATCGGTATTATGTTCCTGGATTTTGCGTTCCTTACACGGTTGGGTTATAACGGGAACCCTTTGACAGTTCACTTTGAATAAAACTCCTCCATCAAGGCCCAACCTTGGTTTTACCATTCGCCACCTAGCCTTTTTCCCTTGGGAGTCGCACATCCCAAGGGTCATCTTTATTTTAGCCCCCCGGGCCAGTGCTTGTCTAAGTGTTGGTCCAAACTAGAGCCCCTTGCAGTGCCACGTCAGGGAAACTCGAGGGCTGGTTTTAGTTGTACGGATTGCTTATCCAGTGTTGCCGTGAGAATGATATATGTGCAGCTCCTATCGGGATGTCGGCGCATCGGGTGATCTTGCTGGACTTGTTTTACCATTGTCAAGGATGTCTTGTAACCGGGATGCCGAGTCTGATCGGATTGTCTTGGGAGAAGGAATATCCTTTGTTGACCGTGAGAGCTAGTGATGGGCTAAGTTGGGACACCCCTGCAGGGATATGATCTTTTGAAAGCCGTGCCCGTGGTTATGGGCAGATGGGAATTTGTTAATATCCGGTTGTAGAAAACCTGAAGTTTGTCTTAATTAAAATACATCAACCGCATGTGTAACCGTGATGGTCTCTTTCCAGCGGAGTCCGGGAAGTGAACACGGTGTTGGAGTTATTTTTGGCGTAGGTTGTTCTAGGATCACTTCTGATCATAGTTGTTCGACCGTGCTTTTGCCTTCTCTACTTGCTCTCATTTGCGTATGTTAGCCACAATATATGCTAGTCACTTGATGCAGTTCCACCTCATACCTTTTACCCTTCCTATAAGCTTAAATAGTCTTGATCGCAAGGGTGTGAGATTGTTGAGTCCCCGTGACTCACAGTTACTTCCAAAACCAATTTGCAGGTGCCAATGATACCATGCAGGTGACGCAATCGAGCTCGAGGAGGAGCTCGTTGAAGATCGTGTTCGTTATGTTGTTCCGTTTCCAGTTGATCAGTAGTGGAGCCCAGTTGGGATGATCGGGGATCTGTGTAGCATTTGGGGTAGTCTTCTTTTATTTTGGTTCCGTAGTCGGACCTTTACTGTATCTGGATGTTGTAATGCTTTATTCATGTAATTGTGTGAAGTGGCAATTGTAAGCCAACTATGTATCTCTTTCCCTTATGTATTACATGGGTTGTGTGAAGATTACCTCACTTGCGACATTGCTTTCAATGCGGTTATGCCTCTAAGTCGTGCTTCGACACGTGGGAGATATAGCCGCATCGAGGGCGTTACAGAAAGCAACCCGGGAGACTAAGTGTCCACGTCAAGGAAGCATCGAGGAAGCCACGAGGTAGGGGGCCGCCCCCACCCCCCTGGGCGCGCCCTCCACCCTCGTGGCCCCCCTGACGTATTTCTTCCGCCTATATATATCCATATACCCTAAAACGATCGGGGAGCACAATAGATCGGGAGTTCCACCACCAGAAGCCTCCGTAGCCACCTAAAACCAATCTAGACCCGTTCCGGCACCCTGCGGAGGGGGCACTCCTTCTCCGGTGGCCGTCTTCATCATCCCGGTGCTCTCCATGACGAGGAGGGAGTAGTTCTCCCTCGGGGCTGAGGGTATGTACCAGTAGCTATGTGTTTGATCTCTCTCTCTCTCTCTCGTGTTCTTGAGGTGATACGATCTTGATGTATCGCGAGCTTTGCTATTATATTTGGATCTTATGATGTTTTCTCCCCCTCTACTCTCTTGTAATGGATTGAGTTTCCCCTTTGAAGTTATCTTATCAGATTGAGTCTTTAAAGATTTGAGAACACTTGATGTATGTCTTGCCGTGCATATCTGTGGTGACAATGGGATATCACGTGATTCACTTGATGTATGTTTTGGTGATCAACTTGCGGGGTCCGCCCATGAACCTATGCATAGGGGTTGGCACACGTTTTAGTCGTGATTCTCCGATAGAAACTTTGGGGCACTCTTTGAGGTTCTATGTGTTGGTTGAATAGATGAATCTAAGATTGTGTGATGCATATCGTATAATCATACCCACGGATACTTGAGGTGACATTGGAGTATCTAGGTGACATCAGGGTTTTGGTTGATTTGTGTCTTAAGGTGTTATTCTAGTATGAACTCTAGGGCTGTTTGTGACACTTATAGGTATAGCCCAATGGATTGATTGGAAAGAATAACTTTGAGGTGGTTTCGTACCCTACCATAATCTCTTCGTTTGTTCTCCTCTATTAGTGACTTTGGAGTGACTCTTTGTTGCATGTTGAGGGATAGTTATGTGATCCAATTATGTTATTATTATTGAGGAACTAGTAGAAAACGGAGTTTTAGCGCCGGTTCGTAAGGGCCTTTAGTGCCGGTTCCATAACCGGCACTAAAGGGTGGGCACTAAAGGCCCCCCCTTTAGTACCGGTTCGGCACGAACCGGCGCTAAAGTGCCACCACGTGGCATGAGCTCGCGCCCTGGTATGGGGGACCTTTAGTACCGGTTGGTGTTACCAACCGGTACTAAAGATTTTTTTTGAATTTTTTTTGAAATTTTTGGAAATTTTTTTTGATTTTTTTTGATTTTTAATTTTTTTTTGAATTATTTGATGATTTAGTCTCTAATCACCTCTCTTAACTGCTCAAGTGTGGATCACTCATTCCAAATCATCTAACTTCCCGACCGGTCACCCATCCCTCTCACTACTCCAGCCCGAGCACGCTTAACTTTCGGCTTCTATTCTCCTTCGTTTCCGAGTCTGCACTTGTTGTTTTCCTGACAGTAGTAAGATGTCAATCCTATTAACCCTCAGTAGTTTAGCTTGAGCATGAAGTCATACATTTCACCATTTGAGTTTGAAACTATTATTCTAAAAAACAGTAATTATTTAGTAACGCTAATATTTCTTGAATAAGTTTGACCATAATTTGACCACAGTTTGACCATAGTTTGACCAGATTTGACCAAAATTCAAAAAATTGAAATAATTATTTAGTAACACTAATATTCTTGAATAATTATGTAGTAACATTAATACTTCTTGAATAAGTAGTTTGACCAGATTTAACCAAATTTTTTTAAACAAACTGAAATTTGACCATATATTTTTTTTCCTTGTGGAATTTGAGGATTCTAAAAAATTCCAAACAGGCCATAGGCCGTCTCCATCGGATGCGGATTTTCGTGCTGAATTTTTTGATATATTATACTTTTTTTTCCGACATCGTATGCAAAAGTTATAGCCGTTTTACATTTTCCCTACACTTTTTGCAAAACATGTCCAGATTGTAGTTTTTAAATTTTCCTAACTAGTAGATGTAGTAATATAACTACCTCTCAAAGGATTTTATTTTTTGAAGTTTTTATCATTTTCTTTTGATTTTTTAAAACTGAAATGGCGACACAGGGGGGGTAGAGTTTGAAAATTGCCCTATAGTGCCGGTTTGTGTCACAAACCGGTACTATAGGTCGGACCCCTTTAGTACCGGTTCATGGCACGAACCGGTACTAAAGGTTAGACCTTTAGTACCGGTTCGTGCCACGAACCGGTACTAAAGGTGATCGTGGGGCCCCAGCCTGACGCCAGCCTGCCACCACCCCTTTAGTACCGGTTCGTGCCACGAACCGGTACTAAAGGTTCAACATGAACCGGCATTAATGCAAATCCGTTCGAACCGGCACTAATGGTACCATTAGTACCGGGCCAAAATCAAACCGGCACTAATGTGCTTCACGTTTGACCCTTTTTCTACTAGTGAGGGAACTTGTTTCAACACATAGCAATACCGTTTACACTCACTTTTATCATTAGTTACCTTGCTGTTTTTATATTTTCAGATTACAAAAATCTTTATCTACCATCCATATACCACTTGTATCACCATCTCTTCGCCGAACTAGTGCACCTATACAATTTACCATTGTATTGGGTATCTTGGGGACACAAGAGACTCTTTGTTATTTGGTTGCAGGGTTGCTTGAGAGAGGCCATCTTCATCCTACGCCTCCTACGGATTGATAAACCTTAGGTCATCCACTTGAGGGAAATTTTCTACTGTCCTACAAACCTCTGCACTTGGAGGCCCAACAACGTCTACAAGAAGAAGGTTGTGTAGTAGACATCAAGCTCTTTTCTGGCGCCGTTGCTGGGGAGGTGAGTGCTTGAAGGTATATCTTTAGATCTTGCAATCAAGTCTTTTAGTTTCTTATTTTATCACTAGTTTAGTTTATAAAAGAAAATTACAAAAAAATGGAATTAAGTTTGCCTCATACGCTTCATCTTTTTAATATCTTTTGTGAGTATGATGGAAAGGAAAATTGTGCCAAAGTGTTAGAAGAAGAATGCGTTAAAATGTTTGGCACTAAATCTTTGAATGATGAGCATGATTGCAATGTTGTTAGTATGAACTCCTTGAATATCCATGGTACTAATGATGATTGCACAAGTTATGATGAAAATGTCTCCTATAAACATGTCAATTTTTGTGGAGTGCATTGGGTTTGCAAATACACACCAAATAGGGAAGATAGATATTGCAAGAGGCATAAGTACTTAGAAACGAAATTGTTGCAAGAAAGGCTAGATGTTTGTGCTAAAGATTTAAATTTTCTTGGCCATACTTGTGGACTTTGCAATGAACAGGGCCATTTAGCTATCCGATGCTACGAAGAAATGAAACGTATAACTAAGCATCTTCCAGAATTTGCCCATTATAAACTTCTTGGTTTTGATCTAGAGGAAATTTATATGTATTGTGTGGTGAATTGTATTGAAAATCCTTATATTGCCAATTACATAAAGAAAAGAAAACAAATAGAGGATGAAGAGAATACTAATGAAAGGGAAGAGACTTCCCAATATCCTCCTATTATTTCTTATGATGAATCAGGTAACGAGGAGGAGCCTCCTAGTCAACCAATCTCATTAATAAGGAGCTCCAAAAGAGGATTGAACCTACACATGATGTGGTGAAGAAGAAGAAAAGAAAAAGGAAGAGAGCTAAAAAGATATCTCCCCCAAATAATGCTTCTCCTATTACTATTGTGCCTCATGAAAATATAATTTTGGAAGATAATGATACTTCTTATGATCTTGAAAATCTTTTTGGCACTTGCTTGGAAGAATATGATAATTGCTATACTATTGGTGCTATCCATACTATTAATTATGAGAGTGATTATGCTTATGATATGAAAATGCCCAAGCTTGGGGATGCTATGCTTGATGAACATAATGTTTTTGAGAATATATTTGCTGCAATTAATGTTTCTCCCAAGCTTGGGGATGCTACGTTTAATGAAGATGATATTTTTAGTCTCCCAAGTTTTGATATGCAAATTTATAATGATGATAGCATGCCTCCTACCTATGATGATTATTGTGATGATACTTATGCTATAAAAAGTAGCAATTATATTTATAAAACTTGTCCTGATTATGGTTACCCCTTTTCTGAACATTACTCTTTTATTGTGGAAACAATTTATAGTATTCGAGTTTCTTATGATACTCCCACTATTCCGAATGAGAAGAATTTTGCTCATGTGGAGAGTAATAAAATTTCTATGCTTATAGATGATGAAAAGAATGCTTTAGGTGCTGGTTATATTGTTGAATTCATTCATGATGCTACTGAAAATTATTATGAGGGAGGAACTTATGCTTGTAGGAATTGCAATAATATCAAGTTTCCCCTCTATGTGCTTAAAGTTTTGAAGTTATGCTTGTTTACCTTCCTATGCAAATTGATTCTTGTACCCACAAGTTGTTTGCTCACAAAATCCCAATGCATCGGAAGTGGGTTAGACCTAAATATGCTAGTCATATTCTTCATGATGCTCTCTTTATGTTTCAATTCTTATCTTTTATGTGAGCATCATTGAAATCATCATGCCTGCCTAGGGGCGTTAAGCGATACCGCTTGTTGGGAGGCAACCCAATTTTATTTATGTTCCTTGCTTTTTTCTCCTGTTTAGTAATAAATAATTCATCTAGCCTCTGTTTAGATGTGGTTTTATGTTTTAATTAGTGTTTGTGCCAAGTAGAATCGTTGGGAAGACTTGGGGAAAGTCTTGTTGATCTTGCTGTAAAAAACAGAAACTTTAGCGCTCTCGAGAATTGCTTCCATTTTTATTTGGAAAGTGATATTTAGTTAATTCTTTTTGCAGATGATTAGTAGATAAATTCCTCATGTCCAGCAATTTATTTTTGAATTGGGTAACAGAAATTTGCGTTAGTCACAGATTACTACAGACTGTTCTGTTTTTGACAAATTCTGTTTTTCGTGTGTTGTTTGCTTATTTTGATGAATCTATGGCTAGTAAAATCTTTCCCTAATAATAAAGCACGGATTGAGTCTCCGGATTCACCGTCATGGCAGTTTTGCAATGAAGTCCCTATTGTTTTTTCTATTGAACCCGTAGTCTTTTTCTAATGTGAGAAAACGTTTCGTCCAGGTTTTGTAAACAAAAAACAGGAACATACACGACCACGGGCTCTCCTCTCTCCCTCTCCTCCCGATCCCAGCCGCCAGGAGGCGCACGACCTGCGCGACGCTCGATCCGGTGCTGCGCCGGCCGATGGCCGACGCCGGTGATCGGAGCACACTACACCACCGGTCTGCCTCAGCTCCTCCTTTCCTTCGCGCGCCCGACCTCCTCGCTGTACGCTGCCCAGGAGGGCTCGCGCTCGCTGCTCGACCAGAGCCACCACCAGCCAGTCCGGTTCCGCACCGGCCGCCGGCCGATGGCCGACGGAGGTGTTCGAAGCATCCTGCACCACCAGTCTTCTTCGTCTCCTCCTTTCCTTCGCATGCCCGAGCTCCTCGCTGTACGCCGCCTAGGAGGTCTCATGCTCGCCGCTCGACCAGAGCCACCGCCAGCCAGTCGTCGCTGCACTTTCAGTCACAGATCCTTGAGGTAAACTCCGACATATGAGACTAACTCTCCTTTCATATGATTCAAAAAATGGTATGATGGTGGGAGTTAATTGGGTTACTAGAATAATGGGTTGCTAGTTAATTTACATCATGTGGAGTCTCAAGACACATGGGTACGCCGGCTCCTATTGTTTGACAAATGTATTATCAAATTTTCTTTAATCGTATAAAGAAGTTGCAGTTAGGTGTTGCCCTTTTTTATGCCTAGACACAGCAGCTCCAATAAGATCTGGACGCTCATGGTGGATATATTAATTATTCTTATAATGGTCATCTGAATTTGCAGAGACAATTAGATTTTGGAAGCAGAATCCTTTCCTCATAAGATGGATGAGCTGTAGGATTTGGTTCTGTTCATCTTGAATTAGTTTTTCATCATCATTTTCTTTGTATTAGGAATTCATGCCTTCCAGCTCTATTTTTTGCATGGTTAGTGTATGCTGGGAGTCACATTGTTATGCATGCTAGCAAACAGTAGGATTGAAAGTCTTACCCTGTAGGTTATTAATATCTTTTCCACTATATTGATGTTCAGCAATTTAATTCATATAAGGTCACACAAGCAGTTTGGTTTTCAGATCTGTCTTGACAAACATATTTGGTTCAGCAATTTAATTCGTATTAAAGTCACACAAGCAGTTTGGTTTTTAGATTTGTCTTGACAAACATATTTTGCAGACTATCCTTGCATAAACAATTGATTTCTGCAAGTTGCTTTCACTTCTTATTAATTTCTTCCCTTGGTTATGATGTACTGCTATTCGTTTTCATGATGATTCGTGTGTTTTGTAGTTTTCACTCACAGAATCTTCTTTCTAAACAAGATTGGTTCCCATTGTTACGGTCAAGTAGCCACCGAGCAGTAAGGCCATCGAGTGACACAAGACCACGGGACAGCGTGAGAAGAAGCAGAGGGGTTTCTGGCGGGATGGGGAAGACCACGAGGAAGTGTGGCAATGGAGTGCAATCCCGATGAAGAAGAACATTGCAAAGAAAGACCCTAGCCAAGCGCCACCCAATTACCTCTCACTGACCAATCTAATGGCCATAAATTCAATTGCTCCAAGCTGCTGCGTTGACCTTCCCATTGATCCACTACATCCTCGCTCAGCTGCTTCTGCTATGCTTCTTCTCCATGGCATTGCCAGCTGCCAGCGTGCCTGACATCGCTCCTTATGTGACCCGATATGATGCTCCTCTACGTGTTCTTATCACCCCATTTTCCATGAGGAGAGATCTTCTACGGTTCTGTAGCTCTACTCCATAGTAATGATGAAGTCTCCTCAAGATGGATAGCAATTATCTCGGGATCATGGTGAGGTTACTGACTCGACCCTTCATTTGGCTCTATTCGTGTGGATCTATTCATGTGCATCTGTAAACTTTATTTAGGTACAACTATTTGTTCTAGCGCTTGTGTTTATTATTTTTGTAAAAAGAAGATTTCTTGATCTCATTAAATTGGGGTTTTATGTTGACATGAAATTCTAACTGAATTTGCTATTCAGCTGACAATTCCAACAATTTTTTGTATTGTATTTGCATGTACAGAGCTGAGCAACGGCCAAGGGGCATATGCTTCTCCTACCACTAACATCTTCATCCTATTTGAGCCAGAGTAGCTTTGGTGCCCTCTCTCACTCATGGTGAGGCTGTGCACGTTTGCCATGGTTGTGGCTACGAAATCCCAGACTGAGTCGCTTCGGACGGGCACTATTCAGGTACAACTCACTTTGCTCCACCATTGTTGGTTGGGATAATTGCATTTTTACCCCTAGTTGGTTCCTACCCACGGGTTTTGCCCTTAGTTTTCGAGCTTGCTCAGTTTTGCCCTTACTTTTTCCATCGAGGTCCCTCGAATGCCCTTTGACCGTTTGACCAAAACTTTGAAAATTCATAACTAATTCAAATGAACTCAGAAAAATGCGAATAAGATATCAAAATATTCAGATAAACATTACCCTTATGTGCATATCATTTGCATTTAGTACAAAAGCACCCTTTAAACTACATGAGGTGATTAATGTTATTAACATTATTAAAAATAAAAAGGTATAAACAATATTTTTTTCATGAATAAAAATTACATGCAAATGTAGGTGATGTTTTCTGAACATCCAGATATCTTATTTGCATTTTTCTGAGTTCGTATCATCTTGTTAAGAATGTTCTAACGACTTTGAACATTATTTGGAAACTTCATAACAAGTTGATATAAACTCAGAAAAATGCAAATAAGATATCAGGATGTTCAGAAAACATCACCTACATTTGCATGTAATTTTTATTCATGAAAAAATATTGTTTATACCTTTTTATTTTTAATAATGTTAATAACATTAATTACCTCACGTAGTTTAAAGGGTGATTTTGTCCTGAATGCAAATGATATGCACATAAATGTAATGTTTATCTGAACATTTTGATATCTTATTTGCATTTTTCTGAGTTCATATGAATTAGTTATGAATTTTCAAAGTTTTTGTCAAACGGTCAAAGGGCATTCGAGGGACCTCGACGGAAAAAGAAAGGGCAAAACTGAGCAAACTCGAAAAGTAAGGGCAAAACCTGTGGGTAGGAACCAACTAGGGGTAAAAATGCAATTGTCCCGTTGGTTGGTTGCTGTGCATCACATGGTTGACGAAATTCAGAGATGATGTTGATCTTGCTCTTGTTAGACCATTCTTGTTATAAATCATTATTCGGTTCTAGCTAGGGTCTTAGGAATTGATAATTTCCGGATTGTATCGCTGAAAATGTAGTTCTTACAAGATTCTCATTGTCAAATTGTTATTGCAGCATGAGTGAAAATATGTTCCTTTTAAATGCTTATATTCTATAGAAACCTCTGATCTATATCCTAAATTATTGTATTGTGTGCTTTTGTAAAATAAACTGTATTGATTCAATTTATATATGTAGTACAATGGTTTTTCTCACATCACAAATATCTAACAACAAGGGTGGTACCGAGTTCACTTGCAACCAAAACATTTAAATTCCAGTTCAACATTTGCATATTCCTATCTAATAAACGGTCAGATGTTTCAGATTAACGTGGGAATTTCTAGCATATTCCTATTTTACGGTGACGCCATATTCGAATTTGAAGGTGTACTTGCATGGCAGAATTCTGATGTGATTCACATGGTCTTCAGTTGAGATGAAACAAAAACTCTCCAAAGAGGGGAAACAAGCACAAATAAAGCCTGAAGAGATATGCAATTTGGATTTATAGTTACTGTCCCTTCATTATTATATTGGAGTTACACGCAATTTTTCTTATTATAGTGGAGTTACATTATTAAGTGAACTGTCACTTATAAGTTTACTGATTATTCTACAGGAAATATGACAGCGAAGACGGCCTCCATGCCTCTCGATCGAGTAAATCTCTCCTGGCCTTCAGGAGGCTGCTGGAAATCAACCACCGCGAGGTCCTCAAGGAGCTCTACCGTAGGAAAATCAACAACGTTCGATACGTATTCTGTTCCAAAGCTATCTACTTCATGGTGTACGAGAAGTACCACAGCTGGCTCCTAGGCACTATTCCCTCGCTCGGCGGCAGGCTGGTCAGGACTTGCTTGCCGGGTCGGCTGCGACGGCACATCCCCAATAGATACGTATCCCCTCAACTCGCCTGCTATCATAGTTTGCTTGGTACCCTCACTAATACATGTTCGCTCTGATATATGTTATGACAATCTGAAGCGCGTCGGGCCATGGACAATGTTCGATAAAGCGGCCATTACTAGCGACGTGATGGAGTACATCTGATCCCCATATATGACATATTATAGACATTGTCCACAATCCTTGAATTGACTAGAAACACAGGAGACCTGCAGTTTAAGATGGTGCTCGTCTACGCCTTTTTGGTCTAACTCTGAAATCCATCAGTACCTCTGGTTAGCCAAGGACGAGGTTGAATTTTTGTTGGCTCAGATTTTCTGTGGCGTGTTGGCATTGCTAACTACCCATAACACATGGTCAATCGAGTTTCATTTTGGTATTGTGAGTCTGGGAGCGCACATGCACTCTGTTTACTGGCCATTGAAGAGGGGCGGCCTTTGCACGTCAGGGGGTTCAGATTGACAGAAAATTGAGCTGGATTGTTCTGCTCATGTTAATTGATGGAGCTAAATGTATTGCCTGGCGGAAGATTAGTATAATAGAAAAATGGGGTAGGGTTGCTCGTCCGTTCCGTATAGGTAAGGTTTGTAATTTGGAATACTGAGCAAGTTCTCAAGTAGTGACACCCTGAAGTTTCATTCTAATTTCATCAGGTGTTTGGTGCATGAGGATATTTTTCATAGTAATCATAACACTTCCTTTCTAGACAGCAAGATGAAACTAAATATTTTGTTCTTAGTAATCATAACAATTCCTTTCAAGGTGAAACTAGACACATCCTCATCACATAAATTGATTCATGTTCTTACTTCATGTCCAAACAACAAGATGAAACTAAATACTTTTGCTAGCGTATTTGTTGGATCTTGATTTTCGTATATGTTTAGATTTGTCTTACACATGTTGAAGAACCAGATTCAGAGTATTGCCAAGGGATAGCCCAATGTCTTCTTGTGAAACTAGATTAATTGTACAAGATTGAATGTGACAAAACATTATACATGACAATCGTTTCTTTGAAGTTTGAAGGTGGCACATGGCATCTTTTCAATTATATATTCATTTAATTCAGTTGGAGAGGAATAAATTATGTTAAAAATCAGTACCATGATATTTTAGTATGATTGGTCCTTTTGGAGTACATTCATAACACAAAAGAATTGTTTGGTGGCCTCATACATGTTTCTCGTGCCTACCTTTGCAGCACAGCAGTGACAACATGCTTGGCCATATGTCTCAATTTCGGTGTCTGAAAGCTATTATGAGTCAACCTAATATTTTATTCTGTTTATTGCAAATAGAACCAGAAGCCAATATACAAATACACAATTCAGAACCTTTATGTGGTGTGAACAAGATGAACAACAGGAGAGAATGGAGAGGGAATCGAAATTAAATGGAAAACAGGGTTAGTGGCTCAGATCAGTGACATGAACTCCTCGATTTTCCCTATTGTATTAGCCCAAGTACGGAGTATCTTTATCCTGCTCTCGCCAGTGGGATACGAAACGCACTCTTCCATCCAGTTCCTCCACCCGGTCAACCCAAGTACATTGCAAATTTTGTTTGCTTGTAGGGAAGCATCATTGAATTAAATGTATTTACGAGTTATAAATGTTAAGTACGTGGATACTTTTTCCCCGTTGCAATGCACGAGCATTTGTATCGGGTTGTCCTGGTGTTGCAACCTAGGAAGTACAAACAGGGTCCGTCGTCACCACAGATGAAAACCTTGTCGAGCCTTATTTTTGCAGGTTGCCTTATTTCTGTTTCTTTTAGAGGAAAGATAGCAATTTCATTCATTATAATCCTGTTGCACAGACCTGCTAGATCGCGGTGCGTCGAGATCATAATTGCTACACTCAAAGGTTACATTGACCTTATTGCTGACATTTGCAAAAATTATATTAAAAAATGTTGCATAATAGCACGTGGAGCAATTTATACTTAATATTTCACCCGGTGCAACGCACGGGCATTTTTTTGCTAGTAGTTTATAAACCATAGAGAAGTTGGAATACAGTAGGTTTAACACCAATATAAATCAAGAATGAGTTCATTACAGTACCTTGAAGTGGTGTTTTGTTTTCTTTCGCTAACGGAGCTTACGAGTTTTCTGTTAAGTTTTGTGTTGTGAAGTTTTCAAGTTTTTGGTAAAGATTCGATGGAATATGAAATAATGAGTGGCAAGAGCCTAAGCTTGGGGATGACCAAGGCACCCCAAGGTAATATCCAAGGACAACCAAAAGCCTAAGCTTGGGGATGCCCCGGAAGGCATCCCCTCTTTCGTCTTCATTCATCGGTAACTTTACTTGAAGCTATATTTTTATTCGCCACATGATATGTGTTTTGTTTGGAGCGTCATTTTATTTACTTTTGTTTTGCTTGCTGTTTGAATAAAATACCAAGATCTGAAATTCTTAAATGTTAGAGAGTCATCACATAGTTGCATAATTATTCGACTAATCATTGATCTTCACTTATATCTTTCGGAGTAGTTTGTTGTTGCTCTAGTGCTTCACTTATATCTTTTTAGAGCACAATGGTGGTTTTATTTTGAAGAAATAGATGAACTCTCATGCTTCACTTATATTCTTTTGAGAGTCTTTAGAACAGCATGGTAGTTTGCTTTGGTTATGAAACTAGTCTTAATATGATGGGCATCCAAGAGGGATATAATAAAAACTTTCATATAAGTGCATTGAATACTAAGAGAAGTTTGATACTTGATGATTGTTTTGAGATATGGATATAGTGATATCAAAGTTGTGCTAGTTGGGTAGTTGTGAATTTGAGGAATACTTGTGTTGAAGTTTGCAAGTCCCGTAGCATGCACGTATGGTAAATGTTGTGTAACAAATTTGAAACATGAGGTGATATTTGATTATCTTCCTTATGAGTGGCGGTCGGGGATGAGCGATGGTCTTTTCCTACCAATCTGCCCCCCTAGGAGCATGCGCCTAATGCTTGGTTTTTGATGACTTGTAGATTTTTGCAATAAGTATGTGAGTTCTTTATGACTAATGTTGAGTCCATGGATTATACGCACTCTAACACTTCCATCATTGCTAGCCTCTTCGGTACCGTGCATTGCCCTTTCTCACATTGAGAGTTGGTGCAAACTTCACCGGTGCATCCAAACCCCGTGATATGATACACTCTTTCACACATAAACCTCCTTACACTACAGGAATCAGCTACTTTGCCGTCAGCCATGGCGGACGGCAAAGGCATGGATGGCTGAGGGCAAAGGTCTTTGCCGTCCACCGCGGATGGCAAAAGGTGACAGCAAAGTAAGGTTCAGCAAAGAGGTACTTTGCCGTCTGCTTCGGGCGGCTGACGGCAAAGGAGCCTTTGCCATCAGCAGCGGACGGCAAAGAGTGCAGACGGCAATAAGTGCGCTGTTACTCCGTTAGTTGGCTAACGGCAGGCCTTTGCCGTCCGCCGCTGACGGCAAACTTCGGAAGGCCTTTGCCGTCCGCCGTGTGATGTTAGCCGACGTCACTACACGGCAGGCCTTTGCCGTCCGCCGCTGTAGGCAAAGTTTTTGCTCTTTGCCGTCCGCCGCGGACGGCAAAGCCTTTGCCATCAGCCACTGTAGGCAAGCTGACCAAATTGGTCAGCCTCCCAGGAAGCACAGCTGCCTGCCACGTGGCCTCTTTGCCGTCTGCTGCTGATGGCAAAGAGCTCTTTGCCGTCGGTGGCAGACGGCAAAGAGCCTGCATATTGGCTCTTTTTTTCTGTTTTTTTGAATCCAACAATTCTCAGAGCAAATATATATGACATATATAGATATATTTCCATATCAGATATCCAGCACATAAGTTTCATATCACATATCACATATCACATAAGTTTCATCCATACACATTGTTCATACCTAAGCAAGTTCCATCCATATACATATTACAATGGGAAGTTTCATCAAGATAGGAAGTTCCATCATAGCAAGCTAGATACAATGCAAAGTTTCATGAAAAGAAAAGCAAGCACTCCATCATAGCAAGCTAGGTTCCATGAAGTGAATGAAATCTGCAAAATGGTAAATAAGAAAGTTAGAAATAGGTGACTAGAACAAGAAGAAGACTAGAACAAGAAGTATATGTCATTTATGAGCTAACTTAGTTGAAATGGATCATATATGAGCTAACTAAGTTGAAATGGGTTGTTTATGAGCTAACTTAGTTGAAATGGATCATTTATGAGCTAACTTAGTTGAAATGGGTCATTTATGAGCTAACTAAGGTGAAGGGCATCGTTTTTGAGCTAACTAAGGTGAAATGAATAGTTTTTGAGCTAACTAAGGTGAAATGGATCATTTATGAGCTAACTTAGGTGAAATGGATCATTTATGAGCTAACTTACTTGAAATGGGTCGCTTATGAGCTAACTAAGGTGAAATGGATCTTTTTGAGCTAACTAAGGTGAAATGGATTGTTTTTGAGCTAACTTAGGTGAAATGGATCATTTATGAGCTAACTTAGTTGAAATGGATCATTTATGAGTTAACTAAGGTGAAATGGATCGTTTTTGAGCTAACTAAGGTGAAATGGATCGTTTTTTAGCTAACTTAGGTGAAATGGATCATTTATGAGCTAACTTAGGTGAAATGGATCATTTATGAGCTAACTAAGGTGTTTTTGAGCTAACTAAGGTGAAATGGATCTTTTTTGAGCAAACTTAGGTGAAATGGATTATTTAAGAGCTAATTTAGGTGAAATGGATCGTTTTTAGCTAACTTAGGTGAAATGGATCGTTTAGGAGCTACTGTAGGTAAATTGGGTCATTTTAGAGCTAACTTGGATAAACTGGATCATTTATAAGCTAACCTAGGTAAGATGGGTCATTTTGGAGCTAACCTAGGTGAAATGGGTCATTTTGGAGCTAACCTAGGTGAAATGGGTCATTTTAAAGCTAACGTAGGTAAAATGGATCATTTAGGAGCTAATCTACGTAAAATGGGTCATTTTAGAGCTAACTTGGATAAATTGGATCACTTATAAGCTAACTAAGGTAAAATGAGTCATTTTAGAGCTAACTTAGGTAAAATGGATCGTTTATGAGCTAACTAAGTTAATTATGCAATTTTTGACATAAGTAAGCTAAGTACATATCGTTTTAGAGCTAACTTAGGTAGAATGGATGGTTTATGAGGTCAGTAAGCTTATTAAGTCATTTTGGAGGAAAAGAAGCTAACTCTAGGTCATTATGGTAAGCATATTGGAGGAAATAAAGCTAAGTCTAGGTCTTTATGCATTTGTTAAGCAAAACACTAGAGAAACTTACCGTGATCACGGAGGTGTAGGACCGGGCTGGCTCGCGCCGGTAGCTGGAGAAGGAGCGGGCTGGCTCTCGCCGGTAGCTGGAGAAGGATCGTGCGATGCGTTTCTGGAGTTAAGCTGCAGCAAAGATCATTTCCAATGTCTCGTTAGCATTATGACACTCAAATGTTAAGACTAGCAAGTAATGTCCATTCAAATTAAACTCACCGTGCTCCCAGGAGCAATCACTGGCATCGGCGGAGCGGTCTGACCGGACTTCTCGCACACAGACTGCACATTTGGTTTTCACAACAGTCATACTAGTTAGTAATGAGACTCAAATGTTAAGACTAGCAAGTAATCTGCAGAAGAAACTTACCACAAGGAGCTCGTACATGGCCCTTGCCTGCAAGTCATTCCGTGCCCTCTCCTCCTCCAACATCTTTGTCGTCCTCTCCTCCAACTCCCGCTGCCTCTCCGTCGCCTCCGCCAGAAGTTTCTCCGTTCTATCTCTCTTACTCTCTATAGCAGCCTGCAACACCGCTCACATGACCATTTGTAATCATTGATGGAAGCGCACACAATGTAATGCAGAAAGATAGCTGAGTACGTATAACTAACCTTGAAGGCGAGTTGGACTGGCCGTTCACGAGGCCTTATCTCAGGAGCGGAGCTCGACTGGCGCGCCTTGATCTCCGGGAGAGTGCTAGGACAACGGATAAGTCCATCTCCCATGGCTATGGAGCCATGGGACCTCCCGCCACCAGATATCATCAGCAGCTCTGTATCAATGGGACCCTGGCTCGGGTTAAAGTCCTCCCCTTTCCTCGCCTTCCCCTGATCTCTATATTGCACGAGCTTGTCGTGGGCGGAGATGTTGGTGAAGTTCTTTGGATCATCGAGGTCAGACGCAGAGAATGCCTTGACTTTCTTGTAAGGGCCAGTGTGGGCCATGGCATACAGGTCGTACACCTCTGGCACCTTATCCGCCTTATTGTAGCGTGCCTGAAAGAGAGAAAGAAAGTAAATTAGTAATTAAAGGGCTAAAGCTAGCATGATGAATGAATTGCATGAATCATGAAGCAAACCACATACCCAGTTCCGCCCGTACTGAAATAAGTTGGAGCTGCCTTGGTGGTGTGGCACACCTTCCATTTGGGCACGTTTTTCCTTGGCCTCTTTGTGGGTGGCCAGCCATTCTTCTGAGCACCACGCATTGACCAACACCTCCCAACAATCCATCCGATCCGCACACCATCTCGGAGGGGCCTAAGTTAGCAAATAGAAACTTGAGCGCTAAGGCTATGAATTACTAAATGATGGAAGTACAAGGCCTTAAGAATTACCTTCATGTACTTCTCCTTACTCAAGAACTTATCGCGACACTCCTGCTTGGGCTTCTTGATACCACGCCCGGCGTAGTAGTCTCGAACAGCCTGCACCCGAACCTCATGCCGTAAGTTCTGAAGTAGGCGCTTGCACTCCTTGTGGATAACATGATCCGCCTCCTCCTCGTATCCCTCCTCACACCTGTAGAATGTCTGCAATCAAATGAGACAATATTGATTAGTACAATTAATAACTAGCTAGTTGAAGATTTTTAATTGTGTAAAGGAGCAATTACCCAGAACTTTCTGATCACGACGTCTGCCCTCGTCTTGCACAAGACACCGTCGATAATCTCACCCGGCGGGGCCGGGGCAGCCAAGTAGTGCTCCCAAGTCAATCCAACCTCTGGAAGCCGACCCTCACCAGGCAACGTGACAAACCCCGGGAAGTTTTACCGAATCAGAACTCCAAGGACGGAGTTGGGCCGGCGGACACTTTCATGGTGGTCCCAACCCCTGCAGCATGACAAGGCCAACACATCAGTTATTTGAAGAAACGTGAATGCAGAAGGTACAAAAAGATTAAATGCACTTACCTCTCCCCATCAGGGAAAATCAACCACCTCTGCTCATGGGTCGCCGGCACGGACGGGAGCCGTGTAGCACCACGCTGGTAGACGTTGCCCCCCTCCTCCCCTCCTCATCAGTCGGCTCCCCGCCATCATCAGCATGGCCACTCGGCTCCCCGCCATCCTCAGGCTGACCCGACCAGGTACCCCATCCAGACGTGTGCTCCTCCGGGGTCTCATGGGCCCAAGTCTCGTGGGCCGAAGGCCCGTCGACCCGAGGCTCGTGGGCCGAAGACTCGTGGACCGGAGTCCGTGCAGCCTCCTCCTTAGACAAGTCCACCCTAGCAGTCACGTGCTCGGGTGAAACAGCTGGGGGCGGTGGCGAGGAAGGCGCCGTAAGAGTCACCCTACCTCCTCTCCCGCGACCACGTGCTCCACCTCCTCTCTTCTTCTTACCTCGTCCCCTGCTGGGCACCGCGGTCGATGAAGAAGGGCCCGGTGGTGTCGCCATACTGTCCAGCAACGGTCGGCGGAGAGGTGCGTGTGGAATGGAAGACCTCACACCACGCGCCGACGAAGAAGGGGCCTCGGCGCGCTCCCGACCAGCGCCCACCATCTTTCAACACCTGCCATGACAAAGAATAAACGAAATTAGTACAACATAAAAAAAGTACCGACATGAATAATAATATGTATATCACTTAAGTGTATCATCATCAAGTACAACATAAAAAAATTGAATACCTGACACTACTAATAATCTCGGTCAGTATCATCAATAAATGCATAATCATCATCATCACTATAATCAATGATGGGCTCATAGGTTTCATTGGCATCAACATGTGCAAGGCCACCTTGACGTAATCGGTCAAGCATTGACAGGTCATCCGCAACAGTAACCTCTTCTTGTTCCGGCTCTTCTTGTTCCTCCTCTGGGGTGATGTCGGATTCATTGTCGCTGTCTACTTCAATGTTTTGGGGTGAAGTATAGCAGTTCTTGAAACGCTTTTTTGAAAGACGTGTCTCTTGGAAGAATTCTCCTTCATATGTGTCTGGATTAATGTGAGGTTCATAACCCTCTTCCTTTGGGGGAGAAAGTCTAGCACGTGGCGGCACTTCATAAATGACATCCCAACCTTTCAGATTTGGATTAGTTTGGCAGGCCCACGGTAGATAGAATACTTGGGTCGCCTGTTGAGCCATAATATAGACATCAGGAACATCTAAATGAGTGCTTTGGTTGATTTCAACTAGCCCTATATGTTCATGAGTCCTTCTAGTCTCCTTCGGCTGAAACCAATAACATTTGAAGACTACGACATTCGGTGGGTTTTCACCATAGAACAGAAGTTCATAAATTGCTTCAACTCTCCCATAATACTCGGTACCTCCTTCGCCGATAGCAGATACACAACAATTTGTAGACTTTCGGTCGGCCATAGATAGCTCTTTGCCATAGGTACGAAAGCGATACCCGTTGATGTCATACTTGTCAAATGAACGGACCTTATAGTCAAAACCATTAGCGACTTGTCTCAATTCGGCGTCCATAGACTCTGAATTAGCCTACAAGTTTAATATGAAAGGATTGTTGCATTATGCACAAATTAGCGAATGAAATGAAATTGTCTAATAGAAATTACCGTTTGTTTGAACCAAGAGATGAAACCGGGATAGCCACCTCCTTGCTTTGCGAGAAGCTCATACTCTTCGACGGAATCCTTTTGGATCTCTGCTCCATACAAGAATATGGCGACGTATCGACTGTATGACATATCCAGGAATAAGAGTAGTTCAAAGGAAATAGAAGTTGCGAAACAATGTACCGAGAACTTACTCGATGTACGGCCGCACTTCTATCAGGTTGTTGAAGATATACAACGAAATGGTCCGCCATTCTTCGTTATCCAAAGATACTGGATGTGAAACACTAGCTGGTGCGAGATTCCCTTTGAATAGGCTGAGGTTGGATCCACCCTTTTTAGGCTCGTCAGCATTGTACCGAGGCTTCGGATTATGCAAATGACGATTTTTGGCTTCATAGTGCGCTGTTACGAAGTTTGCCGCCTCCTCTGTGATGAATGCCTCAGCCATCGATGCTTCAATTCTACGTTTATTTTTACATTTTTCTCGAAGCGTCTTCTGCATCCTCTCAGTTGGGTAGCACCAACGATTTTGCACGGGCCCCCCCAATCTTGCCTCGGTCGGGAGATGCAAAATCAAATGCTGCATTGGATTAAAGAAGCCCGATGGAAAGATCTTCTCTAACTTGCAGATCAACTCCAGCGCCAACTCTTCCATTTCTTCTAGCACGCCAGGCGATAGTTCTTTCGCACAAAGAACACGGAAGAAATAGCTGAGTTCTGCCAGTACTAGCCATTCATCCTCAAGGATGAAGCCACGCAACATCACCGGCATTACCCGCTCAATCCATATGTGCCAATCATGACTCTTGAGACCAAATATCTTCAGTTTATCAAGATTCGCTCCCCTCTTTAGATTCACTGCATACCCATCGGGGAACATCAACTTCTGTTGCACCCACAAGAGAATTTCCCTCATAGCTGGCCTTCCATGATTGAACCATGCCTTTGGATTCGTCCAGTTCTGCTTTCCTTTCGGTTCTTTCATGTTTTGTAACGGCCTATCACATAGCGCCTCCAGATCGACTCTAGCCTTAGTATTATCCTTTGACTTCCCATCTATGCCGAACAATGTACCAAAATGTGCCTCGGCGATATTCTTCTCAGTGTGCATCACGTCGATGTTGTGTGGGCAAAGGAGGTCTTTGAAGTAAGGCAGATCCCATAAGCATGTTTTGTGAGTCCACGCGTGCTTAGTATTATACCCCTTGAAGTACCCTAGACGTTGTGGATCTGGCTCGAGAGCGTTTAACTGATCCAGGGTCTGTTGGCCTGTCAATGCAGGTGGTGCAGAGTTTTTGACAACTCTACCCCTGATGAAGTTCTTCTTGTCTTTCCTGAACTTATGGCAAGGATCCAAGAACTGTCTATGCATGTCGAAGCAACAAAACTTGCGACCGGCCTGAAGCCAATGAAACTCAAGAGCTCCCTTGCATGTGGGGCATGGGAACCTTCCATGCACACACCAGCCAACGAATAGCGCATACGCCGGCAAGTCATGCGTCGAGTACATGTACCAGACACGCATTATGAAGTTCCATTTGCTAAAGGCGTCGTATGTCTTGAACCCATTATCCCAGGCTTCTTGCAATTCGTCCTTAAGCGGCTGCATGTACACATTCATATTTTTGCCCGGATAGTTGGGTCCTGGAATTATCAACGTCAGGAAAATGTTCTTTCTTTGCATAATCTGTCCGGGGGAGGGGGAGATTGAGTGGAAAGAAAAATACGGGCCAACAACTGTATTGGGCTGCCGTCATACCAAACACACTGAACCCATCCGTGCTGATGCCGACTCGAGGATGCCTCGGATCTGCCGCTTTGTCAGCATGTAATTCATCAAACTTTTTCCACGCAACACCATCCGATGTGTGTACCATCATCAGATTCCCATCTGCATCTAGTTCGGTTCTTTTGCCTGTTTTGTGCCATGTCATTTGTCTGGCCGTCTCTTCGACCATGAAAAGACGTTGAAGTCTTGGTACGATTGGCATATACCAAAGAACACTAACGGGGATTTTGGTCTGTGTCTTCTCACCCATACCGTTGTCTACCACAATATACCTGGAAGACTTGCAAATGGGACAATAGTTCAAGTCCGCATAGTCAAGCCTCAATAAGGCACATCCTTTCTCACAGGCATGTATCTTCTCATAGGGCATCTTCAGTGCATGGAGGATTTTGTCCGACTGGTACAGGTTTGCAGGCATTACATGGCCTTTGGGTAGAAAGCGTCCAAATACTGTCATAATTGCGTCATAGCATTATCTGCCCAAGTTGAACTGAGCCTTCAGAGCCATTACTTGTGAGATGGCATCCAACTGACAAAGCTCAGTGTGCTCGTGGAGCGGACGTTTCGAAGACTCCAACATTTCATTGAAGGCCTTTGCAGATTCCTCCATCTCCTCGTCCGAATCCCGAGCATCATCATAGCCTTGCACCATGTTTTCCATCCCGGTATCATGCTCGTCGGTGCGACGACGATCCACCTCAGCTCGGTCACGTTGGGCAGACTCACCATGAAATGTCCACACCGTATAATCGGGCATAAAACCACTCTTCTGCAGGTGTTTGCCCATTTCAGCCTCTGTCTTCTTTTCCCAATTGCCGCACCGAAAACAGGGGCACCAGGTTTTCTTTTGGCCATTTGCAAATGCGTCTTGCACAAACCCCTTAGTTTTTGTGAACCATTCAGCGCTCCATTTGTTCTGACCAGTGTGACTGGTATACATCCACGCACGGTCACTCATCTTGACTTTCAGAGCTACTGGACACACAACAATTATATATGTAATTCACCATGTATATATTCATCAGTTGATCTACTTTGTCAATTTTATTACGTCCATGCAACCTACACTCTAATAGGTAATGATAGGTCCTAATCCCACCCGTGTATGTGTAGATTGGGTTCATTTTCCCATGCTATGCTCCGGATCCGACGCAAAATTTCGGCAGCACCTCCCCGCTGTTCTCCTGATACACGTCTCTGCAATAAACAGAGAGGATGTGTACCCGGAGAACAACAGGGGAGGCACTGACGAAATATATGCGTCGGATCCGGAGCAATGCATATGGGAAAACGAACCCAATCTACACATACTCGGGCTGTCCATGGATAGCATTGGACAATTCGAAAGAATCATGGTTATAAATATGCAAATGCATGCATATTTATAACTATGATGCTTTCGAACGGGAGACACATATTGGTTACGCAAACTGATGATTCAAGACACATATATAGCTAGCTATCAAGTTTCATCGGAATAGATCAAATAATTAATGGGGGAGGAGGACTTGTCATTTGTGCTCACCCACGAACGAAGGGGCAGAGCTCGTCAAACGCACGGCGAGGTCGTCGAACACCAAACCTCGCAGCGATGAAACAACTGCACATTTAAAACTACACGATCAACACAATTATATATGATGTTTTTCATAACAAAATCGAAAAATATATGACCTAACTAATAATTCACAAATATATGACCCCGTCGGCCTCTGGAAGGCCAAAGAACACCTTTTCGGGAGGTGTCGGTGGTCGGGGTGTCCTGTCGGTCTCGGGGTGCCGTGTCGGGGTCGGGGTGCTGTTTCGGGGTCAGGGGGTCGGGGTCAGGGGGTTAGGGGGTCGGTTGTCAGGGTGTGGTGTCGGGATCGGGGTGTCGGGGTCGGGGTGTCGTGTCGGGGTCGGGTGTCGGGGTATCGGGGTGTCGTCTCTGGGTCGGGGTGTGGTGTCACGGTGTCGGGGGTCGGGGGTCGGGGTCGGGGTGTCAGGCCGGGGTGTCGGGGTGTCGGGGGTCGGGGTCGGGGTCGGGGTGTCGGGGTGTCGGGGGTCGGGGTCGGGGTGTCGGGGGTCGGGGGTCGGGGTCGGGGTGTCGGGGTGGCGCGTCGGGGTCTTCTTCTTCTTTTCTTTCTTCTTCTCCCTCCTCCTCTTCCTCCTCATCCTCCTCTTCTTTCTTCTTCTTCTATTTTTCAACTTTCTTCTTATTCTTCTTCCTTTTTTTCCCTTTTCCTCTTCTTCTACTTCTTCCTCTTTTTTTCAACTTTCTTCTTCTTCTAATAATCTAAACCTATATCTAGCACTAACCTAAA
Organism: Triticum urartu; assembly: GCF_056163025.1. Classification (NCBI taxonomy): domain Eukaryota; kingdom Viridiplantae; phylum Streptophyta; class Magnoliopsida; order Poales; family Poaceae; genus Triticum; species Triticum urartu. The sequence goes on along the minus strand of NC_141879.1, from coordinate 334,830,871 downwards.
CCAACCACTAACCTAAACCTATCAATAACCTAATTAAACCTAAACAGCAAAGAAAAACAGTAGAAAAAAACAAAAAAAATGCTCACATTGGCTCCTCTCGATGAAGGATGGAGGGGGCGGCGCGGGCGTAGGGGCGGCGGCGAGCCTGGCTCCGGGGCAGCGGCGAGCCTTGCTCCGGGGCGGGGGGCGCGAGGCGGACGCAGGGGCGGGGGGCGAGGCAGACGCAGGCCTAGGGGCAAGCCGGCCTCTGGGGGCGGCGCGGGCGCAGGGGTGGCGGCGAGCCTAGCTCCGGGACGGGGGGGGCGCGAGGCGGACGCAGGGGGCCCGCGGCGAGCCTGGCTCCGGCGCGGGCGATGGGACGCCGGGGTGGTGGCATGTGGTGGGGGCGACGGGGCGAGGGGCGGTGGGGCCAGGGGCGGCGGCGGCTAGTGCTTGGGACGGTGGGGCGAGGGGAGGTGGGGCAAGGGGGCGGCAGTGGGTGGCGGGTGGCGGTGGTCGTCGGGGAGGAGAGGGGGACAGATCAAACAGAGAGATGGGCGGGGTGGGGCACTGTTAGTAACCTAAACGTTTGTCGTCCGCCCACCTTTGCCGTCCGGTTACTTGCTCTTTGCCGTCGGCTAGCAGACGGGAAAGAGGGGGGCCGTTAAGTTTTTTTAAACCAGTTCGTCAGTGGGGCCCCTCCCTCTTTGCCGTCCGCTAGCCGACGGCAAAGCTTCTTTGCCGTCTGCTAGCGGACGGCAAAGAATTGGCTGATGGCAAAGAAGTACTTTGCCATCAGCCAGTTCTTTGCCGTCTGCTTTTGGGTAGCTGATGGCAAAGAGCTTCTTTGCCGTCCGCCAGCAGACGGCAAAGAGCTGGCAGATGGCAAAGTAGCTGATTCCAGTAGTGTTATATCTTCCTCAAAATAGCCACCATACCTACCTATTATGGCATTTCCATAGCCATTCCGAGATATATTGCCATGCAACTTTCCACCTTTCCGTTTATTATGACACGTGTCATCGTTCTCATATTGCTTTGCATGATCATGTAGTTGACATAGTATTCGTGGCAAAGCCACCATTCATAATTCTTTCATACATGTCACTCTTGGTTCATTGCATAACCCGGTACACCGCCGGAGGCATTCATATAGAGTCATCTCTTGTTCTAAGTATCGAGTTGTAATTCTTGAGTTGTAAAGAAATAGAAGTGTGATGACCATAATTCATAGAGAATTGTCCCAAAAAAGGCCAAATAAAAAAAATAAAAAAATAAAAGGGACAATGCTACTATCCTTTTTTACACACTTGTGCTTCAATTTAGCACCATGATCTTCATGATAGAGAGTCTCTTCTTTTGTCACTTTCATATACTAGTGGGAAATTTTCATTGTAGAACTTGGCTTCTATATTCCAACAATGGGCCACCTTAAGTGCCCTAGGTCTTCATGAACAAGCAAGTTGGATGCACACCCACTTAGTTTCTTTTATTGAGCTTTCATACATTTATAGCTCTAGTGCATCCGTTGCATGGCAATCCCTACTCCTTGCATTGACACCAATTAATGGGAATCTCCCTAGCCCATTGATTAGCCCTGTCGATGTGAGACTTTCTCCTTTTTGTCTTCTCCACATAACCCCCTCATTATATTCTATTCCACCCACAGTGCTATATCCATGGCTCACGCTCATGTATTGCGTGAAAGTTGAAAAATGATTGAGATTACTAAAGTATGAAACAATTGCTTGGCTTGTCATCAGGGTTGTGCATGATGAGAGCATTCTTGTGTGACGAAAATGGAGCATGACTAAACTATATGATTTTGTAGGGATGAACTTTGTTTGGCCATGTTATTTTGAGAAGACATGATTGCTTAGTTAGTATGTTTGAAGTATTATTATTTTTATGTCAATATTAAACTTTTGTCTTGAATCTTATGAATCTGAATATTCTTCCCACAATAGAGAATTACATGGAGAAATATGTTAGGTAGCATTCCACATCAAAAATTATGTTTTTATCATTTACCTACTCGAGGACGAGCAGGAATTAAGGTTGGGGATGCTGATACATCTCCAATGTATCTATAATTTTTGATTGTTCCATGATATTATATTATGTGTTTTGCATGTTTATGGGCTTTAAACACTTTTATATTATTTTTGGGACTAACCTATTAACCCAGAGCCTAGTGCCAGTTTCTGTTTTTTCCTTGTCTTAGAGTATCGCAGAAAAGGAAAATCAAACGGAGTCCAATTGACCTGAAACTTGACTGAACTTATTTTTGGAAGGAAAGCAACCCGGGAGACTTGGAATCCACGTCAGGGAAGCTTCGAGGAAGCCACAAGGTAGGGGGGGCACCCACCCTCGTGGGCCCCTCGTGGCCCCCCTGACGTATTTCTTCCGCCTATATATATCCATATACCCTAAAACGATCGGGGAGCACAATAGATCGGGAGTTCCGCCGCCAGAAGCCTATGTAGCCACCAAAACCAATCTAGACCCGTTCCGGCACCCTGCCGGAGGGGGCAATCCTTCTCCGGTGGCCATCTTCATCATCTCGGTGCTCTCCATGACGAGGAGGGAGTAGTTCTCCTTCGGGACTGAGTGTATGTACCAGTAGCTATGTGTTTAATCTCTCTCTCTCTCGTGTTCTTGAGGTGATACGATCTTGACGTATCGCGAGCTTTGCTATTTTATTTGGATCTTATGATGTTTTCTCCCTCCTCTACTCTCTTGTAATGGATTGAGTTTCCCCTTTGAAGTTATCTTATCGGATTGAGTCTTTAAAGATTTGAGAACACTTGATGTATGTCTTGCCGTGCGTATCTGTGGTGATAATGGGATATCACGTGATTCACTTGATGTATGTTTTGGTGATCAACTTGCGGGTTCCGCCCATGAACCTATGCATAGGGGTTGGCACACGTTTTCGTCGTGATTCTCCGGTAGAAACTTTGGGGCACTCTTTGAGGTTCTATGTGTTGGTTGAATAGATGAATCTAAGATTGTGTGATGCATATCGTATAATCATACCCACGGATAATTGAGGTGACATTGGAGTATCTAGGTGACATTAGGGTTTTGGTTGATTTGTGTCTTAAGGTGTTATTCTAGTACAAACTCTAGGGCTGGTTGTGACACTTATAGGAATAGCCCAATGGATTGATTGGAAAGAATAACTTTGAGGTGGTTTCGTACCCTACCATAATCTCTTTGTTTGTTCTCCGCTATTAGTGACTTTGGAGTGACACTTTGTTGCATGTTGAGGGATAGTTATGTGATCCAATTATGTAATTATTGTTGAGGGAAGTTGCACTAGCGAAAGTATGAACCCTAGGCCTTGTTTCAACACATTGTAATACCGTTTACACTCACTTTTATCATTAGTTACCTTGCTATTTTTATATTTTCAGATTACAAAAACCTTTATCTACCATCCATATACCACTTGTATCACCATCTCTTCGCCGAACTAGTGCACCTATACAATTTACCATTGTATTGGGTGTGTTGGGGACACAATAGACTCTTTGTTATTTGGTTGCAGGGTTGCTTGAGAGAAACCATCTTCATCCTACGCCTCCTACGGATTGATAAACCTTAGGTCATCCACTTAAGGGAAATTTGCTACTGTCCTACAAACCTCTGCACTTGGAGGCCCAACAATGTCTACAAGAAGAAGGTTGTGTAGTAGACATCACTCCTCTTACTGATGCCGAATCTTGTGAAATTAATACTACTTTGCTGAATCTTGTCATGAAAGATAAATTTACTAGCCTTCGTAGTGAAAATGTCGCTACCCATCTAAACAGCTTTGTTGATTTATGTGACATGCAAAAGAAGAAAGATGTGGATAATTATATTGTTAAATTGAAGCTATTTCCGTTTTCACTTAGAGATCGTGCTAAAACTTGGTTCTCTTCTTTGCCTAAAAATAGTATTGATTCATGGAATAAGTGCAAAGATGCTTTTATCTCTAAGTATTTTCCTCCCGCTAAGATCATCTCTCTTAGAAACGATATTATGAATTTTAAGCAACTTGATAATGAGCATGTTGCACAAGCTTGGGAGAGGATGAAATTAATGATACGTAATTGCCCTACACATGGTTTGAATTTATGGATGATTATACATAATTTTTACGCTAGATTGAATTTTGCTTCTAGAAATCTTTTAGATTCGACCGCGGGAGGCACTTTTATGGAAATCACTTTAGGAGAAGCTCCTAACTCCTAGATAATATTATGGTTAATTATTCTTAGTGGCACACTGAATGATCTACTAGTAAAAAGGTTCATGCGATAGAAGATATTAATGTCTTGAGTGGAAATATGGATGAACTTATGAAATTGTTTGCTAATAAGAGTGTTTCTTATGATCCTAATGATATGCCTTTGTCTACTTTTATTGAGAATAATAATGAATCTATGGACGTGAATTTTGTTGGTAGGAACAATTTTGGTAGCAACGCGTATAGAGGAAACTTTAATTCTAGGCCGTTCCCTAGTAATTCCTCTAATAATTATGGTAATTCCTACAACAACTCTTATGGAAATTTTAATAAGATGCCCTCTGATTTTGAGACTAGTGTTAAAGAATTTATGAATTCGCAAAAGTATTTCAGTGCTTTGCTTGAAGAAAAATTGCTTAAGATTGATAAGTTGGCTAGGAAGCTGGACAGAATTTCCCTTGATGTTGATTCTTTGAAACTTAGATATATTCCACCTAAGCATGATATCAATGAGTCTCTCAAAGCCATGAGAATTTCCATTGATGAGTGCAAAGAAAGAACCGCTAGGATGCATGCTAAAAAAGACTAGTTTGTAAAAGCGTGTTCTTCTAGTTTTCATGATAATAATGATGAAGATCTAAAAGTGATTGGTGTGTCTCCTATTAAGTATTTGTTTGCCAATATGAATCTTGATAAAGATGGTACTGGAGATGAGTCAACTTTAGTTAGAGGGCATCCCAATGATTCAGAGTTTTTAGATCTTGATGCAAAAATTAATAAAAGTGGGATTAAAGAGGTCAAAACTTTACATAGCAATGAACCCACTATTTTGGATTTCAAGGAATTTAATTATGATAATTTTTCTTTGATAGATTGTATTTCCTTGCTGCAATCTGTGTTAGATTCTCCTCATGCTTATGATCAAAACAAAGCTTTTACTAAACATATCGTTGATGTTTTGCTGCAATCTTATGAAGAAAAACTTGAATTATAAGTTTCTATCCCTAGAAAACTTTATGATGAGTGGGAACCTACTATTCAAATTAAGATCAAAAATCATGAATGTTATGCTTTATGTGATTTGGGTGCTAGTGTTTCCATGATTCCCAAAACTTTGTGTGATGTGCTTGGTTTCCGTGAATTTGATGATTGTTCTTTAAATTTGCATCTTGCGGATTCCACCATTAAGAAACGTATGGGAAGGATTAATGATGTTCTTATTGTTGCAAATAGGATTTATGTGCCCGTAGATTTCATTGTTCTTGATATAGGTTGCAATCCTAAATGTCCTATTATTCTTGGTAGACCTTTCCTTAGAACAATTGGTGCAATTATTGACATGAAAGAAGGAAATATTAGATTCCAATTTCCAGTGAGGAAAGGCATGGAACACTTTCCTAGAAATAAAATCAAATTACCTTATGAATATATTATGAGAGCCACTTATGGATTGCATACGAAAGATGACAATACCTAGATCTATTCTTGTTTTTATGCCTAGCTAGGGGCGTTAAACGATAGCGCTTGTTGGGAGGCAACCCAACTTTATTTTTGTTCCTTGCTTTTTGTTACTGTTTAGTGATAAATAAATCATCTATCCTCTGTTATGATTGTGTTTTTTATCTTTTAATTATTGTTTGTGCCAAGTAAACCCTTTAGGATCTTCTTGGATGATTGTTGTTTGATCTTGCTGAAAAAAACAGAAAGTATGTTCTCACGAGAATAATTTTCATTTTTTACCAGAGAGCGATAATATACTGATTCCAACTGCAGTAGGTCAATATACAAATTATTTAGGCTTTCCAAATTTGGTAGAATTTTTGGAGTTACAGAAGTATTCGTAACCTACAGATTACTACAGACTGTTCTATTTTTGACATATTCTGTTTTTCGTGTGTTGTTTGCTTATTTTGATGAATCTGTGGCTAGTATCGGGGGGTATGAACCATAGAGAAGTTGGAATACAGTAGGTTTAACACCAATATAAACAAAGAATGAATTCATTACAGTACTTTAAAGTGGTGATTTGTTTTATATACTAAAGGAGCTCATGAGATTTTCTGTTGAGTTTTGTGTTGTGAAGTTTTCAAGTTTTTGGCTAAAGATTTGATGGATTATGGAATAAGGAGTGGCAAGAGCCTAAGATTGGGGATGCCCAAGGCACCCCAAGGTAAAATTCAAGGAAAACCAAAAGCCTAAGCTTGGGAATGCCCCAGAAGGCATCCCCTCTTTCGTCTTTGTCTATCGGTAACTTTACTTGAGGCTATATTTTTATTCACCACATGATATGTGTTTTGCTTGGAGCGTCTTGTATGATCTGAGTCTTTGCTTTTTAGTTTTCCACAATCATCCTTGCGGTACACACCTTTTGGGAGAGACACACATGAATCAGAATTTATTAGAATACTCTATGTGCTTCACTTATATCTTTTGAGCTAGATAATTTTGCTCTAGTGCTTCACTTATATTTTTTTAGAGCACGGTGGTGGTTTTATTTTGCAGAAATTATTGATCTCTCATGCTTCACTTATATTATTTTGAGAGTCTTTTAGAACAACATGGTAATTTGCTTTGGCTATAAAATTAGTCCTAATATGATAGGCATTCAAGATGGGTATGATAAAAACCTCCATATAGAGTGCATTGAATACTATGATTCTTGATAGATGTTTTGAGATATAAAGGTGGTAATGTTAGAGTCATGCTATTTGGGAAATTGTGAAATTGAGAAATACTTGTGTTAAAGTTGGCAAGTCCCGTAGCATGCACGTATGGTAAACATTGTGTGACAAATTTGAAGCATGGGGTGTTCTTTGAGTGCTTTCCTTATGAGTGGCGGTCGGGGACGAGCAACGGTCTTTTCCCACAAATCTATCCCTCTAGGGGCATGCGTATTAGTACTTTTCTTTAAGGGCTAATAAACTTTTGCAATAAGTATATGAGTTCTTTATGACTAATGTGAGTCCATGGATCATACACACTCTTACCTTTCCACAATTTGCTAGCCTCTACGGTACCAGCATTGCCCTTTCTCACCTCGAGAGTTGGTGCAAACTTCGCCGGTGCATCCAAACCCCGTGATACGATACGCTCTATCACACATAAGCCTCCTTATATCTTCCTCAAAACAGCCACCATACCTACCAATTATGGCATTTCCATAGCCATTCCGAGATATATTGCCACGCAACTTTCCACCATTCCGTTTATTATGACACGCTCCCTCATTGTAATATTGCTTTGCATGATCATGTAGTTGACATCGTATTTGTGGCAAACCACTTTCATAATTCTTTCATACATGTCGCTCTTGATTCATTGCATATCCTGGTACACCATCGGAGGCATTCACATAGACTCATATTTTTGTTCTAGTATCGAGTTGTAACATTGAGTTATGAGTAAATAAAAGGGTGATGATCATCATTACTAGAGCATTGTCCCATGTGAGGAAAGTGAAACAAAAAAAGAGGCCAAAGAAGCCCAAATAAAAAAATGAGAGAAAAAGAGAGAAAGGACAATGTTACTATCCTTTTTCCACACTTGTGATTCAAAATAGCACCATGTTCTTCATGATAGAGAGCTTCTTATTTTGTCACTTGAATATACTAGTGGGAATTTTTCATTATAGAACTTGCCTTGTATATTGCAATGATGGGCTTCCTCAAAATGCCCTAGGTCTTCGTGAGCAAGCAAGTTGGATGCACACCCACTTAGTTTCTTTTTCATGAGCTTACATACACTTATAGCTCTAGTGCATATGTTGCATGGCAATCCCTACTCCTCGCATTGGCATCAATTGATGGGCATCTCCATAGCCCGTTGATTAGCCGTGTCAATGTGGGACGTTCTCCCTTTTTGTCTTCTACATAACCCCCATCATCATTTACTATTCCACCTATAGTGCTATTCCATGTATTACGTAAGGGTTGAAAAGGCTGAAGCGTGTTAAAAAGTATGAACCAATTGCTCGGCTTGTCATCGGGGTTATGCATGAGGGGAGCATTTAGTGTGATGAAAATGAAGGTTGGCCAAACTATATGATTTTGTAGGGATAAGCTTTCTTTGGCTATGTTATTTTGATAAGACATAATTGCTTGGTTAGCATGCTTGAAGTATTACTACTTTTATGTCAATATTAAACTTTTATCTTGAATCTTTTGGATCTGAACATTCATGCCACAATAAATAGAATTACATTGAAAATTATGTTAGGGAGCATTCCACATCAAAAATTCTGTTTTTATCATTTACCTACTCGAGGACGAGCAGGAATTAAGCTTGGGGATGCTTGATACGTCTCCAACGAATCTATAATTTTTTATTATTCCATGCTATTATATTATCTGTTTTGGATGTTTAATGGGCTTTATTATACCTTCTTTTTATTATTTTTGGGACTAACCTATTAGCCGAAAGCCCAGTGCAAATTGCTGTTTTTTGCCTATTTCAGTTTCGCAGAAAGGAATATCAAACGGAATGAAACCTTCGCACGGTTTTCTTTTTGGAACAAACGTGATCTAGGAGACTTGGAGTGGACGTCAAGGAAGCAGCGAGGCGGCCACGAGGTAGGGCGGTGCGCCCCCCACCCTTGTGGGCCCCTCGCAGCTCCACCGACCTACTTTTATCGCCTACATATACTCTTATATACCCTGAAACCTTCGGGGAGACCCACAAAACACCTTTTCCACCGCCACAACCTTTTGTACCCGTGATATCCCATCTTGGGGACTTTTCCGGCGACCTGCCAGAGGGGGATTCGACCACGGAGGGCTTCTACATCAACACCATAGCTTCTCCGATGATGTGTGAGTAGTTTACCACAGACCTTCAGGTCCATAGTTATTAGCTAGATGGCTTCTTCTCTCTCTTTGGATCTCAATACAAAGTTCTCCTTGATCTTCTTGGAGATCTATTCGATGTAAATCTTTTTGCGGTGTTTTTGCCAAGATCCGATGAATTGTGGGTTTATGAATTTGATTATCTATGAATATTATTTGATTCTTCTCTGAATTCTGATATGCATGATTTGATATCTTTGCAAGTCTGTTCGAATTATCGGTTTAGTTTGGCCTACTAGATTGATCTTTCTTGCAATGGGAGAAGTGCTTAGCTTTGGGTTCAATCTTGCGGTGCTCGATCCTAGTGACAGAAAGGGAAATGACACGTATTGTATTGTTGCCATCAAGGATAAAAAGATGGGGTTTATATCATATTGCTTGAGTTTATCCCTCTACATCATGTCATCTTGCCTAATGCATTACTCCATTCTTATGAACTTAATACTCTAGATGCATGCTGGATAGCGGTCGATGTGTGGAGTAATAGTAGTAGATGCAGAATCGTTTGGTCTACTTGTCACGGACGTGATGCCTATATTCATGATCATTGCCTTACATATCATTATAACTATGCGCTTTTCTATCAATTGCTCGACAATAATTTGTTCACCCACCGTAATACATGCTATCTTGAGAGAAGCCACTAGTGAAACCTATGGCCCCCGGGTCTACTTTACATCATATAAGTTTCCAATCTACAATTCTAGTTTACTACTTATTTTGCAATCTTTATTTTCCAATCTATACCACGAAAATACCAAAAATATTTATCTTATTATCTCTATCAGATCTCACTTTCGTAAATGACCGTGAAGGGATTGATAACCCCTTTATCATGTTGGTTGCGAGGTTCTTGTTTGTTTGTGCAGGTACTTGGAGACTTGCGTGTAGTCTCCTACTAGATTGATACCTTGGTTCTCAAAAACTGAGGGAAATACTTACACTACTTTGCTGCATCACACTTTCCTCTTCAAGGGAAAACCAATGCATGCTTAAGAGGTAGCAGCAGCACAGCCAACCACGGGAGGCAGGAGCAGGCGGCACAACCGGCGCTGGTTTGGGCGGCTGGAGCAAGAAGACTAGAGTTTGAAGAAGCACCACGGCCGTAGGATGGACATTGTACGATCACTGGAGCTAGAGTCGTTCATATTGACTAACTTGACAACGCCCTCCGTCCCTGTCAACTTAGTAGGCCCACATATTAGCCTCCCGCTATGCTGGGTCCTAGCTAGCAGGTGGAGTATTCATTCTTTGTGCGTAATAAGGAGGCACTTCCTTGCGTGCGAAGATATAGCTGGTGGGTTCGACCTGTCAGCGGTGGGCCCCAAATGTTAGGTGGAGGAATCATTATTTTGCATGTCATAACGAGGCATTTCCTTGTGTGCGGCCGTGGACTCAGCTGTCAGCCTCAACACATACAGTCCACGTCCGACGGATGTTGTTCGTTGACCACGGTGCCGAGAGCACCAGGGCGGTGGATGACGGCGAGGTCTACGAAAGGAATGACACGAAGGTGAGGCCCACAAGTCAGCCCCCAAATCTGTGGCAGACAACATAGAGCCCATTAGCTATTTTTTAATAATTTTCAGCCCATTTGCTAATTCTTAAGTAATTTATTTTTTCTGCCCGGGATGACGGTCAAAAAGTTCAACCTTATTTTGCATATTTCATTGGAGTCTGAACTGTTGTAATCCCAAAATGATAAACATTTTTAAGAACTTATTGATTTGCCAAAAAAATTGTTTTTTTGTAAGAAAACAAGATGTGGGAAAATTGAGTTGGTTTAAGGGAAAACCAGTGGTAAAAAATCAGTGCTCGGAGGGAAAACAACAACAAATATAAGGATGTAAATATGAAAAGGGAACTTTATGTATTTTCAATATAATTATATGTGTATATGAACTAGTAAAACTATAGGTAGAGATTAGAAAACGGAAGTAGGACATGGCGTTTAAAGAGAAAAATAGGACTGGGTTGTGTGTTTGATTTAGTAAAAAAACTATCTGCGGATGTTGTAAGACAAAATATAACTAACGCTGGCGGGCCAGAGGCCAGTAGATACCTGATGGATCTTTGTGCCTCGGTGTCGCCCTGGGCTGGGCCTATTAAAAACAAAACCAAGCCTGGGCAGTCTACAGCACAGTTGAAACTTGCTCGACCTAAAAAAACAATATACCCGCTCAATAAATGAGAGAATTCTGCAAGCACAGACTAATAACTGGGATGCAGCAGGTATATTGTTTTTTCATCGTGATAATAAGTGCATGCACTTGTTTCAAGAAATTTGGAGAACTGGGAATTCGAAAGGTAGGTGCTTATGCTACCCATCAAATAAAAATCAGGTGCCTAAAAATTCATTTCAAAACAAATGATTCATCTTTATATCCACGTTGACCCTCGGCATGATGGTTGGAAGCAAATGTCAAGTTCATACCGGAGATCATTAACAACACCACCAACTTGCGGACGACAAGGTAGTACAAGTACCAATATATAAGACCCACGATGCGGCTATATCTCCCACGTGTCGGCGCACGACTTAGAGGCATAACCGCATTGTAGGCATGTCGCAAGAGGGGTAATCTTTACACATCCCATATACTGAATAAGAAAGAGGTACAGAGTTGGCTTACAATCGCCACTTCACACAATTCATAAATATAGCATTACATCATCCAGATACAATCAAGGTCCGACTACGGAACCAAAATTAAGACAACCCCAAATGCATAAGATCCCCGATCTCCCCAACTGGACTCCACTACTGATCGTCTGGAAAGGAAATGTAGTAACATCCTGAGTCCTCATCGAACTCCCACTTGAGTTCAGTCGCATCCCCTGGAATGGCATCATTGGCACCTGCATCTGGTTTTGGAAGTAATCTGTGAGTCACGGGGACTCAGCAATCTCACACCCTCGCGATCAAGACTATTTAAGCTTATGGGTAGGGAAAGGTAGTGAGGTGGAGCTGCAACAAGCACTAGCATATATGGTGGCTAACTTACGCAAATGAGAGCGAGAAGAGAAGGCAAAGCATGGTCGAGAAGCTACAAAGATCAAGAAGTGATCCTAAAACTACTTACGTTCAAGCATAACATGAGACCGTGTTCTCTTCCCGGACTCCGCCGAAAAGAGACCATCACGGCTACACACGCGGTTGATTCATTTTAGTTAAGTTAAGTGTCATGTTCTCTACAACCGGATATTAACAAATTCCAATCTGCCCATAACCGTGGGCACAACTTTCGAAAGTTCAAAACCCTGCAAGGGTGTACCAACTTAGCCCATCAGAAGCTCTCATGGACAACGAAGGATATTCCTTCTCCCAGGACGATCCGATCAGACTCGGAATCTCGGTTACAAGACATTTCGACAATGGTAAAACAATACCTTCAAAGCCACCCGAATGTGCCGACAAATCCCGATAGGAGCTGCACATATCTCGTTCTTAGGGCACATCGGATGGGCTAGACGTCGGGTTGGCATAGATCCTGGTTGCCCAGGGGGCGCCGGACATCGCCCAGTTTGGACCAACACTTAGAGAAGCACTGACCCGGGGGGGTTAAAATAAAGATGACCCTTGAGTCCCCGAAACCCAAGGGAAAAAAGGCTAGGTGGCAAATGGTAAAACCAAGGTTGGGCCTTGCTGGAGGAGTTTTATTCAAGGCGAACTGTCAAGGGGTTCCCATTATAATCCAACCGCGTAAGGAACGCAAAATCAAAGAACATAACACCGGTATGACGGAAACTAGGGAGGAAAGAGTGGAACAAAACACCAGGCATAAGGCCGAGCCTTCCATCCTTTACCAAGTATATAGATGCATTAAAGTAAAGAAGATATAATAATGATATCCCAACAATAATCATGTTCCAACAAGGAACAAACTCCATCTTCACCTGCAACTATCAACGCTATAAGAGGGGCTGAGCAAAGCGGCAACATAGACAAACAACGGTTTTCTAGGATAAGGTGGGTTAGAGGTTTGACATGGCAATATGGCAGGCATGATAAAGCATGTGGTAGGTATCTAGGCATAGGCATAGCAATAGAGCGAGCAACTAGCAAGCGAAGATAGAAGTGATTTCGAGGGTATGGTCATCTTGCCTGCAAAGTTCTCCGAGTTGACGTAAGCTTGATCCTCGTAAGCGTACTCAACGGGTTCCTCGATCATGTACTCGTCTCCCGGCTCTACCCAAGGCAAGAACACAAGCAAGGGAACACAATCAACCACGGTGCAATGCGCAAGCAACATGATGCAAAACATGGCATGATATGCGGGATGTAATATGCAATCCATATGTGTGCTCCAGAAGGAAAAGATTGAACCATGCCTCAACTTGGCAAACCAAGAGCGCCGCTGGAAAGATGAGTTGATTTCGGTCGAAATCGATATAAAGATCACCGGAATCGGATGCACGGTTTGCAAATGGCAAGCAAAACAATAATGGCACAATTCTGCGATTAACAACACGATGCCATCTAAAATGCCACAAGAAACTAAGCTACCGCACTCCAACATAGCAACAAAACACATGGTAGTGATCCACTCAAGATGCTTGACAAAAGATGAACACTGAGCTACGGCTAAATCACAGAATTGCAGGTTCAAACAAGCATGGCAAAACTGCAAAGATATCAGGTTCACAGACTTAACATCAGGAAGCAATGTTTAGAGCAAGATAACAACATGCTACAGGAACATATCGTGGCAAAGAAAGGCATGGCATGAAACTAATAAAAGCATATAACAAAAGTCCCTTACTGACCATAAGCCAAAAGGGATCAGAAGATATGATGGCACCCATGTAAACAAAGCAAGTTTCGTTAACAGATTCAGACTTACCAGAAAACTGGACATGGTAAAAACAGAGTTACGTAGCCATGTTTGCGAGCTCGATGCACTCAACACAAGGCATTGCATGAAAAACTAAGCATACACCCAGCAAGAATACATGTTGAAGAAGATAACCATGGCAAGAACCATCTCATAGCATGCATGGATCAACTACAACAACCTCGGCAAAATTGATTAACACGTAAACAATCTGCCAGGAACATTTTATAGCAAAAGTAGAGCAAGATTGAGTCATGCTAGGGTACACCATAATTGCAAACAAAGACATGTATGGATAGAAGATAACAATATCTCAAAATCATCCTTACTGAACATGCTCAAAAGAGGCATGGATCAATCTGTAGCAACATGAATACATGGCATAAAAATAACATCAGGGAAAACACTTAGAAGAATTCTAAGTCCCTGAAATCAGCAACAACACGAGAGCTACTTTGCATGCTTGTGCTAGTCACCACATTGATCAAAAAAATACATGGCATACACCGCTGTAAAGATGGCATGGCATAGCCCAAAACACATGTAGGGCTCATGTTCATAGGAGCCACACATTAATCATGGCAAAAATGACAAATGCTCATAATCTAATAAGAATCAGGAACTAACATTATGAAGCACTCTTGCAACAGCATTTTAGGCATCAAGATGGACTCAAACAAGCATGATGCAATGGAATGAAATGAAGAGGACAACCTAACGAACAATTTGATATGCCACACGCACGAAACGGAGCTACGGATGATGAGATATGGCAAGATGAAGAATGCTAGAAAATATAAGAAACTAGGGACTTAGAGAAAAAGAGGGGTCAACTCTAGGTTCTTCTCAGATCCAGATCGGGGCACGGTTCCCGAAGTCCGCCGGAGTCTCGCCGGAATTGATGGATGCGGTGGCCGGGGACGCCGGAGAGGAGCTCGGGGAGGCACCGGCGTTGGCGAGGCCGGGCGGTGCGGGGTCGGCGGCGCGTCGCCGGAGTTGGCGCGGCACCATGGGGCGCGGGGCGGGGTCAGGCAGGGCTCCCTGTGTCGATGGCGACCGGCGATGGCGGCTCCGGCGGCGAGGAGCACCGGCGAAGGGGCGGCGGGGCGAGGCGCATGGAGGCGCAGGGCGGCGATGGGCCGGGCAGGCCCGCTATGGGCTCGCCGGGCCACGGCGGCGAGTGGCGGCGGAGGTGCCATGTGGCGCACTGCGATTGGTCGGGGCGCGGCGGCGGACGTGTCCGGCCAGATCTGGACGTGTCCGGCGGCGTGAGGAGAGGGGAGCTAGGGTTTCGTCTGCGAATTTCGGAGGGGGAGGCCTATTTATAGATTCTGGGAGCTAGGAGAGTCCAAATGAGGTGCGGTTTTCGGCCACGCGATCGTGATCGAACGGCCGAGAGGATGGAGGGGGTTTGGATGGGTTTTGGGCCACTTTGGAGGGGTGTTGGGCTGTAACACACACGAGGCCTATACGGTTCCCCGGTTAATCGTTGGAGTATCAAACGAACTCCAAATGGCACGAAACTTGACAGGCGGTCTACCGGTAGTGAACCAAGGCCGCTTAGCAAGTCTCAGTACATTCCGAGAAAGTTTAACACTTGCACACGAAAAGAGGCAAAAGGGGACGCCGGAGGACATAGGAGCGCCAGAATGCAAAACGGACAACGGGGAAAATGCTCAGATGCATGAGACGAACACATATGCAAATGCGATGCACATGATGACATGATATGAGATGCATGACATGGACAAAATGCAAAAAAGAAGACAAAACCCAACCATAGGGAATATCATAACTTAGTGCCGAAAATGGCAAGAGTTGGAATACAAATATGGCAAGTTACATACGGGGCGTTACAACACTCCACCACTACGAAAAGATCTCGTCCCGAGATCTAGGACTGGAAAAACTCCGGATATTCGGAACAGAAGTGGTCCTCGCCTTCCCAGGTGGCTTCATGGTCGGAATGATGTGACCACTTCACTTTCAGGAATTTGATAGACTTGTTACGAGTCTTGCGCTCAGTTTCTTCAAGAATAGCAATGGGATGCTCATGATAAGACAGGTCTTCTTGGAGATCAATCTCTTCGAAGTTGATGGTGCGGTCAGGAGTCTTGAAACACTTGCGAAGCTGAGACACGTGAAACACGTCGTGCACGTTTGCAAAGTTGGATGGAAGCTCAAGTTGATAGGCGAGATCGCCTCTTTTGCAATGATCTTGAAAGGACCCACGTATCTAGAGGCAAGCTTCCCTTTGATACCGAAGCGACGAGTACCTTTCATTGGAGAGACGCGGAGGTAGACATGGTCTCCAATCTCGAAAGCCAAGTCACGATGCTTGCTATCATAGTAACTCTTCTAGCACGATTGCGCGGCTTTGAGATTTTCACGAATGACTTTGTACATTTCTTCAGCCTCTGTGATTAAGTCATTGCCAAGAAGTTGGCGTTCACTAGTCTTTGACTAGTTAAGAGGGGTACGACACTTTCTGCCATAGAGAATCTCGAATGGGGCCTTGCCCGAACTCGCTTGGAAGCTGTTTTTGTAGGAGAACTCGGCATATGGATGACAATCTTCCCACTTCATACCGAAATAAATGACACATCCCCTGAGCATATCTTCAAGAATTTGATTTACTCGCTTGACTTGGCCACTAGTTTGAGGATGGAAGGCTGTGCTGAAGCGAATGCTGGTGCCCATAGCCTTCTGAAAGGAATCCCAGAACTTAGAGGTGAAAATGCTTCCACGATCTTAAGATATCAACTACGGAATGCCATGCAAGGAGACAATCCTGAAGGTATATAGCTCTGCCAACTGAGCTGCTGTGATAGATTCTTTGATAGGAAGAAAATGAGTCACTTTAGTGAGCTTGTCGATGACAACGAAGATAGCATCATTGCCACCCTTGGACTTGGGAAATCCAGTCACAAAGTCCATCTTAATATGGTCAAACTTCCATTCTGGAATGGCAAGAGGTTGGAGGAGACCAGCTGGCCGTTGGTGTTCTGCTTTCACTCTTCTGCAGACAACACATTCATTCACGATCTGAGCAATCTCGCACTTCATTCGAGTCCACCAATACGACTTCTTGAGGTCATGGTACATCTTTGTACTTCCAGGATGAATAGATAGGAGTGAATTGTGAGCCTCGTTCATAATGACTTTACGAAGGTCACCCTTAGGAACAACAATGCGATCCTCGAAGAATAGAGTATCTTTGTCATCAAGGTGATAACACTTATACTTGGGTTGGCTCTTGGCAATCCCAATCTTCACCTTCTTCACCATAGCATCAAGAAGTTGAGCCTCACGAATCTGATCTTCCAAAGTAGGAGAGACTTGGAGTTCGACAAGGAATCCTTGAGGAACAACTTGGAGATTAAGTTTGCGGAAAGCTTCACAAAGGTCCAGTTGGAAGGGCTTAAGAATCAAACTGTTGCAGTAAGCCTTCCTGCTCAAAGCGTCAGCAATGACATTGGCCTTGCCTGGAGTATATTCAATACTCGGATTATACTCTTGAATCATTTCGACCCAACGAGTCTGCCTGAGGTTGAGGTTGGGTTGAGTGAAGATGTACTTCAGACTCTTATGATCAGTGAAGATGTCCACTTTCCTTCCCAACAAGAGATGTCTCCATGTTAAAAGAGCATGGACAACTGCCGCCAACTCGAGGTCATGAGTGGGGTAGTTCTTTTCATTGGGCTTCAACTGGCGAGAGGTATACGCCACAACTTTCTTTTCTTGCATTAACACAGCACCGAGACCTTGCAGGGAAGCATCACAAAAAACCTCAAATGGTTTGGATTCATCAGGAGGAGTCAGAACTGGAGCTATGACTAACTTCTCTTTGAGGGTGTTGAAAGCCACGTCACATTCAGGCGTCCACACATACTTCACATGCTTCTGGAGAAGGTTGGAAAGAGGCTTCGCGATCTTAGAGAAATTCTCAATGAATCTTCGACAATAGCTTGCTAGCCCAAGGAAGCTGCGGAGTTGCTTCACATTCTGAGGCGGTTCCCAATTCACAATTACAGACACCTTCTCAGGATTAATAACTATGCCCTTGGCATAGATGATATGCCCAAGGTAGAGAACCTCATCAAGCCAAAACTCGCATTTTGAAAACTTCGCATAGAACTGATGTTCTCTGAGTTTGTCCAGCACCAATCTCAAATGCTTGGCATGATCCTCTTTGTTCTTGTAAAAGACCAAAATGTCATCGAGATAGACCAAGACGAAGTCATTTGTGTATGGGTTGAAGATGAAGTTCATCATGTGAGAGAATGTTGGAGGAGCATTGACAAGGCCGAAAGACATGAAAGTGTATTCATATGAACCATAGCTTGTTCTGAATGCTGTCTTGGGGATGTCTTGTTCACGAATGTGAATCTGATGGTAGCCCATACGGAGGTCAAGCTTGGAGAATACTTGAGCACATTTGAGTTGTTCGAAAAGCTCATTGATGTTGGGAAGTGGATACTTGTTCTTTATGGTCTTCTTGTTCAATGGGCAATAGTCGACACAAATTCGGTCCGTTCCATCCTTCTTCTTGACAAAAAGAACACCACAACCCCAAGGAGAAGAACTCGGTCGGATCAGACCCATGCGCTCTTGTTCATCGAGTTGTTTCTTCAGCTTCTTCAACTCTTTCGGTCCAAGCTTGTCAGGACATTTACAAACAGGTTCCGTGCCAGGCTCAAGATCAATGACGAATTCAACTGGCCGATGAGGAGGCATTCCTGGAAGCTCTTCTGGAAAGACGTCTTGATATTCACAAACGACTGGAATCTCAGAGATGGCATCCAGCTCGCCCTTCTCATTGAGAGAAAACAGTCGAATGGTATCGTCACGAGCTGCATAGATGATCACATCCTCAGACGAGTGTGTCAATTGAATCTTCCTGGCAGCACAATCAAGTTGAGCCTTGTGCTTAGAAAGCCAGTCCATGCCGAGAATTAGATCAATATCCGAGTTACCAAGGACCACTGGAGAGGACAGAAATTTATAATCTCCCATCATGATAGAAACATCCGGAGCCATCATTTTGGTGTTCATGAACAAACCCAGAGAGGAAACCGCTATCAGCTTAGGAAAATTGACAGTATGCAAATCGTGCATGGATGCAAAAGGCTTCGATATGAATGACAAAGATGCACCAGTATCAAGAAGAACTCTTGCAGGAATATCATTAACAGGAAGGTTACCCATGATCACTTCTGAAGAGTCCTCTGCCTGAGCTGCGTTCATCATGTTGGCCTTTGCAGACTTGGGATTATGCTTGACCACTGCATTGCTGGCAGATCTCACAAGAGGAGGAGGCGGAAGACCCCTCTGGTTGAAGCATTTGTTTGCATAGTGACCCTTCTGCTGACACTTGTTGCACGTAACCTCTGAAAGCGGCCGGTGATACGGAGCACTTGACCTTGGAGCATGAGACGAAGCTTTGTTCTGAAAGCCTGGTTTGGGTGGGTGGGAAGATCCATTGCCACCTTTACTCTTCTGCTGGTACGGCTGATGGAACGGAGGAGGAGGAGGCAACCGGTACTTTTTCTACTTAGCTGCCACTTGAGTTGAAGAAGAAGAAGGAGTTGCATCCCGGACTCTCTTCTTAGATGCATCGCACTTGAGCTGAGCGGCTTCTTGCTTAAGTGCCATGTTGTAAAACTCATCATACTTGGTCGGCTCAAAAAGCACAAGAGCTAGTTGCAGATCTTCTCTGAGGCCACCTTTGAATTGATAAAACATGCTCTTCTCGTCAGGGACGTCTTGCTTGGCGAAATGAGCGAGCCTCTGGAACATGATGTTGTATTGGTAAACAGACAAGCTGCCTTGCTTCAGGTTGCGGAACTCCTCACGCTTACTCTCAACAACACTCTAAGGAATGTGGTGAGCTTTGAAGTCTCGGCGCAAATCATCCCAGGTAATCACAGGACCTCCTCTGGAATCTTTGTATTGTTGATACCACTCAGCAACTTGGTCTTTGAGTTGGAAGGAAGAAAACTTGACAAAGTCCTAAGGCTGACGTTGCTACACTCAAAATGTTTGCAGATATCCACGAGCCAATCATCAGCGTCTGTGGCCTCGACACAGTTACTGAAAGACTTCAGCTGGTTTGCGAGGAACTGGTTGAGGGTAGAAAACTGAGTTTGATTGTTGCCATGGCCTTGATTTCCTTGGTTACGCTCTTGCAAGAGTTGCATAATCAACTGCATGTTGGCATTGGTAGCGGCCGTAACAGCTTGCCATGCCTCCGGAGGTGGAGGTGGTGGCGGAGGTTCTGGATTCTGACGCTATGGAGGAGCCATCCTGAAGAGGGTGACATCCGTTAGCATCTTGACAGAGATATATTCAAGCTAAATCAAATGGATCGAAATTGCAACATGTATCCTTAACACTCGAACAAGAATGAACGAACGAATTCCAAATTAAATGGTCACACTTCCATAAATTGAGAAGCCACTTAGATAGTGGTAGATGAACAAAACAACAAGGTACGGATATGAACAAATACTTGGTAAGGATTACCCAATCACAAACCAAATATCTGCAGGAAGAAATACTAGAGCTACATGAATTCCCACCTATGAAACTCACGAAACTTTCCAGTTATGCAATCAGGTGTTGGGGATAAAGGGGAAGCATAATATCTCACCCAAACTAGCAAATCCTACATCCAACTGTATCCATCCTTCAACACATAACCAAGAATCCTTGAGAAATCATTTACCTCGACCTTCGAAAAGCATCCGTTATACGGGTTATGACAATACTCCCGAACTCCCGCCCCAGTACTGGGTGGCGTCGAGGTTATATCACCAACAACTGCATAAAAGAGATTTTCAATGTCGGCGAAACTCACGTATTCCAGAATTGCAATGATAAAATTGTGACGACAACACCTCAGAGCTCAACTCCCCGGGACACTGCCACAACCCCTAAATGTCAGGAGGCACCAAGAACAATGTTCTCGTCACAAAACCATCGGAACGATTCCAAGATACCCGCGTGATCCTAAATTTTTTTTTGTGAAATTTGAGAAGAGAAGAGTCAAAACTCTATGTCAGTATGCCTCTCCAGAGCGACGAAGGGACTGAGGAGTAAAAAGAATCCTACTCTCCGATATATAATCCTAAAAGACTCAAAACATTTTTCTAGACTCAACAACGCTAGCGATTCGATCAAGCAGGGGGCTCCTAAGTCGGGGAAGCCTCTGATTACCAACTTGTAACACCCACTATGCGGCTATATGTCCCACGTGTCGGAGCACGACTTAGAGGCATAACCGCATTGTAGGCATGTTGCAAGAGGGGTAATCTTTACACATCCCATGTACTGAATAAGAAAGAGGTACATAGTTGGCTTACAATCGCCACTTCACACAATTCATAAATATAGCATTACATCATCCAGATACAATCAAGGTCCGACTACGAAACCAAAATTAAGACAACCCCAAATGGATAAGATCCCTGATCGCCCCAACCGGGCTCCACTACTGATCGTCTGGAAAGGAAACGTAGTAACATCCTGAGTCCTCATCGAACTCCCACTTGAGTTCAGTCGCATCCCCTGGAATGGCATCATCGGCACCTACATCTGGTTTTGGAAGTAATCTGTGAGTCATGGGGACTCTGCAATCTCACACCCTCGCGATCAAGACTATTTAAGATTATGGGTAGGGAAAGGTAGTGAGGTAGAGCTGCAGCAAGCACTAGCATATATGGTGGCTAACTTACGCAAATGAGAGCGAGAAGAGAAGGCAAAGCATGGTCGAGAAGCTACAAAGATCAAGAAGTGATCCTAAATCTACTTATGTTCACGCATAACATGAGACTCCGCCGAAAAGAGACCATCATGGCTACACACACGGTTGATTCATTTTAGTTAAGTTACATGCCAAGTTCTCTACAACCAGATATTAACAAATTCCCATCTGCCCATAACCGCGGGTATGGCTTTCGAAAGTTCAAAACCCTGAAGGGGTGTCCCAACTTAGCCCATCACAAGCTCTCAGGGTCAACGAAGGATATTCCTTCTCCCAGGACAATCCGATCAGACTCAGAATCTCGGTTACAAGACATTTCGACAATGGTAAAACAAGACCTGTAAAGCCACCCGAATGTGCCGACAAATCCCGATAGGAGCTGCACATATCTCGTTCTCAGGGCACACCGGATGGGCAAGATGTCGGGTTGGCATAGACCCTGGTTGCCCACGGGGTGCCGGACATCGCCCAGTTTGGACCAACACTTAGAGAAGCACTGGCCCGGGGGGGGGGGGGGGGTTAAAATAAAGATGACCCTTGAGTCCGCGAAACCCAAGGGAAAAAAGGCTAGGTGGCAAATGGTAAAACCAAGGTTGGGCCTTGCTGGAGGAGTTTTATTCAAGGAGAACTGTCAAGGGGTTCCCATTATAACCCAACCGCGTAAGGAACGCAAAATCAAGGACCATAACACCGGTATGACGGAAACTAGGGCGGCAAGTGTGGAACAAAACACCAGGCATAAGGCCGAGCCTTCCACCCTTTACCAAGTACATAAATGCATTAAAGTAAACAAGATCTAATAATGATATCCCAACAATAATCATGTTCCAACAAGGAACAAACTCCATCTTCACTTGCAACTATCAACGCTATAAGAGGGGCTGAGGAAAGCGGTAAGATAGCCAAACAACGGTTTGCTAGGACAAGGTGGGTTAGAGGTTTGACATGACAATATGGGAGGCATGATAAAGCCTGTGGTGGGTATCTAGGCATAGGCATAGCAATAGAGCGAGAAAGTAGCAAGCAAAGATAGAAGTGATTTCGAGGGTATGGTCATCTTGCCTGCAAAGTTCTCTGAGTTGACGTAAGCTTGATCCTCGTAAGCGTACTCAACAGGTTCCTCGATCACGTACTCATCTCCCGGCTCTACCCAATGCAAGAACACAAGCAAGGGAACACAACCAACCACGATGCAATGCGCAAGCAACATGATGCAAAACATGGCATGATATGCGGGATGTAATATGCAATGCATTTGCATGCTCCAGAAGGAAAAGATTGAACCAGGCCTCAACTTGGCAAACCAAGAGCGCTGCTGGAAAGATGAGTTGATTTTGATCGAAATCGATATAAAGATCACCGGAATCGGATGCACGGTTTGCAAATGGCAAGCAAAACAATAATGGCACAATTATGCGATTAACTGCACGATGCCATCGAAAATGCCACAAGAAACTAAGCTACTGCACTCCAACATAGAAACAAAGCACATGGCAGTGATCCACTCAAGATGCTTGACAAAAGATGAACACTGAGCTACGGCTAAATTGCAGAATAGCAGGTTCAAACAAGCATGGCAAAAGTGCAGAAGATATCAGGTTCATAGACATAGTGAAAATAACATGTCAGGATTTAACATCAGGAAGTAATGTTTAGAGCAAGATAACAACATGCTAAAGGAACATATCGTGGCAAAGCAAGGCATGGCATGAAACTACTCAAAGCATATAACAAAAGTCCCTTACTGACCATAAGCCAAAAGGGATTAGAAGATATGATGGAACCCATCTAAACATAGCAAGTTTCGTCAACATATTCAGACTTAGTAGAAAACTGGACATGGTAAAAACAGAGTTAACTAGGCATGTTTGCGGGCTCGATGCACTCAACACAAGACATTGCATGACAAACTAAGCATACACCCAGCAAGAATACATGTTCAAGAAGCTAACCATGGCAAGAACCATCTCATAGCATGCATGGATCAACTACAACAACCTCGGCAAAATTGATTAACACGTAAACAATTTGCCAGGAACATTTTATAGAAAAAGTAGAGCAAGATTGAGTCATGCTAGGTACTCCATAATTGCAAACAAAGACATGGATGGATAGAACATAACAATATCTCAAAAGCATCCTTACTGAACATGCTCAAAAGAGGCATGGATCACTCTGTAGCAACATGAATACATGGCATAAAAATAACATCAGCGAAATGACTTAGAAGAATTCTAAGTCCCTGGAATCAGCAACATCACGAGAGCTACTTTGCATGCTTGTGCTGGTCACCACATTGATCACAAAAATACATGGCATACACCCATGTAAAGATGGCATGGCATAGCCCAAAACACATGTAGGGCTCAAGTTCATAGGAGGCACACATTAATCATGGCAAAAATGACAAATGCTCATAATCTGATAAGAATCAGGAACTAACATTATGAAGCACTCTTTCAACAGCATTTTAGGCATCAAGATGGACTCAAACAAGCATGATGCAATGGAATGAAATGAAGAGTACAACCTAACGAACAATTTGATATGCCACACGCACGAAACGGAGCTACGGATGATGAGATATGGCAAGATGAAGAATGCTAGAAAATATAAGAAACTGGGGACTTGGAAAAAAAAGAGGGGTCAACCCTAGGTTCTTCTTAGATCCAGATCGGGGCGCGGTTCCCGAAGTCCGCCGGAGTCTCGCCAGAATTGATGGACGCGGTGGCCGGGGATGTCGGAGAGGAGCTCGGGGAGGCACCGGCGTTGGCGAGGCTGGGCGGCGCGTCCGCGGAGTTGGCGCGGCACCGCGGGGCGCGGCGCGGGGTCAAGCGGGGCTCCCGACGTCGACAGTGACCGGCGATGGCGGCTGCGGCGGCGAGGAGCGCCGGTGAAGGGGCGTTGGGGCGAGGTGCGTGGAGGCGCGGGGCGGCGATGGGCCGGGCGGGCCCGCTGCGGGCTCGCCGGGCCGCGGCGGCGGGTGGCGGCGAAGGTGCCACATGGCGCACTGTGATTGGTCGGGTGCAGCGGCGGATGCGTCCGGCCAGATCCGGACGTGTCCGACGGCGCGAGGAGAGGGCGGGCTAGGGTTTGGTCCACGAATTTCGGAGGGGAGGCCTACTTATAAATTCTGGGAGCTAGGAGAGTCCGAATGAGGTTCGGTTTTCGGCCACACGATCGTGATCGAATGACTGAGAGGATGGAGGGGGTTTGGTTGGGTTTTGGGCCACTTTGGAGGGGTGTTGGGCTGCAACACACACGAGGCTTATACGGTTCCTCGGTTAATCGTTGGAGTATCAAACGAACTCTAAATGGAACAAAACTTGACAGGCGGTCTACCGGTAGTGAACCAAGGCTGCTTGGCAAGTCTCGGTCCATTCCGAGAAAGTTTAACACTCGCACACAAAAAGAGGCAAAAGGGGACGCCGGAGGACATAGGAGCGCCGGAATGCAAACCGGACAACGGGGAAAATGCTCGGATGCATGAGACGAACATGTATGCAAATGCGATGCACATGATGACATGATATGAGATGCATGACATCGACAAAATGCAAAAACAAAGACAAAACCCAACCACGAGGGAATATCATAACTTAGTGCCGAAAATGGCAAGAGTTGGAATACAAATATGACGTTACATACGGGGCGTTACACAATACCAAACTAACTTATACTATTTTTAGTCCTGGCCCTAGTATTCGTCTGGTAGAAAATCATGCAGAGGACCAGCTCCCGCTCCTTCTCTTGCTCCAGGTCCTTGAGGTGGTACTGGTGCATCACCCAGTTGGTCCTTTGCTTGTCGAAGTTCTTGTTGGTGTGGAGCACCAGAACATTTTTGCTGCTCGTCTGCCGACCATTGACCATCACCAGCAAGGTATTGCCGGTCTTGTGCCCCATCGCGTGCATGCCACACTTCGACTGTACCTTGCGACGTGTCCACGTGCCCCTTTTGAATGCCCCTGGAATTTTGCTGGAAGAAATGCTTGCTTAGGCCACTCAGTGTGATACCTGCAGTATTGTAGCATACAGTTTTAGTGTACACAGTTGGCATTTTCATATCATCTTTGGCAGGTTGCATGCAGTCACTTGTTTCACTTTTTATTAACTGTCAAATTGTAGTTGCTTCACTAGGTCTGCGTCTAAAAAGGAAAATAGAGCTATAAACAAAGGAATATGTTTGTGCAAGTAGATGGCCGATCGGTGTCTTACTTGGAAGTTTTTCAGGATGGGTGTAGCATATGCCGTGCTCGCTGTCGATGGTTGGTATGAACAAATCAATGAGAGGGTGAGATCTCGCCCTGTCAGGACTCACTTTGGCCTCAAGGTGCTCGATCAGCTCCTGATCCGTGGGATCGAACTTGACACCAGCCGGTAGCACCGACCAATCCTTCTTGGAGTTGCATCGGTTAATTTCAGTTATATGGTACTCAATGTATGATGAATCGACTGTTTTAAGTGAATGATCAAAGATTTCGATAGATAAGTGGTAGTACTCCAAATCTGAAGTCCACAATACCCGAACACAACGCCGGGATTCTTGGGTCACCTCACGTGCAGCGTGTTGTCACGTCAATTCAATATGAGCACATGATGAATAATTTGACCGACATACAGTGAGTAGTACTGAGTACTTACTAGTCGTATTTAATGTCACATTTTAACAGTAGGTTTAACTAACAATATGTCAATGCATGTCACCAAAAATTATTCCATTGGAAACTATGTTCAAATATGAATAAAACAATATAATTTTTGTGACATGCATTAACATTTAGTTAGTGAAATTTATGGTTAAAATTTGACACAAATTACGAAGGGAACAATAAACCAGGAGGGGGGTAGTAGTACGAGTAGCGCAATATACGGTATAGAGGACTAGTACAAATTTAGAAATGGAGTAAGAAGTTACAAGGCTGTGCGACAGACATTGTAGGCTACATGAGTAATACAAAATATAATTCTCATTGGACAACACTTTCACCAACAAGTACACACGTGAAGCCTAATTGATATATATATATATATATATAGTTCTTCACCCCACTCTATTTTACCATCAATGAACCATAATTTTACGTTCCGTAAGTTTTGTCTTATTTCCGACGCAAAAAGAGACCTTAAGAAAATATATAATCGCTGTAAATAATATTTTATGTTATGTAAAATTACAAACGTAAAAACATAGTCTAAAATACACATAAACTGCAAATTTTCTTGTCTTATGACCTATATTTTTATTTTCTTATGTAAAATTTTACGTAGTGAATCAATAGGAATGTAACTATTTGAATTCCAAACGTAATCTAATTATGAAATGATTGGAAGATTACCTCGGGTGAAGAATAACTTATTCTGCACCCTGGGTGATGAATAACTTATTCTGCACCCTGGGTGATGAATAGTAACACTATATATATATATATGGCTTCTGCACAGCATCTCCATCATCATTATTAGTATATCCAACACAGGTGAGTTAGGATGCACTTGATTCCAGGAAGGTATCTATCCTTCAAACTAGAGGAGTCCTTCAAACTAACAACATTACATAATATCCACCAAAAGAGGGTCATGCTACAGCAGCAGGATAAATGGCTTCGTCTAGATATTAGTACGAATCAAGTTGTGCATACTTGCTGTTGGCATGAACCACATCGCCGCATGTCGGGTTTGTAAAAGCCATCCACCACATGGAAACTTGATGCCTTTCACACACTGAAGATTATCTAGCAACAAGCTATGTCGAAGAATCTCTGGATATGGTGATTCATGAAACCCATGGTATGATGTGTAAACACAATTCCCCCTGGTGAATGGAAGTTGCATAGCATGGTAATCATCGCCGGTGATATGATCGATGATTGGTTGGATGATCGGATAATTGAGCCCAAGGAACAAGGATGGTTCCCAATGCTGTAAACCCGCCTCCAGT
The DNA here is from genome assembly GCF_056163025.1 of Triticum urartu. Classification (NCBI taxonomy): domain Eukaryota; kingdom Viridiplantae; phylum Streptophyta; class Magnoliopsida; order Poales; family Poaceae; genus Triticum; species Triticum urartu. Next base: position 334,803,276 of record NC_141879.1, on the reverse strand, counting down.
TGAATACTCCTGGCCCAACGGAGCTGGGATCTTTCTTGAACATGAAGCATCCATAGACATCAATGTCACGAATGCCCCAGGCATTGTACTGCATGTGGTTTGATGAAATGGTTTGGTCAATTTGGTACGTGCAAATGAGCATCAAATGACCACCGTCAGCTGAACGAGTGATAAACCACCACCCATCGGCTGGTATGGTTCCAGGTCCCGGAATCATGAAGGCCAGGGCATTTGTGCTTGCTGCAACAATTCAAATTAGAGACCAAAAGGACAAAAATAAACAATCATGTTCCGAGTATGTGTGGAATCATGATTATTATAACAGTGACACATATCATAGACAGAGAATTGCAATATCATGTTCATAATCATACCCCAAGTTAAAAAATAAGCTAATGGCTTTCATATTCTAGCAATATATCATGGTTCAAGCATCATGTAACAGTGAGAGGAAAACAGCTATGACAGGGCCTACTCATATTCTACCATAGCACTTACTACTGTTCTCATATCAACACTAAGCAATAACATGCATTGTCATAAAAATCTTGGAAATGAGAGTAACATATAGCAATCATGAGTTTTTACTCATAATAACTACTCTAACAATCATTAGATGCCAATTGTTCCCATATCAACTCTAACTATAACATGTGTGGTCATAAAAATCTAGTAAATGAGAGGAACATATAGCAATGATGTGGTTATAGACATACTATCTATTCTAAATTTGTAACAATGGACAAGCAGTCATATTCAGAAGGTAAAGATGAGATGAGATAGAACAATTACACGATGATAGATTCCACCAATATAGGCGGCCAATCTGTGCGTCGACCGTGTAAACGATGCCATCGTTCACTATAGCATCAGACAGAAATGTTGGCTGAAGAGGATTGATGATGAGCCATAACCATGTATGGCGACTGGATTCTAGATAGACTAATCCCATGTTGAACAAGGCAATGAGCTTGCAATCCATGTAGTCTTCTGATGGTGCGGGCACTTCGCAGATTACAACCTTTAGCAAACAGAGGTTGAGCCAAAAGCTCGACGCATCTCATGCGTAGTAGGCAGGAGTGTCTGGTGGGCCACGAGGCTCGATGGCGGCGATATCCAACGATGGAAGGGTGATCTCTCGCTGGGTGTAGATATCCACGAGATGCCACAGACTACTGGATTGGTGGATGAGGACGATCCAGTTGGCCTTCATGCCCGCCCAGTAGTGGCCGCGCATGAAGGACAGGTGGACGGGTAGTGGTAGCATGTCGAGGGGCACCACGACAACCTTCGTAGGATCGTCAATTCGGTGACTGGGCCACCTGCGAGGATCGGGCATCAGCAAGAAGGGTGTCTTGAAAAGACCCGGCCGGTTGCAGACGAGTAGACGGTACAAAGACACCGAGCATGTGGCTAGACGGACGGTGCTGAGCAGGTCCATATGATTACAGATCTGCTCCAAGGGAACATCAAGGGAATTCCAATCGCGGCTCTGCGTGTCAGTCGGTTCTGCCATAGGGTTTTTTAGGGCGCTGAGTGATTGGCGTTTTCGATTCCTGCGAGCCAGCAGGGAAGTGGATTCGGGCAGGAGAGCAAAGAAGATGGCGTGTGTGGCCGAGCAGTGAGCGGGGGGACATGGTGTGCGGCCGACGATGGGGAAGAGAGTAGGAAGAAGAGTGAAATACGGGGAAGAAAGTGCATTAAATCTCAATTCTACTTGTACTACTACCAGGATATAGTGTCCTTTGTAGTGTAAATAGTTATGCCGATGGCATGTGGGTCTACCTCAAGAGGGCCCATATTTCAGTTAATGGATGAGAGAGGTGCGTAGGCGTATTTGCAGAGGCGTGCTCCACTGGCAAACATGATGGCAGCATTGGGTAAGGCTGATTTAGTAACACCAACACGCTTGTTCAGATTATTAGTTAAGTGTCCCATTTGATTCAACATGTATTGTCACTGCACTGTGAAGACTAGTTGAATAGTTCTCTCTGACCAAGATGGGGAATAATGGATTGCGAAGACTTCCTATCTACAGTATCCCTATGCATGTACACTCATCCGATCCAACATGATGAAACATTGGCCAAGGCACCCGGTGCCAAAAATGTAGGAGTACTAGTACTACCTCCTTTCCGGTTTATAGGGCTCAATTCAAAAATCTCATCAACCAAGGTAGATGATGAGTGGTGGAATAATTTTTGTAGTTTGCAAAAAACACTCAATTAAGGCACTCGTTTTCCTCAAAAAAGTCTTCTTTGGTTGTGCACTGTGACCAAGGAGGGAAAAACAAGAGAACTTAATGTTTATTTTCTACTCCCTCTATTGCTAAATATAGTCTTTTTAGACATTCAAATGGAATACAACATACGGATGTATGTAGACATATTTTAGAGTGTAAATTCACTTGTTTTGCTCCGTACGTAGTCACTTGTTGAAATCTCTAGAAAGACAAATACTTCGTATTTGGGAACAGAGGGAGGCTTTTACTCCGTAATTGGGAACAGAGGGAGTATCACCATATGGAGGGAACATAGGAAGCTTGAAATATGAACATGTCAATGGGAGGGAGTAAAAGGCTCATGCATGAATGCAACATGCAACACTCACACGTACACATGGACGCACGCAACACTCAGGCACCCATGCAGCACACATCACATGACAGAACACACACGCTCATGCTCAAGTGCTCAACCTACTCCCTACGTCTGTGAAAGACGGTACATTTAGAGATTTACACATTAACCAGGGCATAATTGATGCCCAAAATTAGCAGAATTTTGTGTGCATGCGACCATTGAGAGAACAAGATTAAATGGAGGTTGTTTCATGTTGTAATTAATGATAGACATGTTGGTGCATTAGTCAATCAATATCGATTTAGATTAAAGGCTAAATGCATTGGAAGTGTAGATGTATACTCTTTGGTTTTTAGTCGATGTACACTCTTTGTTGGAAGACTGAGGGAGTACACGTGCATGCACTCACATACACAGCAAGGGTGGTTCGCGCGCAAGGGTTGGAGTCCTGTCGCACCTGCATAAAGTTTGGTTTAACTAATTTCTTTGCTCTGCCAACTGATAGTTGGGACCCAGAAACCAGGTAACAATTTAACCATTCAACAAAGTGCCACGTTGACTATGTGGCCGGTCAGTAGGGTGCAATACGGTGCTCTACGATGAGCTAGTGATCATATAATCGCCGCAAAACTATATATAGTGATCGTAAAGAGTGTATTGTTACATACGTTGACCGCCATTGTATTTTTCTCGTTTCAAATTTAGCCATATTAACTGGAAATGACGCTGTATGGACTAGTACTACTACTGCTTTGATGTGTCCAAAATTGCCGAATGAGGAGAAGCTTGCTTACTACGCCCACGCGCGCGGTGGCTCGCAGGACGAGGAGAGGGTTTTGACTACAGCGCCCTCTCCCTCTCCGTCTTGCTCGCCCTTGCCCTCGCAGTGGACATGCATCAGTTCAATCGGTGTCAGATTGCCAGAAGCATATTGTACTGTAGTATCCTCATTGTTGGACCTTCCGAAGAGGCGAAGAGCCAAGTGCAAGGTTCACACGAGTACGAACTGTTGAACCTCCCGAAGAGGCAAAGAGCCAAGCGCAAGGGTTTATAGGAGTTGTCGTCCTATTAGGAGTATACTACAACTATAGCGAACGATGCTACTATATGATGCCGCCACATCACCTATATCCAAAGCTGTGCCACCTTTTTTTCTCAAAGAGCATGTTGCAGCCCGTGCAATAACCACACAAGTTGCACGTACACATAACACATTTACTAGTAATAAATTCTAAAGGAAAAATGCCAGTATGCCACACAAGTTCGTCTCCAATTCATGTAGTAAATTTGTGCACGACTAGTCTACGTATATTCACAACGCTACCATTCACAATTTACCATAATCAACTTACACATTATAGATGGGTTACATGTCCTCCTCCAGGTTCCAGTCCCATGTATTCTTCATGGATGGCACGATCCATAGAGGTGGGCACCGGGAATCATTGTCGCAGCTTTCTAGTCCTGTTCCACATGATGGAGACTCATCCAAGGTAAAGCAGCATAAATCAGGGATAGCATGTCCCAGCATGTTGTTCATCTGACGGTGCGCTGGTAGAACCTAGGGTTCTACCCGGTCTAGGGCGTAGCCTGTAAGGGAAGGAGGGAGGAGGTCGGGGGAGATTGTGTGGCGGCCGGCGGCTGGTGCGACGGCGGCGGACGCTAGAGGTGGCAAGGGTTTAGCTCTCCCGGCTACCTAAGGGAAGCCGAGCAAATATTGATTGCTTCTTACTTGATTAGATTGATACATCTCCTCTCCTTATATAGAGAGGTTTACTTGACTCCTAAGCACATGATCCTAATACGATAAGATAATTGGGCTAAGCCCCTAATAATGATTAAGATACTTGGGCCATAACCCACTGGGCTAAGCCCCTAATATGCTGGTCATAACACTTCTCCCCGCATGCACAAACAGCTCGTCCTCGAGCTGTAAGGTGGGGAAGCGCTTGCTGAACTCCTCGAGGTGCTCAACCAGCGTCAAAGACCTTCGTGACAGCTGGGGCGGCAAGGTCGGTGGCGATGGTATCCTCCGGAATGTAGTATGCAACCTCCAGGTAGAAGAGTCGCGGGCAGGCGTGGCCGGGCATGCAGGGCTCATCACAGTTGAAGCACAACCCTTGGCGGCGACACTCGAGTAGCTCGACCGAGGTGAGCCAGCGGAACGGGCGCGCCGCAGTCACGGCGAGGCGTGCCGCGGAAGCCTGAGCAGGCCGACCCTGAGTAGGATCTGGCTAGGGTAGCGACCCAGTGGCCCGGGACAGTCACTCCTGCTGGACGGCCACCGCACGACGCTCGAACTCGCGGGCATAGTACATGGCTGTCTGGAGATCCTAGGGTCCCTGAAGCTCCACGTCCACGCGGATGTGATCCGGAAGTCCACTGACAAAGAGGTCAGCCTGCTGTTGTGCCGTCACACCCGATGCATGGCATGCCAGGGCCTAGAAACGGTCGGCGAAGTCCTGAACCGTGGAGGTGAAGGGAAGGCGTTCTAGCTCCGCTAGGCGGCTCCCGCGGATCGGGGGCCCAAAACGAAGGAGGCAGAGCTCGCGGAAGCGCTCCCAAGGGGGCATGCTGCCCTCGTCCTGCTCGAGGGTGTAGTACCAGGTCTGTGCCGCGCCGCGGAGGTAGCAAGAGGCGAGCCAGGTGCGCTCCGAGGCGAGGGTGCACTGCCCATTAAAGAACTGGTCGCACTAGTTGAGCCAGTTGAGGGGGTCCTCCCTGCCATGATAGGTGGCGAAGTCGATCTTGGCGAACCACGGCGGTGTCTGGGTCGGAGCGCCGTGTCAAGCTGGCTCGGAAGTGCGGAGCAGCGAGGCGGGTGGCGCCTGGTCAGAGTACTCCGTGCAGGGACCCGCAGAGCCGGATGGCCCGCCGAACTGCGGAAACGGGGTCGGCTCCTCCGGAGCCGTGGTGTAGACCGGCGATGTGAAAGACCCAGCCGCCCAAGCTGGTAGTGGCGACGGGGAGGGCAGGAACCGGACCTGGTGTATTGGCAGGCCGGCCGGTGAAGGCAGTCCGGAGCTGGGCAGCGGTGGCGCCTGGAGTTGTAGCGGCTGCTGTGGAGAGTGGGTAGACGCGACGGTAGCCGTGGTGGCAGTAGGGGGCCACTGCGGCCAGAGGGGAGCCCCGACTCGGGGCGGCTGTAGGTGCAGCAGCGGCGGTGGCAGCCCGCTGTGGTGCCCCACCTGGAACGGCAGCATCGGTGTCCCGCCAACTGCAGGCGTGCCCTGGGACGGCCACGGCAGCTATAGCTGGGCCGCGACTAAGGGCGGCTGTAGGTGCAGCAGCGACGGGGGTCCACTGGTGTGTCCCGCCTGGAACGGCAGCAGGGGCGTCCCGCTCGGGCCAGACGCGTTCTGGATTGGCCAGTGCAGCGTTGGATGGCTGTAGGCAGGGGACGCAGCCGGCGGGGTGGCGGGCGGGCCGGCCAGGTACAGGGTGATGCCATGGACAGCCGTCACGAGGTCCCGCAAGGTGCTGGACATCTTCTCCGGCGTGAAGACGGGGATCGTCGACGGCGCGGAGGTGACTGGGGCCGGCGGCGTTGGGGACCCGGTCGTGGTCATCGGGGCAGTGGTGATGATGGGCAGCAGCGGCGTGGGTGGGGATGACGACATGATCGAACCAGAGTCTCTGGATACCAAATTGGTAGAAACTAGGGTTCTACTCGGTTTAGGGCATAGCTTGTAAGGGAAGGAGGGAGGAGGTCGGAGGAGATTGTGCGGCGGCCGGCGGCTGGGCGCCGTCCTTGCGGCTGGTGCGACGGCGGCGGACGCAAGAGGTGGCTAGGGTTTAGGTCTCCCGACTACCTAAGGGAAGCCGAGCAAATATTGATTGCTTCTTACTTGATTAGATTGATACATCTCCTCTCCTTATATAGAGAGGTTTACTTGACTCCTAAGAAGATGATCCAAAATACGATAAGATAATTGGGCTAAGCCCCTAATAATGATTAAGATACTTGGGCCATAACCCACTGGGCTAAGCCCCTGCTTTGTGAAAGTCCAATTAAGCGTCTTGATCTATCTCTTTAGATCTTGATGCCCAATATATAAGCAGCTTCACCGAGGTCCTTCATTGAAAAACTCATATTCAAGTAAGTACCCCTTTATGCTATCTAGAAATTCTATATCATTTCCAATCAGCAATATGTCATCCACATATAATATCAGAAATGCTACAAATCTCCCACTGACTTTCTTGTAAATACAGGCTTCTCCAAAAGTCTGTATAAAACCATATGCTTATCAAAACGTTTATTCCAACTCCGAGAGGCTTGCACCAGTCCATAAATGGATTGCTGGAGCTTGCACACTTTGTTAGCTCCCTTTGGATCAAAAAAACCTTCCGGTTGCATCATATACAACTCTTCTTCCAGAAATCCATTCAGGAATGCAGCTTTGACATCCATTTGCCAAATTTCATAATCATAAAATGCAGCAATTGCTAACATGATTCGGACATACTTAAGGATTGCTAAGGGTGAGAAAGTCTCATCGTAGTCAATCCCTTGAACTTGTCGAAAACCTTTTGCAACAAGTCGAGCTTTATAGACAGTAACATTACCGTCAGCGTCAGTCTTCTTCTTGAAGAACCATTTATTTTCAATGGCTTGCCGATCATTGGCCAAGTCAACCAAAGTCCACACTTTGTTCTCATACATGGATCCCATCTCAGATTTCATGGCCTCAAGCAATTTTGCGGAATCTGGGCTCACCATCGCTTCTTCATAGTTCGTAGGTTCGTCATGGTCTAGCAACATCACCTCCAGAACAGGATGACCGTACCACTCTGGTGCGGATCCCACTCTGGTTAATCTACGAGGTTCAGTAACAACTTGATCTGAAGTTTCATGATCATCATCATTAACTTCCTCACTAATTGGTGTAGGTGTCACAACAACCGGTTTCTGTGATGAACTACTTTCCAATAAGGGAGCAGGTACAGTTACCTCAACAAGTTCTACTTTCCTCCCACTCACTTCTTTCGAGAGAACTCCTTCTCTAGAAAGGATCCAAATTTAGCAACAAAAGTTTTGCCTTCAGATCTGTGATGGAAGGTGTACCCAACAGTTTCCTTTGGGTATCCTACAAAGACACATTTCTCCGATTTGGGTTCGAGCTTATCAGGTTGAAGTTTTTTCACATAAGCATCGCAGCCCCAAACTTTAAGAAATGACAACTTTGGTTTCTTGCCAAACCATAGTTCATAAGGCGTCGTCTCAATGGATTTCGATGGTGCCCTATCTAACGTGAATGCGGCCGTCTCTAAAGCATAACCCCAAAATGATAGCAGTAAATCAGTAAGAGACATCATAGATCGCACCATATCTAGTAAAGTACGATTACGACATTCGGACACACCATTACGCTGTGGTATTCTGGATGGCGTGAGTTGCGAAACTATTCCGCATTGTTTCAAATGAAGACCAAACTCATAACTCAAATATTCTCCTCCACGATCAGATCGTAGAAACTTTATTTTCTTGTTATGATGATTTTCAACTTCACTCTGAAATTCTTTAAACTTTTCAAATGTTTCAGACTTATGTTTCATTTAGTAGATATACCCATATCTTCTTAAATCATCTGTGAAGGTGAGAAAATAACGATACCCGCCGCGAGCCTCAACATTCATCGGACCACATACACCTGTATGTATGATTTCCAACAAATCTGTTGCTCGCTCCAGAGTTCCGGAGAACGGTGTTTTAGTCATCTTGCCCATGAGGCACGGTTCACAAGTACCAAGTGATTCATAATCAAGTGGTTCCAAAAGTCCATCGGTATGGAGTTTCTTCATGTTGTTTACACCAATATGACCTAAACAGCAGTGCCACAAATAAGTTGGACTATCATTATCAACTCTGCATCTTTTGGCTTCAATATTATGAATATGTGTATCACTACTATCGAGATTCAATAAGAATAGACCACTCTTCAAGGGTGCATGGCCATAAAAGATATTACTCATATAAATAGAACAACCATTATTCTCTCATTTAAACGAATTACCGTCTCGCATCAAACAAGATCCAGATATAATATTCATGCTCAACGCTGGCACCAAATAACAATTATTCAGGTCTAAAACTAATCCCAAAGGTAGATGTAGAGGTAGCGTGCCGACCACGATCACATCGACTTTGGAACCATTTCCCACGCGCATCGTCACCTCGTCCTTAGTCAATCTTCGCTTAATCCGTAGTCCCTGTTTCGAGTTGCAAATATTAGCAACAGAACCAGTATCAAATACTCAGGTTCTACTGCGAGCATTAGTAAGGTACACATCAATAACATGTATATCACATATACCATTGTTCACCTTTCCATCCTTTTTATCCGCCAAATACTTTGGGCAGTTCCGCTTCCAGTGACCAGTCTGTTTGCAGTAGAAGCACTCAGTTTCAGGCTTAGGTCCAGACTTGGGTTTATTCTCTTGAGTAGCAACTTGTTTTCCGTTCTTCTTGAAGTTCCCCTTCTTCTTCCCTTTACCCTTTTTCTTGAAACTAGTTATCTTGTTGACCATCAACACTTACTGCTCCTTTTTTATTTCTACCTCCGCAGCCTTTAGCATCACGAAGAGCTCGGGAATTTTCTTATTCATCCCTTGCATATTATAGTTCATCATGAAGCTTTTTAGCTTGGTGGCAGTGATTGAAGAACTCTGTCAATGACACTATCAACAGGAAGATTAACTCCTAGTTGAGTCAAGTGATTATGATACCCAGACATTTTGAGTATATGTTCACTGACAGAACTATTCTCCTCCATCTTGCAGCTATAGAACTTATTGGAGACTTCATATCTCTCAATCCGGGCATTTGCTTGAAATATTAACTTCAACTCCTGGAACATCTCAAATGCTCCATGACGTTCAAAACGTCATTGAAGTCCCAGTTCTAAGCCGTAAAGCATGGCACACTGAACTATCGAGTAGTCATCAGTATTACTCTGCCAGATGTTCTTAACATTATCAGTAGCATCTGCAGCAGGCCTCGCACCCAGCCGTGCTTCCAGGACGTAATTCTTCTATGTAGAAATGACGATAATCCTCAAGTTACGGGCCCAGTCCGTGTAATTGCTACCATCATCTTTCAACTTTGCTTTCTCAAAGAACGCATTAAAATTTAACAGAACAACAACACGGGCCATCTATCTACAATCAACATAGACAAGCAAAATACTATCAGGTACTAAGTTCATGATAAATTTAAGTTCAATTAATCATATTACTTAAGAACTCCCACTTAGATAGACATCCCTCTAATCCTCTAAGTGATCACGCGATCCAAGTGAACCAAACCATGTCCGATCATAGCGTGAGATGGAGTAGTTTCAATGGTGAACATCACTATGTTGATCATATCTACTATATGATTGAAGCTCAACCTTTCGGTCTCAGTGTTCCTAGGCCATATCTGCATATGTTAGGCTCGTCAAGTTTAACCTGAGTATTCCGCGTGTGCAACTGTTTTGCACCCGTTGTATTTGAACGTAGAGCCTATCACACCTGATCATCACGTGGTTTCTCAGCACGAAGAACTTTTGCAATGGTGCATACTCAGGGAGAACACTTATACCTTGATAATTTAGTGAGAGATCATCTTATAATGCTACCGTCAACCAAAGCAAGATAAGATGCATAAAAGATAAACATCACATGCAATCAATATAAGTGATATAATATGGCCATCATCATCTTGTGCTTGTGATCTTCATCTCCGAAGCAACGTCATGATCACCATTGTCACCGGCGCGATACTTCGATCTCCATCGTAGCATCATTGTCATCTCGCCAACTTATGCTTCTATAACTATCGCTACCGCTTAGTGGTAAATTAAAGCATTACAGGGAGATTGCATTACATACAATAAAGTCACAACCATATGGCTCCTGTCAGTTGCTGATAACTCGGTTACAAAACATGATCATCTCATACAATAAAATATAGCATAATGCCTTGACCATATCACATCACAACATGCCCTGCAAAAACAAGTTAGACGTCCTCTACTTTGTTGTTGCAAGTTTTACGTGGCTGCTACGGGCTGAGCAAGAACCGTTCTTACCTACACATCAAAACCACAACGATAGTTCGTCAAGTTAGTGTTGTTTTAACCTTCTCAAGGATCGGGCGTAGCCACACTCGGTTCAACTAAAGTTGGAGAAACTGACACCCGCCAGCCACCTGTGTGCAAAGCACGTCGGTAGAACCAGTCTCATGTAAGCGTACGCGTAATGTCGGTGCGGGCCGCTTCATCCAACAATACCACCAAACCAAAGTATGACATGCCGGTAAGTAGTATGACTTGTATCGCCCACAACTCGCTTGTGTTCTACTCGTGCATATAACATCTACGCATAAAACCTGGCTCGGATGCCCTGTTGGGGAACGTGGTAATTTCAAAAAATTTCCTACGCACACACAGGATCATGGTGATGCATAGCAACAAGAGGGGAGAGTGTTGTCCACGTACCCTCATAGACCGAAAGCGTAAGCGTTTGCACAACGCGGTTGATGTAGTCGTGCGTCTTCATGATCCGACCGATCAAGTACCGAACGTACGGCACCTCCAAGTTTAGCACATGTTCAGCTTGATGACGTCCCTCGAACTCCGATCCAGCCAAGCTTTGAGGGAGAGTTCCGTCAGCACGACGGCGTGGTAATGATGATGATGTTCTACCGACGCAGGGCTTCGCCTAAGCGTCGGTACGATATTATCGAGGTGGACTATGGTGGAGGGGGGACCGCACACGGCTAAGAGATCCAAGAGATCAATTGTTGTGTCTAGAGGTGCCCCCTGCCCCCGTATATAAAGGAGAAAGGGGGAGAGGCGGCCAGCCAGGAGGAGGCGCGCCAGGGAGGGGTCCTACTCCCACCGGGAGTAGGACTCCCTCCTTTCCTAGTTGGAGTAGGAGAAGGGGGAAGGAGAAGGGAGATAGGAAGGAAAGGGGGGCGCCGCCCCCCTCCATGTCCAATTTGGACTAGAGGGAGAGGGGGGCACGGCCTGCCCTGGCCGCCCCTCCTCTTCTCCACTAAGGCCCATCTTGGCCCATTAAACCCCCGGGGGGGTTCCGATAACCCCAGTACTCGAGTAAAATCCCGATTTCACCCGGAACATTTCCAATATCCAAATATAGGCTTCCAATATATCAATCTTTATGTCTCGACCATTTCGAGACTCCTCGTCATGTCCGTGATCACATCCGGGACTCTGAACTTCCTTCAGTACATCAAAACACATAAACTGATAATATAACTGTCATCGAACTTTAAGCGTGCGGACCCTACGGGTTCGAGAACTATGTAGACATGACCGAGACACGTCTCCGCTCGATAACCAATAGCGGAACCTGGATGCTCATATTGGCTCTTACATATTCTACGAAGATCTTTATCGGTCAAACCGCATAACAACATATGTTGTTCCTTTTGTCGTCCGTATGTTACTTGCGTGAGATTCGATCATCGATATCTCAATACCTAGTTCAATCTCGTTACCGGCAAGTCTCTTTACTTATCCGTAACACATCATCCCGCAACTAACTCTACAATGCTTGAAAGGCTTAAGTGATGTGTATTACCAAGTGGGCCCAGCGATACCTCTCCGATGATCGGAGTGACAAATCCTAATCTCGAAATACGCCAACCCAACAAGTACCTTCAGAGACAACTTTAGAGCACCTTTATAATCATCCAGTTACATTGTGATGTTTGGTAGCACGTAAAGTGTTCCTCCGGTAAACGGGAGTTGCATAATCTCGCAGTCATAGTAACATGTATAAGTCATGAAGAAAGCAATAGCAACAAACTAAACGATCAATTCCTAAGCTAATGGAATGGGTCAAGTCAATCACATCATTCTCCTAATGATTTTGTAACACCACGATGCGGCTATATCTCCCACGTGTCGGATCACGACTTAGAGGCATAACCGCATAGTAGGCATGTCGCAAGAGGGGTAATCTTTACACATCCCATGTAATGAATAAGATAGAGATAAAGAGTTGGCTTACAATCGCCTCTTCACACAATACATAAATATAGCATTACATCATCCAGAATACAATCAAGGTCCGACTACGGAACCAAAATAAAGACAACCCCAAATGCATAAGATCCCTGATCGCCCCAACTGGGCTCCACTACTAATCGTCTGGAAAGGAAACATTGTAACGTCCTGAATCCTCGTCGAACTCCCACTTGAGTTCGGTCGCATCCCCTGGAATGGCATCATCGGAACCTGCATCTGGTTTTGGAAGTAAAATATGAGTCACTGGGACTCAGCAATCTCACACCCTCGCGACCAAGACTATTTAAGCTTATGGGTAGGAAAAGGTAGTGAGGTGGAGCTGCAACAAGCACTAGCATATATGGTGGCTATCCTACGCAAATGAGAGCGAGAAGAGAAGGCAAAGAATGGTCGAGAAGCTACAAAGATCAAGAAGTGATCCTGAAAGCTACTTACGTTCAAGCATAACACGAGATCGTGTTCTCTACCCGAACTCTGCCGAAAAGAGACCATCACGGCTACACACGTTGTTGATTCATTTCAATTAAGTGAAGTGTCAGGTTTTCTACAACCGGATATTAACAAATTCCCATCTGCCCATAACCGCGGGCACGGCTTTCAAAAGTTCAAAACCCTGCAGGGGTGTCTCAACTTAGCCCATCACAAGCTCTCACGGTCAACGAAGACGACCCGATCAGACTCGGAATACCGGTTACAAGACATTTTGACAATGTTAAAACAAGACCAGCAAAGCCACCCGAATGTGCCGACAAATCCCAATAGGAGCTGCACATATCTCGTTCTCAGGGCACACCGGATAAGCAATCCATACAACTAAAACCAACCCTCGAGTTTCCCCGAGGTGGCGCTACAAGGGGCTCTAGTTTGGACCAACACTTGGAGGAGCACTGGCCCGGGGGTTTAAAATAAAGATGACCGTTGAGTCCGCGGAACCCAAGGGAAAAAGGCTTAGGTGGCAAATGGTAACACCAAGGTTGGGCCTTACTAGAGGAGTTTTATTCAAGGCGAACTATCAAGGGGTTCCCATTATAACCCAACCATGTAAGCAGGGATGGCAATGGGCCGGGTTTTGGGCGGGTGGAGCTGGTTAAGAATATCTAAATGTGATCGACAGCTAATTAAGAATATTTGCCCTGCTCGATTTGATCAGTTCATTGAGGCTCCTTCAAATGGGGCCTTGGGGGGTTTACTTATATCTTGGAGATCAGATTGTTTTACTGGTGCATTAGGTGAAGTTAAACCATATTCAATTGTGGGTTGCTTTACTTCAGTGCATAATAGTGATTGCTGGACTCTTGTTAATGTTTATGGCCCTTGCCAAGGGGGAATAAGGGATGAGTTTGTCCAGTGGTTGTATAATCTGAACGTTGACCCCCAAACCAACTGGATGATCTTGGGGGATTTCAATTTTATTAGGTCACAGGATAATAGAAACTTGCCTAGAGGGGATGTTAATGATATGTTTATCTTCAATGAAATTATTGGTCATCTAGGCCTTCTGGAGCTACCTATCAAAGGTAGAAAATACACATGGTCTAATATGCAGGACTCACCTTTGTTGGAACAGTTGGACTTGTTCTTTACATCTACAAATTGGATTGATTCTTACCCTATGACCCAAGTCTTGCCTCTTGCAAGAACCACTTTTGATCATGTGCCATGCCATGTTACCATTTCCACCTCTATTCCAAAAGCTCACTTTTTTAGGTTTGAGAATTACTGGACTGAGCAGCCTGGCTTCTTGGATTGTGTGCAACAGTCATGGTCTAAATCCTCCCCAAAGCAACGTATCACTGCTATGATCTCAAACAAATTGAAGACTCTGAGGAAAGATTTAAAAGCTTTGGAAAAAGGTATCTCCCATATCAAAACCCTTATTGAAAAATGTAACTGGGTCATCTGCTAGTTTGATAGTTTGGAGAATTCTAGGCCTCTTTGTAGATAGGAATTCAACTTCAGGAAGTTAGTGAAGCTCCACCATGCTCATCTGGTGCACTTGCAATGTGTTTATTGGAAGAAAAGGTGCACCATCAGATATATCAAGGTGGGGGAGGAAAATTCCAAATTCTTCCAAGCCATGGCTTCTGAGAGGCATAGAAGAAACTCTATTGCATCCCTAACTCTGGGGAATGGATCTGTAACTTATCAGCATGAGGTCATTGCTGAGGCTTTTCATGCTGCTCTCAAGGGTATACTGGGCTAAGCTAGGGGAATTTCTATGGGTCTTGATTTAGAGAATCTGATACAGAGGGTTCCTGGTCTAGATGTGCTTGTTAAACCATTTGGAAAGGAGGAGATTGAGAAGGTGGTGAAGGAAATGCCAGTGGATAAATCTCTAGGACCTGATGGATTTAATGGGCTTTTCTTCAAGAAGTGTTGGCACATTATTTCTAATGAATTTGTATCTTTGGCAAATGAATTCCATGCAGGGAGGGCAAAGCTTGAGAACATTAATGGCTCCTACATTGTGTTGGTTCCCAAATCTAATGCCCCAGCGGGAGTGGGGAATTCAGGACCATTTCCCTAACTAGTTTTGGCCTTAAGCTGCTAACAAAGATAGCTGCCAACAGATTCCAGCTAGAGATTTTGAAATGTATCCATAAAAATCAGTATGGGTTCATTAAAACAAGAACAATTCAAGATTGTCTTGCCTGGAGTTTTGAGTACATACATCAATGCAAACAATCAAAAAGGCCCATTATTCTCTTTAAGTTGGACTTTGAGAAGGCCTTTGATTCCATTGAGCACGAGGCCATTCTGGCTATTTTGCTGGCCAAAGGTTTTCCTCAGAAATGGATTTCCTAGGTTAAGGAGCTGCTGTCTTCTGGAACCTCATCTGTGTTAGTTAATGGAGTTCCAGGAAAGCATTTTAAATGCAAATGTGGAGTCAGACAAGGCGATCCTTGTCTCCCCTGTTATTTGTTCTTGCAGCTAATATATTACAGTCCATGCTGAACAACATGGTGCAGAGGGGTCTTATATCTTTGCCCATTCCTTCTCATGACCCTGATTTTCCAGTGGTGCAGTATGTTGATGATACAATTTTGTTCATACCTGCTCAGAGGGATCAGTTGGTAGTCCTAAAAGAGGCCCTTATGATTTTCTCTCAGTCAACTAGGCTGAAAATCAACTTCCACAAATCCTCAATGATCCCAATCAATGTGGATGATTCCCTAGCTTCTGATCTGGCTGGAATACTAGGTTGTAAGATTGGTACCATGCCCTTTACCTATCTTGGATTGCCAATGGGAACAACAAGGCAAAAAATAATTGATTTTATGCCTTTAGTTGATTGCATGGAAAGGAGGCTCACGGCCAGCTCCTGGTTCTTGCCACAAGGGGGAGATTGCAATTGCTTAATTCTGTAATCTCTTGTATGCCAATTTTCTTCTTATGCAGCTTGCAAATTCCTCCTGGTATTTCGAAACAATTGGAAAGGTTGCAGAGGCAATGCCTATGGAGGAAATATGGTTAGGAGTCTGGACATTCTATTTCTGCTTGGCCACTGGTTTGCAGGCCAAAGAATAAAGGGGGCCTTGGAATCCTGAATCTTAGTGTGCAAAATGATGTTTTATAACAAAATGGATATTCCATGGGTGAACCTAATCTGGAACTCTTACTATTTTGATAGAGTGCCTCATGACACCACCTTGTGTGGATCCTTCTGGTGGAGAGGTGTCTCCAAACTTATGGACAAATTCACAACGGTTTCTATAATCCAAGTTAACAGTACAGACACTGCCCTGTTTTGGAAATATGGCTGGACTGGTCTGCCTAATCTTTTGCTCTAGGATAAATATAAAAGGCCTTTTTCCTACTGCTTGGACCAGAACATTTCTGCTCGGCAAGTGATCAATACTGAGAATCTTTTCGGGCTTTTCTAGCTGCCTTTTTCTGAGCAGGCCTATATGGAGTTTCAAAGCCTTTCCCAAGCTCTAGAGGGATTTGCTGGAGATAGGCTGCTGCCTGATTGCTAGTCTTGGAATGATAGAAAACGGACACAATACACAACGAAGAAATATTATGACCTAGTACACAAGCCCATTGTGGCAAACCTTTGTTGAATTGGATATGGAAGAGTAGTTGTACTATGTCCGTTAAAATGTTTGCTTGGCTAGTGATTATGGATAGAGTCAACACCAAGGATATGATTCAGAGAAGGCACTAGAGGATTGAGGATGGACCAGAATGTGTTTTATGCAGGGCTGGTTCTTTGTAGGATAGAAATCATCTGTTCTTCCAATGTAACTTCAGTACCAGGATATGGAACTATTTACAAATATACTGGCCTGCCAACTCTGACATGGTGCAGATCGCAGCTTAGGACAAACTGGATTTTGCCAAACCCTTCTTTGCTGAAGTGGTCTTTTTATCTTGGTGGAATATCTGGCTGGTCAGAAATGACAGGATCTTCAGAAAGAGAAAACCAACCTTCAGCAAATGGAAGGCTGGCTTCGTGCATGATATTTCCCTCTTGGCGCACGGGATAAAATCAAGGCATAAGGAGGAGCTTCTTCATTGGATTGCACTCCTTCCTCCTTGAGGGATGCCAGCTATTTACTTTCTTTCTTTCTTTTCTTTTCTTTTCTGTTCTTTATCGATTAGCCTAGTTTTTTTCTTTTGTCTGCCACTGCTTGTGGCACTGTAATTATGGATGTACCTTATTCTTTTCTTAATAAAATGTTGTGGGGCCAAGCCTTGTAGTTTCCATTCAAAAAAAACTGTGTGTGATGCAATAATCGCAAACAGTGGTGTAAAGAAACCGTCAAAAAGGTGAAAAACGTTTGCAATGACGGATGCATCAAACACAGTTCAGATTTTAGTTGCGTGTGCGATGCAGGGCATACAGTTCAGTTCAATTAACTATTTGTGATGAGGCAACACAAAAGAAACAGGAAGCCAGATGAAGGTGTGTGCGATATACAACATAAGGTTCACTTGGATGAACTGTTTGTGATTAGGTAACACAAAAGAAATGGTCAGCCAGATCAAGCTGTGTGCGATATACGAATGCGGTTCACTCGCCTTGTCGTTAGTGTGTGACCTGTGTGGCAACTGTTCGCTCCCCACTAGCCTCTTCTTGTGTCGTGGCAACCGTCCACCGCCTCTTCGCCTTTCACTCTCGATTTGCAACTATTGTCGCACGCTCTTCCTCCCTCCATTTTCCTTCACCCTTCCTTCTGTCATTGTTCAATCATCTTCTCCATGGAGGGAACAGGCCAGAAACGACCACGTTATTCTTGCCCTGATCTGAAAGATGACGTGGTGGAGGAACTCAAGGATCAGTGCGACATCATTACCATGGCTAGCATGGAAGGTTCTTTCAAGACCATTCTTGACTCAACTAATAACATCATTACAAGCAACACAACACTACTAGGGAAAAGCCTAGCAGTAGCGCGGTTTTTGGGCCTCTGAGTAGCACGGGGACCGACGCTACTAATAAGGCGCTACAACTAACGTACAGTAGTAGCGCCTGTTGTCCCACGCTACTGCTATACATGAATAGCTGTAGCGCTCTTTAGAAAAGGGCGCTGCTGATATTATCTGCAGCGCTGTTTACTGGGAAGCGCTACTGGTAAGGCGGCGCTACTGCTAAATTTTCCCCCCTCGCTACTACTAGTTTTATTAGTTTTTTCCCCTGCATATTTGTTTTGTATTTGAATAGGCTTTATACAATAATCTTTAGCATATCATACACATACAAATGTAAACATAGAATATACATACAATTAGTCTCATCAAATCATGTCATCATCATAATCATCATCCAACACAAAGTGGTGTCTCATCATCATCTCGAAAATAGCGATACAAGTCTCGATTACTTGCAAATACATCGTCATCCATCTAAACAATGATATACGCGAGAAGAGCTATCACTTTGAGTACATGAGTTCGTATCCCTCTCTCGCATTAGCGTGAACCTAAACTAACTACTGCCTGTCGCTCGGAAACTAGAAACAGGTACACCTTGGCCTGACACTCCGGCCACTTGTCGTATATATACTCCTGGCGTAGCACTTCTTCGCCATCTATGATCTATGCACCTGCATCGTCACATGAGTCGATGATATGCAACATATATAGTTGAGCAACAGAAAGAGACAGACTTGGAAAAAATAGAAACAACGTATCATAAGCATAAATAACAAAGTTCATCGTACCACAAAATGCCCTAACTAGAGTGATTTTCGCTAGTCGAGGAGGAGAACGGTTTAATTAGATCACAAATAAAGTTTCACCGTGCATAACTCAAAGTTTTGTCATACAGAAAGTAAGGACTAAACGGACACATTGTCATATATCAACAATCACTCCAACATGTCATTCCATCCATCCAAGTCAGGGAGATAGTCCTCGAGCTTAGTGAAAGGCTTCATGTCGAGACGCTGAGAGGCTATCCATGTTCATTTTCCCTTTTTCATTTATTTTCCCTTTTTCATTTATTTTTCCCTTTTTCATTTATTTTTTTCCTTTTTCATTTATTTTTCTTTACATTTTATATTTTTCCTTTCTCCTTTTTCTATTTCTTTCATTTTCATTTACTTCTCTATTCGTTTTTCATTTCATTTTCTTTTTGTTAGCAGTAGCGATTTACACATAAACGCGCTGCTATAAGTTTATTAGCGGTAGCGCGGTTTTTGGAAGATAGCTACAACTATGTGTAGCCCATCGGCTAAGTGATTGGAATTTTAGTAGTAGCGAGTTTTCGGTGAGACGCGCTACTGATATATGTCCATCTGCAGCGCACTTATTTTGCACGTGCTACTACTATCTAGCAGTAGCGTGCTCTTTTAACAAGCGCTACTGCTAAAGTTCTGTGTATAACGTTTTCCCTAGTAGTGCAAGGGTGCAAGAGCGGTTTGTTCTCCCCTATCTTCTTTGCCATGACCCTAATCACTAGCCCGAGGACGATGGAAGCCTCGCCTTGTGCAAGTTGATGCCGCTTGATAATGATACATGTGATGTTAAGATGCCATCGCTTGAGCGTAAGGCTTGGGTAGGCACAAATGGAGATTGGGTTGTTTATATTGGGTACAACTGTGAGTGGGAACTTGTAAATATGTACACTCATCACCGGGTTCCACTTCCAAAAATCTCAGACTGCCCTGAAGTTGAGCACACCGGTATTCTACGTACGTTCAAATACGATTATGGTGACTGTGTTCTACGAAAGATAGCAATTTGTCGAGTTCCCAACCGCTCTTGGGATTACACAACCTATGAAGTTGTTGCTATCTTCGACAATCTTGTTACCGTCCTTGCTTCCATGACTCGAGGGATATTGCTCAAAAATCAATTTTTGTACACGGATGAGTACTGTGATGCAATTCAATACGAGGGTCTTGCGTTTGCTGCCACCACTCGTGGCACGGTTTTTGCATGGAATCCTTATGGTTTTGGTATGTTTGTCTTCCAGCGTAATTATAATTGTTTCATCCACATGCATGCAGGTTAGCTAGCTAGTTTCCCTTTACTAATTAACATTCTTGTCTTTCCAAGGTCCTGAGAACATTCCACCACCTATACTTGAAAAAAATTATAACCAAGGGGGAGATGACGATGGTGATGATCACGAGCATTAGGACGAGCAGGACCCATATACTCAGTGGCGTCTGGAAACTTATTCCAATGGATCACTTCTTCTTGTCTGTATACATGGCACTGCTGATGTAACTAAGGAAGCAGGTGTTGTCTTGCATGGTCGCACTCTCCGGACCTATTCCAACATCCTTTACAGGGTATTCGTGATGGATACTAGTGTGCTAGCGCCAACACCTTCTCCCTGGTTCAGTACTGATTGTCTTGGAGAAAACTCGCTCTTCCTTGGACAAAACTATCGAGTGATGGTGAAAGGCGATCCAGCTGCTATTGACACAACGTTACTACCATTTATGAGAAGCTACTGTATCTATACCTCGGACATTGCTATGCTTCCCTACCATGGCTATCACAAATACGGGTATTGAAATAGGCTGCTTCAGCCTAGATGATCAGTCCTGCATTGGTCTCGAGATTGAAAGTAGCTAGCCCTTCCCAGAGAATCACTTATGGTTCAAAGCAAGCGTTTCCAATGCCGACGAGGGGTTGAGCTGAAGTTCATTTCATCGCTTTATTATATGTTGTGTGAGAAAAACTTTACTTTACTAGAATGTTTTGTTGGAAATGATATATAATCCAACATGTATCCTCGTTGTCATTCTGGGTTGATGACTTGTTGTATGTAATCAATGGTACATTTTCATATGCGTCCATCAACCCATGCCTACTAGTGGTGTCCATATGAACAGTGCTAGTGATTTTAGTTGCAAAAATTAGATAGTGCTAGTGATTTTTAGCTACATATTTTGACAAATCGTAGTGTTACAAGGTTGACAAATGACAATATTACTTGATAAACAAATGTCAATCTTTCCAGTTTGACAAATGGCAACATACCCAATATGAAAGTTCCAAATCTTACCCAATTGTTTCTACGTAGTTGCGCATGGGTCATCCAAAACAACCGTTTGCATTGAAGGGATGCACAAATCCTGCACTGCGAATTTTCCCTTGACTTAAGGGGGAAGACCATAGCTCTCACTTTGCATACGTGTGTTCTATCTAAAACGTTTGCGATCAAGAGCTGCACAAATCCTGCTCGGCACATTTTCCCTTGGCTTCCTGGGGAAGCTGTCGGTTTGCATACGGGTGTTCTAACTGAAACGTTTGCGTTGAGTGTTTTATATTTAAAAACCATTGACGTTATTTTCAAAAGAAAATCGTTTGATAAGTCTGTACATTAAGAGAGAAAAACACAAGTTCGTTCAAACCATATCTTTCATTCAATCACACTGCGAATTTATATTCATATGTTTGAGAATTCAAGATACAGTATTAAACACCAAAAAGACTATTTCCGGCAGCGGAGGTGGCATGCCGCGCCGTCATTGTCGTCCTCTGGGACGCTGTTGTTGAAGTCTTCAAGGCAGCAAAAATGTTCTTCACTTGTAAATCAAACATCATGCCATCGCGCGATGGACGGGCAGGGCGCGGGAGGATGGCAAGTGGTGCCACTGAGAGGTAGCAGCCGACTGCAGCATCCCATGCTGCTGAGGGGGCGCTCACATGGGCACGGGCGCGGTGGGTGCAACCAAACGCACGGGGACCGGCACCGCGATGGGTGGAGGGGCACGCACGAGCAGGGGCACGGGCGTGGCAGGTGCAGCCAAACGCACGAGGGCCGGCACCACGGTGGGTGGAGGGGCGCGCATAGGCACAGGCATGGGCGCTGGTGTTGGCATGTACATGAGCTCGCGTGAGTCCGCAGAGACCTCGCTGATGCCTGTGGCTTCCAGCTCTGTGATAGTGCTCGGCGACCAGCCCGTCAATGCTACTGGGCTCGTCGCTGACGCGGGCGCAGGGATGGGAGCTGGGACGGGAGCAGGGGCAGCAACCGCCACGGCCAGCTAGTTCAGGGCCATGTCCATGAGGCCCCATTCCTTCTTATTTTCTATCTCCTTCGGCTCGGAGTTGACTTCACCAAACTTGAAGACTAGTGGTAGATGATCATTTTGTGCCATGGCGTTGGTAGAGTACTGCGGGAGGGAGGGGGGTGGGAGGCGAACAATAAGGCCGCCCGTATTAAATAGCGGCTCGAGCACCATTAATGGAGAGGAAGGCGGGCGGCCATGGAAGTCAAAGCGCTAGCTTCCCAGTGAGCTTGCACAGCAGACAACTCGCACGCTTCCTAGTGAGCCTGCACATTGGAGGACAGCTTGCACGCCTCTCGGTCAGCCACCGCACCGGACTCCGCTCGCGCGCCTCCCGTTTAGTCAAGCAGTTGTCCGCACGACACCTCCTATAGCCATTAAAACAAAGACACGTGGTGTCACGTGAATGGTTAACAGAACACACACGATTTGAATTATCATAACATTTGAGATATTCAAGTGGTAGCTATTTTTTTCAAAATGCTTTTGTTAACTGTTATTCGAGTGCGCCTTCTCTCAAAATGGACACAAAAAATACCACAGCATGTCGGGTGCCATTCCATCATAGCATGCAAAGTTTCATGAATATCAGACGAGTTTTGGAGTTACTAGAATTTAAAAACAAAGTATCTCAACATTTTGCCAGCAATCAACGGTGCCCTGGTGTTTGAAATTCATTCCCATTTCTTGCATGGGACCTAAGCATGCACCCAAGGACACATATTTGATTTTCCAACCAATTTATATGCACAAGAGCATGTGCACGTAGTTCAAATTTGAATTATGCACATAAAATGCCTAGAAAACCCAGTTAATGTATAAAAATGTCCAAACGAACCCCAAAAAATTCCAAATTTTAACACAACACTCCTGTTGTTCTATGTTGACAATAGAAAATTTTTGAAAGCAATAAGAGGCAGCGGATATCCTTTCGTACCAAAAGGTGGGACGCTCCCTACTGAAACCATCACGCTTGTTGTGGGAAGCTCTGGTTTGTGAGAAGCATATCCCCAAACCAGCCCCAAAGTGGGACAAAAAATTTACCATGACATGTTGATGCTGCTCCATGATAGCATGCCAAGTTTCAAGAATTTCAGACGAGCTTTGGATTTACTAGAATTTAAAAACTAGGTATCTCAATGTTTGCGGCCGAGTGACGGTGGCGGGGTGTTTGACATTCATTCCCATTTCTTGCATGGGACCTAAGCATGCAACCAAGGGCACATATTTGAATTTTCAACCAATTTATTTGCATTAGAGCATGTGCATGCAGTTCAAATTTGAATTATGCACATAAATGCATTGAAAACTCAATTAATGCATAAAAATGTCCAAACGAACCCCGAAAAATCCCAAAAATTGACACAACACTCCTGTTGTTCTATGTTGACACGAGAAATTTTTTGAAAGCAATAAGAGGCAATGGATATCGTTTCGTCCCCAAAGGTGGGACGTTCCCTACCAAAACCATCATGCTTGTTGTGAGAAGCTCTGGTTTGTGAGAAGCATATCCCCAAAGCTGCCCCAAATGGGACAAAAAAATTACCACAACATGTTGATGCCGGTCCATGATAGCATGCCAAGTTTCATGAATTTCAGACGAGCTTTGGATTTACTAGAATTTAAAAACCAGGTATCTCAATGTTTACGGCCGAGTGACGGTGGCAGGGTGTTTGACCTTCATTACCATTTCTTCCATGGGATCTATGAATGCAACCAAGGGCACAAATTTGAATTTTCAACTAATTTATATGCATTAGAGCATGTGCATGTAGTTCAAATTTGAATTATGCGCATGAATGCATAGAAAACTCAGTTAATGCATAAAAATGTCCAAGCGAACCCCGAAAAATCCCAAAAATTGACACAACACTTGTGTTGTTCTATGTTGACACGAGAAACATTTTGAAAGTAAGAAGTGGAAACAGATATCGTTTCGTCCCCCAAGGTGGCACGTACCCTATCGAAACCATCAGGCATGTTGTGAGAGAAGCTCTGGTTTGCGAGAAGCTTATACCCACACCTGCCCCAAATGGGACGATATTTTTACCACGGCATGTCGCTGCCGTTCCATCATATCATGTCAAGTTTCATGAATTTCAGACAATTTTTCGATTTACTAGAATTTTAAAACCATGTGTATCAATGTTAGTGGCCGAGCGACAGTGTCAAGGTGTTTGACATTCGTTCTCATTTCTTGCATCTGACCTAATCTTGCAATCAAGGACAAACATTTTATTGTGCAACCTATTTTTATGGACGGAGCATGTGCATGTAGTTCAATTTTGAATTATGCACATATATGCGTAGAAAACTCAATTAACGTATAAAAATGTCCAAACGATTCCCGAAAAAAATCCAAAATTTAACAAGACACTCTTGTTGTTCTATGTTGACACCCGGAAAAATTTGAAAGGAAGAAGAGGCGACGAATATCCTTTTTTCCACAAAGGTGAAACGTTTCCCTAACGGAACCATGAGGCTTTCTTGTGAGAAGCTCTAGTTTGTTAGAAGCTTATACCACAACCTGCCCCAATTGGGACAATATTTTTTACCCCAGCATGTTGATGCCATTCCATGGTAGCATGCCAAGGTTCATGAATTTCAGACGGGTTTTGGATTTACTAGAACTACAAAAGAAATTACATCAACATTTGCCGGAGAGCCACGGTTCCGTGGTGTTCGAAATTCATCCCCATTTCTTGCATGGGACATAAGCATAAACCCATGGACACATATATGATTTTACAACCCATGTTGGTGCACCGGAGCATGTGCATGTGCTTTAATTTTCAATTGTGCACCTAAAATGGCTAGAAAACCAATTTAATGTATAAAATTTCTAAACAAACCCTGAATAATTCCAAGTTTTTTACGACACACATATAGTTGCATGTTCACTGCAGATAAAAGGTCTAGCAATTCAAACACCGTCCATTGCCGATGTGACCCCATTATGTAATTCAAATCAAGACAAAAAATGAAGTAGATCCACACAGTTTATTATCACCAACCGTGTGAGATGCAACACCAAATATCTTGGAGCACTATCGGATTATAGTACGCATATGGCTTACGCGAGAAGGTGCGATGGCTACAGTCCATAGCCCGCTCTGAATAAGGGACTGTGTCTAGTAACACTTTGCGCACTAGTATTTTTGCTGAAGCGATTCCAAAATTTCGGCTTTCGCGGAAATATCTACCTCCCCGCCCCTCCCCCTAACCAAAAGCCACATTTCCCCCGTTTTCGCCTTCCTTTCCAAGTTCAAACCTTCACTCCTTGCTTGAATCGCCGCCTCCTTGCCGGCGTCCCTCCTTCACGCTGCTCGGCCTCGCCTATCTAGGCTAGTAATCCACACCCGACCCCCATCCTCCTCCTTCCACACCCCACATGCCCCAACCGACGGCGCGAGCGCGACACCTTCCACCCAAATCAGGGACCCCTCCACCAAATAAGCGCCGCCCTAAGCCATGGTGCATGCAGTATTGCCAGGATCTCAAGGAGCATTTGGCAGCAGAGAAGCAAATCGCGGCCACACACGCGGATGAGGTCGCGATGGCTGCCATTGGTGCCGTCCCCGGATCTTGGAGGAGCACCTCGCCGTCGAGGCCACGGTCGACACCTTGCGCATCGATGCCGCGACGCAGTTGGCTGCTTTAAACGATAGTTCGTGGCATTTTCTCAAGACCACCGTCGGTGCCTTCGACAAAGACTACGAGGTGTTTTCTCAGCATGCACGTGCTTACCTCATCTAGAGAGCAAGCAGGTTGGTGCCTGGAGCGACTTAGGCAACTCACCACTACAATGAGGGCACCCATGATGCGGAGGCCTCGCCCTCTTCCATGTCCAAGGAGCCAATCATCATCAATATCTCCGACAATGAGAAGTAGCTTGTCTTATTAGCTCACTATAAGGACCCATGTTCAGTTTGCTAGCTACTGCCTTTCCTTAACAAATTCTAGTGAATTGTGCTATCTGCTTTTACCATGCAATCTTCTGCTCCAGTGCATATGTTCTATATGTCATGCAATGTGGTGTTCAGTTAACTATTTGGCTCAATTCTGCAAATGTGATGTTCAATTCTTCAGGGTGCAATTTTCCAAGTTGTCAAGCATGCTTGGTTTGGTTAATTATTTGATCTTCTATTAGGAGTATGTTATATTGTGCAATGTGGTGATTAGTTAACGTTTGGTTCATTTGTTGTGGTGTTTAGTTAACTATTTGGTTCAATTCTGCAATGCGATGTTCAATTGTTGTGGGTGCATTCTGTTATTGTATACCATGTGAGAAATAAATCCAATTTGGCTATACTAAATACATGACAAACAAATACAATTGCTATATTTCCAAGCTGTTAAGCATGCTTGGTTTGTTTAACTCTCTGATCTTCTATTAGGAGTATGTTATATTGTGCAATGTGGTGCTCAGTTAATGTTTGGTTAATTTGGTGTGGTGTTTAGTTAACTATTTGGTTCAATTCTGCAATGCGATGTTCAACTGTTGTGGGTGCATTCTGTTATTGTATACCATGTGAGAAATAAATCGAATTTGGTCCATGATATATATACACTCGGGGAGCCCACAGATATGTGTGTCGTCACAAAAAACCGCACAAGGGAGACGTGGTCGATTAGAAGACCCCGTATACACTGCATGCGGCCTGAAAATATGTATGGGTGCGGTGGTGTGTGATGTGTTTAAATCCCGAATGCACAACTTCGTTGGGCCACCAACTACATTACAAACCGAACACCGTACCCGACTCCTAGCCTGGTGCAATACGTACGATGTCGGTTTCCCAACTTCGAGGAAGTGGCGGGGGAGGGGGGTCGTCCCACACATGCACTCAAACTTTATTTGGTCTAGCATGGGACACATCTATATCTATATAACTATACCCCTATATAGTTTGTGAATAACTTTGGAAGTTAGTTGTTGGATAAAGCCAATCTGAAGGTACGAAGATGGCAAATCCGAGCACTACTAGCCATTGGATATCATCTACATTCCACCAGATTTTGCCACATGTACAATCTAGAATACTGCATGGTTGAACTTATGCATAATGCACAAACCTCAAAACACAATAACTTCTTCTTTGTTCTCTAGAATATTCCATATCATAATTGCCCAAACTTTTTTTTCTAAATGAATTGTCACTTTTTGTTTTTACTTTATGCTTTACAATGCACAATTCCAAGAATCTTAAAATAGATTTTTTTATAAAACTAATTGATTTTGGATGAGATGAACTATAAAAATTAAACGAACATTTACATCATGCATATATGACTCAAAGCTTACATGCTATAGTGTGGTATTTATTCATAATTTGGTTAACAAATCTCATGCGTGCAATGCACGTGTACCTTACTAGTATCAATAGGAAACCATCATGGTCAAACCCTTCTTGTTGTTGGGTCAAAGAGATAGATTTTGTGGGGCCCCCTAATTGTCGGTAAAGTATAGTATATATACCTCGGGGAGCCCACAGATATGTGTCGCGTCTATAAGCCGCACAAGGGAGGGAGACATTCTCGAGAAGAACACCCTGCCCCCTATACCCTGCATGCAACCTGAAAAAGGTTTATATAATTGCCATGATAGGTCAAGTCGGTCATTCTCTAATTTTTAAAGCAAAAAATAACCCATAAAAATATAGTAGGTTTATATAATGGCCATGACAGGTCAAGTCAATCATTCTTTAATTTTTTTAGAGCAAAAAATAACCCATAAAAACATAGTCTACAAATTAGCAAAACAAGGATCCCAAGGTTTATATAATTGCCATGATAGGTCACTATAGAGATATAATATATCTCTATAATGAATGTGTCATGGCATTTAAATGAAGCTTGAGATATCCAACTTCCCACCGGGTCACCCATCCTTGGACTACTCTAGCCCGAGCATGCTTAACTTCTGCGTTCTATTCGACTAGGCTAGTGGATGGGAAGCCACCCCTTGCTGATAAGAATTTCCTCCTTGCCATTAAGGAGTTTCATGCTAGTCACCCTATGGGATCTACTCCCACCTATCACACACATTTGTGCTTTTAGAAACTGTGTGGGATATTTACATGGCCGGTGTGTCGCCTCTAGCCTTCAATGAGCACTGACACTAGTAGCGGGAAAACGATGGGAGAAGAGGCAGGAAATCAATGAGAGGAGTGGCGAGAAACAGTAACCTGTTTAGAAAACCTAGTAGAGAAGGAAGTGTGAGCTAGCACGACGCATGTGCATAGTGCATACCCATGTACTGCATGTGCTTTTGAAACGGCTCAACGTTGTCGTTTGATCTGGGAGCATCCAACGGTGCACACGTACGATCCGTGGGGTTTGGGTTCTGGCCAATTAGAATGCATGACTTAGATCGCGCGCGCAGCGGGGGGGAGGGGGCATCAGTCACATTTTGGTAGGCACACGGCTTTCATGAGTGAACCGTGTGCTATTTGAAAACATTTCGTGAGAAGAATCTCAGTTTTTAAAACTCCATAAATCCAAAACTCACCCGAAAATCATGAAAGCTGACATGGTGTCACGACATGGCAATTTTTTTTGTCCATTTTGGCGCAAGTTTTGTTACAAGCCTCTTACAAACCGGAGCTTCTATCTCATGGTTCCGATAGGGAAACGTGTCCCCCTTGTGGGGAAAATGTAATCACTACCTCTTTTCACCTTGTATTTTCTTCTACGGGCAACAAGGAACGACAGGATATCTGTGCTGAAATTTAAACTTATTCAAGGTTCGTTTGGCCTTTTTATACAATAATTGATTTTCCTAGGCATTTAATGTCCACAATTCAAATCTGAACATAAAATCAAAAAGGCTAGCAAATTTATACATATGTCCTTGGGTGCATGTTTATGTCCCATGCGAGGAATGGGAACGAATTACAATCGTACCCACATCCTGGCTCATCCTCAAACATTTGGAATCTCGGTTTTTAAATCCCTGTAAATCCTAAA